>NC_137462.1:231579595-232184381 GCF_964235325.1 Thermobia domestica | reverse complement strand
CGCTATGAGAGAAGTGCTTGTACTCGAGTTTGAGCTTTATTTCGTGAAAATATGTTAAATGGTTGATAAGATATAGACTAAAACACATTATAATACACGACAATTAGTAACAATTCAATATGCACATAATGACATATAATATATTGTTAGACGGTTGCCAGCCAACATTTTTACGTGAAATAAGAAAATTAAAACAAAATTGAATAGCTCCGTGGTAATTGGAATCAATTTTTGACAGAAGGTGTGCGTCATGTGATCTCATTGAAAAGGTAAGGGTTATAGTCGTTCATGTAGAATATATGTTTCTAACTTCATTATTTTATGCTCTTTCTGCTAATTTGTGCCTTTCGTACCTATCCTGATGTGTAGAATATGAAAACAACATATTTTGTTCTTACATTGAAAATATATATACAGGGTGCATCAAAATAAACCGTTGCAGAAGACAAGGTAACACTTCGATTTCAGAAAGTTTTAAAAGTTTGATATAATTAGGTAGTTTCTCTTTGTGTTACGTAAAAATACACATATGTGATCCTCGGGTGTCATATGCAAGCAACCTAGTGGTGTGTCAGTGTAGGGAAATGCAGTGAAATATATGTTATTTTGAAAAAAAGAATAAAATAGTACCAAAAATGGTAGAGAATAAGGTACTTTGTTTCAGCCATAGGGACCCGGTTTCGCGACCGCTATGAGAGAAGTGCTTGTACTCGAGTTTGAGCTTTATTTCGTGAAAATATGTTAAATGGTTGATAAGATATAGACTAAAACACATTATAATACACGACAATTAGTAACAATTCAATATGCACATAATGACATATAATATATTGTTAGACGGTTGCCAGCCAACATTTTTACGTGAAATAAGAAAATTAAAACAAAATTGAATAGCTCCGTGGTAATTGGAATCAATTTTTGACAGAAGGTGTGCGTCATGTGATCTCATTGAAAAGGTAAGGGTTATAGTCGTTCATGTAGAATATATGTTTCTAACTTCATTATTTTATGCTCTTTCTGCTAATTTGTGCCTTTCGTACCTATCCTGATGTGTAGAATATGAAAACAACATATTTTGTTCTAACATTGAAAATATATATCCAGGGTGCATCAAAATAAACCGTTGCAGAAGACAAGATAACATTTCGATTTCAGAAAGTTTTAAAAGTTTGATATAATTAGGTAGTTTCTCTTTGTGTTACGTAAAAATACACATATGTGATCCTCGGGTGTCATATGCAAGCAACCTAGTGGTGTGTCAGTGTAGGGAAATGCCGTGAAATATGCGTTATTTTGAAAAAAAGAATATAATAGTACCAAAAATGGTAGAGAATAAGGTACTCTGTTTCAGCCATAGGGACCCGTGTTCGCGACCGCTATGAGAGAAGTGCTTGTACTCGAGTTTGAGCTTTATTTCGTGAAAATATGTTAAATGGTTCTTAAGATATAGACCAAAACAGATTATAATACACGACAATTAGTAACAATTCAATATGCACATAATGACATATAATATATTGTTAGACGGTTGCCAGCCAACATTTTTACGTGAAATAAGAAAATTAAAACAAAATTGAATAGCTCCGTGGTAATTGGAATCAATTTTTGACAGAAGGTGTGCGTCATGTGATCTCATTGAAAAGGTAAGGGTTATAGTCGTTCATGTAGAATATATTTTTCTAACTTCATTATTTTATGCTCTTTCTGCTAATTTGTGCCTTTCGTACCTATCCTGATGTGAAGAATATGAAAACAACATATTTTGTTCTTACATTGAAAATATATATACAGGGTGCATCAAAATAAACCGTTGCAGAAGACAAGATAACACTTCGATTTCAGAAAGTTTTAAAAGTTTGATATAATTAGGTAGTTTCTCTTTGTGTTACGTAAAAATACACATATGTGATCCTCGGGTGTCATATGCAAGCAACCTAGTGGTGTGTCAGTGTAGGGAAATGCAGTGAAATATTCGTTATTTTGAAAAAAAAAAAGGATAAAATAGTACCAAAAATGGTAGAGAATAAGGTACTCTGTTTCAGCCATAGGGACCCGGGTTCGCGACCGCTATGAGAGAAGTGCTTGTACTCGAGTTTGAGCTTTATTTCGTGAAAATATGTTAAATGGTTCTTAAGATATAGACCAAAACAGATTATAATACACGACAATTAGTAACAATTCAATATGCACATAATGACATATAATATATTGTTAGATGGTTGCCAGCCAACATTTTTACGTGAAATAAGAAAATTAAAACAAAATTGAATAGCTCCGTGGTAATTGGAATCAATTTTTGACAGAAGGTGTGAGTCATGTGATCTCATTGAAAAGGTAAGGGTTATAGTCGTTCATGTAGAATATATGTTTCTAACTTCATTATTTTATGCTCTTTCTGCTAATTTGTGCCTTTCGTACCTATCCTGATGTGTAGAATATGAAAACAACATATTTTGTTCTTACATTGAAAATATATATACAGGGTGCATCAAAATAAACCGTTGCAGAAGACAAGATAACACTTCGATTTCAGAAAGTTTTAAAAGTTTGATATAATTAGGTAGTTTCTCTTTGTGTTACGTAAAAATACACATATGTGATCCTCGGGTGTCATATGCAAGCAACCTAGTGGTGTGTCAGTGTAGGGAAATGCAATGAAATATGCGTTATTTTGAAAAAAGAATAAAATAGTACCAGAAATGGTAGAGAATAAGGTACTTTGTTTCAGCCATAAGACCCGGTTTCGCGACCGCTATGAGAGAAGTGCTTGTACTCGAGTTTGAGCTTTATTTCGTGAAAATATGTTAAATGGTTCTTAAGATATAGACTAAAACACATTATAATACACGACAATTAGTAACAATTCAATATGCACATAATGACATATAATATATTGTTAGACGGTTGCCAGCCAACATTTTTACGTGAAATAAGAAAATTAAAACAAAATTGAATAGCTCCTTGGTAATTGGAATCAATTTTTGATAGAAGGTGTGCGTCATGTGATCTCATTGAAAAGTTAAGGGTTATAGTCGTTCATGTAGAATATATGTTTCTAACTTCATTATTTTATGCTCTTTCTGCTAATTTGTGCCTTTCGTACCTATCCTGATGTGTAGAATATGAAAACAACATATTTTGTTCTTACATTGAAAATATATATACAGGGTGCATCAAAATAAACCGTTGCAGAAGACAAGATAACACTTCGATTTCAGAAAGTTTTAAAAGTTTGATATAATTAGGTAGTTTCTCTTTGTGTTACGTAAAAATACACATATGTGATCCTCGGGTGTCATATGCAAGCAACCTAGTGGTGTGTCAGTGTAGGGAAATGCAGTGAAATATGCGTTATTTTGAAAAAAAGAATATAATAGTACCAAAAATGGTAGAGAATAAGGTACTTTGTTTCAGCCATAGGGACCCGGTTTCGCGACCGCTATGAGAGAAGTGCTTGTACTCGAGTTTGAGCTTTATTTCGTGAAAATATGTTAAATGGTTCTTAAGATATAGACCAAAACAGATTATAATACACGACAATTAGTAACAATTCAATATGCACATAATGACATATAATATATTGTTAGACGGTTGCCAGCCAACATTTTTACGTGAAATAAGAAAATTAAAACAAAATTGAATAGCTCCGTTTTAATTGGAATCAATTTTTGACAGAAGGTGTGCGTCATGTGATCTCATTGAAAAGGTAAGGGTTATAGTCGTTCATGTAGAATATATGCTTCTAACTTCATTATTTTATGCTCTTTCTGCTAATTTGTGCCTTTCGTACCTATCCTGATGTGTAGAATATGAAAACAACATATTTTGTTCTTACATTGAAAATATATATACAGGGTGCATCAAAATAAACCGTTGCAGAAGACAAGATAACACTTCGATTTCAGAAAGTTTTAAAAGTTTGATATAATTAGGTAGTTTCTCTTTGTGTTACGTAAAAATACACATATGTGATCCTCGGGTGTCATATGCAAGCAACCTAGTGGTGTGTCAGTGTAGGGAAATGCAGTGAAATATGCGTTATTTTGAAAAAAAGGATAAAATAGTACCAAAAATGGTAGAGAATAAGGTACTTTGTTTCAGCCATAGGGACCCGGTTTCGCGACCGCTACGAGAGAAGTGCTTGTACTCGAGTTTGAGCTTTATTTCGTGAAAATATGTTAAATGGTTCTTAAGATATAGACCAAAACAGATTATAATACACGACAATTAGTAACAATTCAATATGCACATAATGACATATAATATATTGTTAGACGGTTGCCAGCCAACATTTTTACGTGAAATAAGAAAATTAAAACAAAATTGAATAGCTCCGTGGTAATTGGAATCAATTTTTGACAGAAGGTGTGCGTCATGTGATCTCATTGAAAAGGTAAGGGTTATAGTCGTTCATGTAGAATATATGTTTCTAACTTCATTATTTTATGCTCTTTCTGCTAATTTGTGCCTTTCGTACCTATCCTGATGTGTAGAATATGAAAACAACATATTTTGTTCTTACATTGAAAATATATATACAGGGTGCATCAAAATAAACCGTTGCAGAAGACAAGATAACACTTCGATTTCAGAAAGTTTTAAAAGTTTGATATAATTAGGTAGTTTCTCTTTGTGTTACGTAAAAATACACATATGTGATCCTCGGGTGTCATATGCAAGCAACCTAGTGGTGTGTCAGTGTAGGGAAATGCAGTGAAATATGCGTTATTTTGAAAAAAAGAATATAATAGTACCAAAAATTGTAGAGAATAAGGTACTTTGTTTCAGCCATAGGGACCCGGTTTCGCGACCGCTATGAGAGAAGTGCTTGTACTCGAGTTTGAGCTTTATTTCGTGAAAATATGTTAAATGGTTCTTAAGATATAGACTAAAACACATTATAATACACGACAATTAGTAACAATTCAATATGCACATAATGACATATAATATATTGTTAGACGGTTGCCAGCCAACATTTTTACGTGAAATAAGAAAATTAAAACAAAATTGAATAGCTCCTTGGTAATTGGAATCAATTTTTGATAGAAGGTGTGCGTCATGTGATCTCATTGAAAAGTTAAGGGTTATAGTCGTTCATGTAGAATATATGTTTCTAACTTCATTATTTTATGCTCTTTCTGCTAATTTGTGCCTTTCGTACCTATCCTGATGTGTAGAATATGAAAACAACATATTTTGTTCTAACATTGAAAATATATATCCAGGGTGCATCAAAATAAACCGTTGCAGAAGACAAGATAACACTTCGATTTCAGAAAGTTTTAAAAGTTTGATATAATTAGGTAGTTTCTCTTTGTGTTACGTAAAAATACACATATGTGATCCTCGGGTGTCATATGCAAGCAACCTAGTGGTGTGTCAGTGTAGGGAAATGCAGTGAAATATGCGTTATTTTGAAAAAAAGAATATAATAGTACCAAAAATGGTAGAGAATAAGGTACTTTGTTTCAGCCATAGGGACCCGGTTTCGCGACCGCTATGAGAGAAGTGCTTGTACTCGAGTTTGAGCTTTATTTCGTGAAAATATGTTAAATGGTTCTTAAGATATAGACCAAAACAGATTATAATACACGACAATTAGTAACAATTCAATATGCACATAATGACATATAATATATTGTTAGACGGTTGCCAGCCAACATTTTTACGTGAAATAAGAAAATTAAAACAAAATTGAATAGCTCCGTTTTAATTGGAATCAATTTTTGACAGAAGGTGTGCGTCATGTGATCTCATTGAAAAGGTAAGGGTTATAGTCGTTCATGTAGAATATATGTTTCTAACTTCATTATTTTATGCTCTTTCTGCTAATTTGTGCCTTTCGTACCTATCCTGATGTGTAGAATATGAAAACAACATATTTTGTTCTTACATTGAAAATATATATACAGGGTGCATCAAAATAAACCGTTGCAGAAGACAAGATAACACTTCGATTTCAGAAAGTTTTAAAAGTTTGATATAATTAGGTAGTTTCTCTTTGTGTTACGTAAAAATACACATATGTGATCCTCGGGTGTCATATGCAAGCAACCTAGTGGTGTGTCAGTGTAGGGAAATGCAGTGAAATATGCGTTATTTTGAAAAAAAAGGATAAAATAGTACCAAAAATGGTAGAGAATAAGGTACTTTGTTTCAGCCATAGGGACCCGGTTTCGCGACCGCTACGAGAGAAGTGCTTGTACTCGAGTTTGAGCTTTATTTCGTGAAAATATGTTAAATGGTTCTTAAGATATAGACCAAAACAGATTATAATACACGACAATTAGTAACAATTCAATATGCACATAATGACATATAATATATTGTTAGACGGTTGCCAGCCAACATTTTTACGTGAAATAAGAAAATTAAAACAAAATTGAATAGCTCCGTGGTAATTGGAATCAATTTTTGACAGAAGGTGTGCGTCATGTGATCTCATTGAAAAGGTAAGGGTTATAGTCGTTCATGTAGAATATATGTTTCTAACTTCATTATTTTATGCTCTTTCTGCTAATTTGTGCCTTTCGTACCTATCCTGATGTGTAGAATATGAAAACAACATATTTTGTTCTTACATTGAAAATATATATACAGGGTGCATCAAAATAAACCATTGCAGAAGACAAGATAACACTTCGATTTCAGAAAGTTTTAAAAGTTTGATATAATTAGGTAGTTTCTCTTTGTGTTACGTAAAAATACACATATGTGATCCTCGGGTGTCATATGCAAGCAACCTAGTGGTGTGTCAGTGTAGGGAAATGCAGTGAAATATGCGTTATTTTGAAAAAAAGAATATAATAGTACCAAAAATGGTAGAGAATAAGGTACTTTGTTTCAGCCATAGGGACCCGGTTTCGCGACCGCTATGAGAGAAGAGCTTGTACTCGAGTTTGAGCTTTATTTCGTGAAAATATGTTAAATGGTTCTTAAGATATAGACCAAAACAGATTATAATACACGACAATTAGTAACAATTCAATATGCACATAATGACATATAATATATTGTTAGACGGTTGCCAGCCAACATTTTTACGTGAAATAAGAAAATTAAAACAAAATTGAATAGCTCCTTGGTAATTGGAATCAATATTTGACAGAAGGTGTGCGTCATGTGATCTCATTGAAAAGGTAAGGGTTATAGTCGTTCATGTAGAATATATGTTTCTAACTTCATTATTTTATGCTCTTTCTGCTAATTTGTGCCTTTCGTACCTATCCTGATGTGTAGAATATGAAAACAACATATTTTGTTCTTACATTGAAAATATATATACAGGGTGCATCAAAATAAACCGTTGCAGAAGACAAGATAACATTTCGATTTCAGAAAGTTTTAAAAGTTTGATATAATTAGGTAGTTTATCTTTGTGTTACGTAAAAATACACATATGTGATCCTCGGGTTTCATATGCAAGCAACCTAGTGGTGTGTCAGTGTAGGGAAATGCAATGAAATATGCGTTATTTTGAAAAAAGGAATAAAATAGTACCAAAAATGGTAGAGAATAAGGTACTTTGTTTCAGCCATAGGGACCCGGGTTCGCGACCGCTATGAGAGAAGTGCTTGTACTCGAGTTTGAGCTTTATTTCGTGAAAATATGTTAAATGGTTCTTAAGATATAGACCAAAACAAATTATAATACACGACAATTAGTAACAATTCAATATGCACATAATGACATATAATATATTGTTAGACGGTTGCCAGCCAACATTTTTACGTGAAATAAGAAAATTAAAACAAAATTGAATAGCTCCGTGGTAATTGGAATCAATTTTTGACAGAAGGTGTGCGTCATGTGATCTCATTGAAAAGGTACGGGTTATAGTCGTTCATGTAGAATATATGTTTCTAACTTCATTATTTTATGCTCTTTCTGCTAATTTGTGCCTTTCGTACCTATCCTGATGTGTAGAATATGAAAACAACATATTTTGTTCTAACATTGAAAATATATATACAGGGTGCATCAAAATAAACCGTTGCAGAAGACAAGATAACATTTCGATTTCAGAAAGTTTTAAAAGTTTGATATAATTAGGTAGTTTCTCTTTGTGTTACGTAAAAATACACATATGTGATCCTCGGGTGTCATATGCAAGCAACCTAGTGGTGTGTCAGTGTAGGGAAATGCCGTGAAATATGCGTTATTTTGAAAAAAAGAATATAATAGTACCAAAAATGGTAGAGAATAAGGTACTCTGTTTCAGCCATAGGGACCCGGGTTCGCGACCGCTATGAGAGAAGTGCTTGTACTCGAGTTTGAGCTTTATTTCGTGAAAATATGTTAAATGGTTCTTAAGATATAGACCAAAACAGATTATAATACACGACAATTAGTAACAATTCAATATGCACATAATGACATATAATATATTGTTAGACGGTTGCCAGCCAACATTTTTACGTGAAATAAGAAAATTAAAACAAAATTGAATAGCTCCGTGGTAATTGGAATCAATTTTTGACAGAAGGTGTGCGTCATGTGATCTCATTGAAAAGGTAAGGGTTATAGTCGTTCATGTAGAATATATTTTTCTAACTTCATTATTTTATGCTCTTTCTGCTAATTTGTGCCTTTCGTACCTATCCTGATGTGAAGAATATGAAAACAACATATTTTGTTCTTACATTGAAAATATATATACAGGGTGCATCAAAATAAACCGTTGCAGAAGACAAGATAACACTTCGATTTCAGAAAGTTTTAAAAGTTTGATATAATTAGGTAGTTTCTCTTTGTGTTACGAAAAAATACACATATGTGATCCTCGGGTGTCATATGCAAGCAACCTAGTGGTGTGTCAGTGTAGGGAAATGCAGTGAAATATTCGTTATTTTTTTTAAAAAAAAGGATAAAATAGTACCAAAAATGGTAGAGAATAAGGTACTCTGTTTCAGCCATAGGGACCCGGGTTCGCGACCGCTATGAGAGAAGTGCTTGTACTCGAGTTTGAGCTTTATTTCGTGAAAATATGTTAAATGGTTCTTAAGATATAGACCAAAACAGATTATAATACACGAAAATTAGTAACAATTCAATATGCACATAATGACATATAATATATTGTCAGACGGTTGCCAGCCAAAATTTTTACGTGAAATAAGAAAATTAAAACAAAATTGAATAGCTCCTTGGTAATTGGAATCAATTTTTGACAGAAGGTGTGCGTCATGTGATCTCATTGAAAAGGTAAGGGTTATAGTCGTTCATGTAGAATATATGTTTCTAACTTCATTATTTTATGCTCTTTCTGCTAATTTGTGCCTTTCGTACCTATCCTGATGTGTAGAATATGAAAACAACATATTTTGTTCTTACATTGAAAATATATATACAGGGTGCATCAAAATAAACCGTTGCAGAAGACAAGATAACACTTCGATTTCAGAAAGTTTTAAAAGTTTGATATAATTAGGTAGTTTATCTTTGTGTTACGTAAAAATACACATATGTGATCCTCGGGTTTCATATGCAAGCAACCTAGTGGTGTGTCAGTGTAGGGAAATGCAATGAAATATGCGTTATTTTGAAAAAAAGAATAAAATAGTACCAAAAATGGTAGAGAATAAGGTACTTTGTTTCAGCCATAGGGACCCGGGTTCGCGACCGCTATGAGAGAAGTGCTTGTACTCGAGTTTGAGCTTTATTTCGTGAAAATATGTTAAATGGTTCATAAGATATAGACTAAAACACATTATAATACACGACAATTAGTAACAATTCAATATGCACATAATGACATATAATATTTTGTTAGACGGTTGCCAGCCAACATTTTTACGTGAAATAAGAAAATTAAAACAAAAGTCAATAGCTCCGTGGTAATTGGAATCAATTTTTGACAGAAGGTGTGCGTCATGTGATCTCATTGAAAAGGTAAGGGTTATAGTCGTTCATGTAGAATATATTTTTCTAACTTCATTATTTTATGCTCTTTCTGCTAATTTGTGCTTTTCGTACCTATCCTGATGTGTAGAATATGAAAACAACATATTTTGTTCTTACATTGAAAATATATATACAGGGTGCATCAAAATAAACCGTTGCAGAAGACAAGATAACACTTCGATTTCAGAAAGTTTTAAAAGTTTGATATAATTAGGTAGTTTCTCTTTGTGTTACGTAAAAATACACATATGTGATCCTCGGGTGTCATATGCAAGCAACCTAGTGGTGTGTCAGTGTAGGGAAATGCAATGAAATATGCGTTATTTTGAAAAAAAGAATAAAATAGTACCAAAAATGGTAGAGAATAAGGTACTTTGTTTCAGCCATAAGACCCGGTTTCGCGACCGCTATGAGAGAAGTGCTTGTACTCGAGTTTGAGCTTTATTTCGTGAAAATATGATAAATGGTTGATAAGATATAGACTAAAACACATTATAATACACGACAATTAGTAACAATTCAATATGCACATAATGACATATAATATATTGTTAGACGGTTGCCAGCCAACATTTTTACGTGAAATAAGAAAATTAAAACAAAATTGAATAGCTCCGTGGTAATTGGAATCAATTTTTGACAGAAGGTGTGCGTCATGTGATCTCATTGAAAAGGTAAGGGTTATAGTCGTTCATGTAGAATATATGTTTCTAACTTCATTATTTTATGCTCTTTCTGCTAATTTGTGCTTTTCGTACCTATCCTGATGTGTAGAATATGAAAACAACATATTTTGTTCTTACATTGAAAATATATATACAGGGTGCATCAAAATAAACCGTTGTTGAAGACAAGGTAACACTTCGATTTCAGAAAGTTTTAAAAGTTTGATATAATTAGGTAGTTTCTCTTTGTGTTACGTAAAAATACACATATGTGATCCTCGGGTGTCATATGCAAGCAACCTAGTGGTGTGTCAGTGTAGGGAAATGCAGTGAAATATATGTTATTTTGAAAAAAAGAATAAAATACTACCAAAAATGGTAGACAATAAGGTACTTTGTTTCAGCCATAGGGACCCGGTTTCGCGACCGCTATGAGAGAAGAACTTGTACTCGAGTTTGAGCTTTATTTCGTGAAAATATGTTAAATGGTTGATAAGATATAGACTAAAACACATTATAATACACGACAATTAGTAACAATTCAATATGCACATAATGACATATAATATATTGTTAGACGGTTGCCAGCCAACATTTTTACGTGAAATAAGAAAATTAAAACAAAATTGAATAGCTCCGTGGTAATTGGAATCAATTTTTGACAGAAGGTGTGCGTCATGTGATCTCATTGAAAAGGTAAGGGTTATAGTCGTTCATGTAGAATATATGTTTCTAACTTCATTATTTTATGCTCTTTCTCCTAATTTGTGCCTTTCGTACCTATCCTGATGTGTAGAATATGAAAACAACATATTTTGTTCTTACATTGAAAATATATATACAGGGTGCATCAAAATAAACCGTTGCAGAAGACAAGATAACACTTCGATTTCAGAAAGTTTTAAAAGTTTGATATAATTAGGTAGTTTCTCTTTGTGTTACGTAAAAATACACATATGTGATCCTCGGGTGTCATATGCAAGCAACCTAGTGGTGTGTCAGTGTAGGGAAATGCAGTGAAATATGCGTTATTTTGAAAAAAAGAATATAATAGTACCAAAAATGGTAGAGAATAAGGTACTTTGTTTCAGCCATAGGGACCCGGTTTCGCGACCGCTATGAGAGAAGAGCTTGTACTCGAGTTTGAGCTTTATTTCGTGAAAATATGTTAAATGGTTCTTAAGATATAGACCAAAACAGATTATAATACACGACAATTAGTAACAATTCAATATGCACATAATGACATATAATATATTGTTAGACGGTTGCCAGCCAACATTTTTACGTGAAATAAGAAAATTAAAACAAAATTGAATAGCTCCGTGGTAATTGGAATCAATATTTGACAGAAGGTGTGCGTCATGTGATCTCATTGAAAAGGTAAGGGTTATAGTCGTTCATGTAGAATATATGTTTCTAACTTCATTATTTTATGCTCTTTCTGCTAATTTGTGCCTTTCGTACCTATCCTGATGTGTAGAATATGAAAACAACATATTTTGTTCTTACATTGAAAATATATATACAGGGTGCATCAAAATAAACCGTTGCAGAAGACAAGATAACATTTCGATTTCAGAAAGTTTTAAAAGTTTGATATAATTAGGTAGTTTATCTTTGTGTTACGTAAAAATACACATATGTGATCCTCGGGTTTCATATGCAAGCAACCTAGTGGTGTGTCAGTGTAGGGAAATGCAATGAAATATGCGTTATTTTGAAAAAAGGAATAAAATAGTACCAAAAATGGTAGAGAATAAGGTACTTTGTTTCAGCCATAGGGACCCGGGTTCGCGACCGCTATGAGAGAAGTGCTTGTACTCGAGTTTGAGCTTTATTTCGTGAAAATATGTTAAATGGTTCTTAAGATATAGACCAAAACAGATTATAATACACGACAATTAGTAACAATTCAATATGCACATAATGACATATAATATATTGTTAGACGGTTGCCAGCCAACATTTTTACGTGAAATAAGAAAATTAAAACAAAATTGAATAGCTCCGTGGTAATTGGAATCAATTTTTGACAGAAGGTGTGCGTCATGTGATCTCATTGAAAAGGTACGGGTTATAGTCGTTCATGTAGAATATATGTTTCTAACTTCATTATTTTATGCTCTTTCTGCTAATTTGTGCCTTTCGTACCTATCCTGATGTGTAGAATATGAAAACAACATATTTTGTTCTAACATTGAAAATATATATCCAGGGTGCATCAAAATAAACCGTTGCAGAAGACAAGATAACATTTCGATTTCAGAAAGTTTTAAAAGTTTGATATAATTAGGTAGTTTCTCTTAGTGTTACGTAAAAATACACATATGTGTTCCTCGGGTGTCATATGCAAGCAACCTAGTGGTGTGTCAGTGTAGGGAAATGCAGTGAAATATGCGTTATTTTGAAAAAAAGAATATAATAGTACCAAAAATGGTAGAGAATAAGGTACTCTGTTTCAGCCATAGGGACCCGGGTTCGCGACCGCTATGAGAGAAGTGCTTGTACTCGAGTTTGAGCTTTATTTCGTGAAAATATGTTAAATGGTTCTTAAGATATAGACCAAAACAGATTATAATACACGACAATTAGTAACAATTCAATATGCACATAATGACATATAATATATTGTTAGACGGTTGCCAGCCAACATTTTTACGTGAAATAAGAAAATTAAAACAAAATTGAATAGCTCCGTGGTAATTGGAATCAATTTTTGACAGAAGGTGTGCGTCATGTGATCTCATTGAAAAGGTAAGGGTTATAGTCGTTCATGTAGAATATATTTTTCTAACTTCATTATTTTATGCTCTTTCTGCTAATTTGTGCCTTTCGTACCTATCCTGATGTGAAGAATATGAAAACAACATATTTTGTTCTTACATTGAAAATATATATACAGGGTGCATCAAAATAAACCGTTGCAGAAGACAAGATAACACTTCGATTTCAGAAAGTTTTAAAAGTTTGATATAATTAGGTAGTTTCTCTTTGTGTTACGTAAAAATACACATATGTGATCCTCGGGTGTCATATGCAAGCAACCTAGTGGTGTGTCAGTGTAGGGAAATGCCGTGAAATATTCGTTATTTTTTTAAAAAAAAAGGATAAAATAGTACCAAAAATGGTAGAGAATAAGGTACTCTGTTTCAGCCATAGGGACCCGGGTTCGCGACCGCTATGAGAGAAGTGCTTGTACTCGAGTTTGAGCTTTATTTCGTGAAAATATGTTAAATGGTTCTTAAGATATAGACCAAAACAGATTATAATACACGAAAATTAGTAACAATTCAATATGCACATAATGACATATAATATATTGTCAGACGGTTGCCAGCCAAAATTTTTACGTGAAATAAGAAAATTAAAACAAAATTGAATAGCTCCTTGGTAATTGGAATCAATTTTTGACAGAAGGTGTGCGTCATGTGATCTCATTGAAAAGGTAAGGGTTATAGTCGTTCATGTAGAATATATGTTTCTAACTTCATTATTTTATGCTCTTTCTGCTAATTTGTGCCTTTCGTACCTATCCTGATGTGTAGAATATGAAAACAACATATTTTGTTCTTACATTGAAAATATATATACAGGGTGCATCAAAATAAACCGTTGCAGAAGACAAGATAACACTTCGATTTCAGAAAGTTTTAAAAGTTTGATATAATTAGGTAGTTTATCTTTGTGTTACGTAAAAATACACATATGTGATCCTCGGGTTTCATATGCAAGCAACCTAGTGGTGTGTCAGTGTAGGGAAATGCAATGAAATATGCGTTATTTTGAAAAAAAGAATAAAATAGTACCAAAAATGGTAGAGAATAAGGTACTTTGTTTCAGCCATAGGGACCCGGGTTCGCGACCGCTATGAGAGAAGTGCTTGTACTCGAGTTTGAGCTTTATTTCGTGAAAATATGTTAAATGGTTCATAAGATATAGACTAAAACACATTATAATACACGACAATTAGTAACAATTCAATATGCACATAATGACATATAATATTTTGTTAGACGGTTGCCAGCCAACATTTTTACGTGAAATAAGAAAATTAAAACAAAAGTCAATAGCTCCGTGGTAATTGGAATCAATTTTTGACAGAAGGTGTGCGTCATGTGATCTCATTGAAAAGGTAAGGGTTATAGTCGTTCATGTAGAATATATTTTTCTAACTTCATTATTTTATGCTCTTTCTCCTAATTTGTGCCTTTCGTACCTATCCTGATGTGTAGAATATGAAAATAACATATTTTGTTCTTACATTGAAAATATATATACAGGGTGCATCAAAATAAACCGTTGCAGAAGACAAGATAACACTTCGATTTCAGAAAGTTTTAAAAGTTTGATATAATTAGGTAGTTTCTCTTTGTGTTACGTAAAAATACACATATGTGATCCTCGGGTGTCATATGCAAGCAACCTAGTGGTGTGTCAGTGTAGGGAAATGCAGTGAAATATGCGTTATTTTGAAAAAAAGAATATAATAGTACCAAAAATGGTAGAGAATAAGGTACTTTGTTTCAGCCATAGGGACCCGGTTTCGCGACCGCTATGAGAGAAGAGCTTGTACTCGAGTTTGAGCTTTATTTCGTGAAAATATGTTAAATGGTTCTTAAGATATAGACCAAAACAGATTATAATACACGACAATTAGTAACAATTCAATATGCACATAATGACATATAATATATTGTTAGACGGTTGCCAGCCAACATTTTTACGTGAAATAAGAAAATTAAAACAAAATTGAATAGCTCCGTGGTAATTGGAATCAATATTTGACAGAAGGTGTGCGTCATGTGATCTCATTGAAAAGGTAAGGGTTATAGTCGTTCATGTAGAATATATGTTTCTAACTTCATTATTTTATGCTCTTTCTGCTAATTTGTGCCTTTCGTACCTATCCTGATGTGTAGAATATGAAAACAACATATTTTGTTCTTACATTGAAAATATATATACAGGGTGCATCAAAATAAACCGTTGCAGAAGACAAGATAACATTTCGATTTCAGAAAGTTTTAAAAGTTTGATATAATTAGGTAGTTTATCTTTGTGTTACGTAAAAATACACATATGTGATCCTCGGGTTTCATATGCAAGCAACCTAGTGGTGTGTCAGTGTAGGGAAATGCAATGAAATATGCGTTATTTTGAA
This sequence comes from Thermobia domestica, assembly GCF_964235325.1. NCBI lineage: Eukaryota > Metazoa > Arthropoda > Insecta > Zygentoma > Lepismatidae > Thermobia > Thermobia domestica. The sequence continues at coordinate 232,168,646 of NC_137462.1, read as the reverse complement.
AAAAGGAATAAAATAGTACCAAAAATGGTAGAGAATAAGGTACTTTGTTTCAGCCATAGGGACCCGGGTTCGCGACCGCTATGAGAGAAGTGCTTGTACTCGAGTTTGAGCTTTATTTCGTGAAAATATGTTAAATGGTTCTTAAGATATAGACCAAAACAGATTATAATACACGACAATTAGTAACAATTCAATATGCACATAATGACATATAATATATTGTTAGACGGTTGCCAGCCAACATTTTTACGTGAAATAAGAAAATTAAAACAAAATTGAATAGCTCCGTGGTAATTGGAATCAATTTTTGACAGAAGGTGTGCGTCATGTGATCTCATTGAAAAGGTACGGGTTATAGTCGTTCATGTAGAATATATGTTTCTAACTTCATTATTTTATGCTCTTTCTGCTAATTTGTGCCTTTCGTACCTATCCTGATGTGTAGAATATGAAAACAACATATTTTGTTCTAACATTGAAAATATATATCCAGGGTGCATCAAAATAAACCGTTGCAGAAGACAAGATAACATTTCGATTTCAGAAAGTTTTAAAAGTTTGATATAATTAGGTAGTTTCTCTTTGTGTTACGTAAAAATACACATATGTGATCCTCGGGTGTCATATGCAAGCAACCTAGTGGTGTGTCAGTGTAGGGAAATGCAGTGAAATATGCGTTATTTTGAAAAAAAGAATATAATAGTACCAAAAATGGTAGAGAATAAGGTACTCTGTTTCAGCCATAGGGACCCGGGTTCGCGACCGCTATGAGAGAAGTGCTTGTACTCGAGTTTGAGCTTTATTTCGTGAAAATATGTTAAATGGTTCTTAAGATATAGACCAAAACAGATTATAATACACGACAATTAGTAACAATTCAATATGCACATAATGACATATAATATATTGTTAGACGGTTGCCAGCCAACATTTTTACGTGAAATAAGAAAATTAAAACAAAATTGAATAGCTCCGTGGTAATTGGAATCAATTTTTGACAGAAGGTGTGCGTCATGTGATCTCATTGAAAAGGTAAGGGTTATAGTCGTTCATGTAGAATATATTTTTCTAACTTCATTATTTTATGCTCTTTCTGCTAATTTGTGCCTTTCGTACCTATCCTGATGTGAAGAATATGAAAACAACATATTTTGTTCTTACATTGAAAATATATATACAGGGTGCATCAAAATAAACCGTTGCAGAAGACAAGATAACACTTCGATTTCAGAAAGTTTTAAAAGTTTGATATAATTAGGTAGTTTCTCTTTGTGTTACGTAAAAATACACATATGTGATCCTCGGGTGTCATATGCAAGCAACCTAGTGGTGTGTCAGTGTAGGGAAATGCAGTGAAATATTCGTTATTTTTTTTAAAAAAAAGGATAAAATAGTACCAAAAATGGTAGAGAATAAGGTACTCTGTTTCAGCCATAGGGACCCGGGTTCGCGACCGCTATGAGAGAAGTGCTTGTACTCGAGTTTGAGCTTTATTTCGTGAAAATATGTTAAATGGTTCTTAAGATATAGACCAAAACAGATTATAATACACGAAAATTAGTAACAATTCAATATGCACATAATGACATATAATATATTGTCAGACGGTTGCCAGCCAAAATTTTTACGTGAAATAAGAAAATTAAAACAAAATTGAATAGCTCCTTGGTAATTGGAATCAATTTTTGACAGAAGGTGTGCGTCATGTGATCTCATTGAAAAGGTAAGGGTTATAGTCGTTCATGTAGAATATATGTTTCTAACTTCATTATTTTATGCTCTTTCTGCTAATTTGTGCCTTTCGTACCTATCCTGATGTGTAGAATATGAAAACAACATATTTTGTTCTTACATTGAAAATATATATACAGGGTGCATCAAAATAAACCGTTGCAGAAGACAAGATAACACTTCGATTTCAGAAAGTTTTAAAAGTTTGATATAATTAGGTAGTTTATCTTTGTGTTACGTAAAAATACACATATGTGATCCTCGGGTTTCATATGCAAGCAACCTAGTGGTGTGTCAGTGTAGGGAAATGCAATGAAATATGCGTTATTTTGAAAAAAAGAATAAAATAGTACCAAAAATGGTAGAGAATAAGGTACTTTGTTTCAGCCATAGGGACCCGGGTTCGCGACCGCTATGAGAGAAGTGCTTGTACTCGAGTTTGAGCTTTATTTCGTGAAAATATGTTAAATGGTTCATAAGATATAGACTAAAACACATTATAATACACGACAATTAGTAACAATTCAATATGCACATAATGACATATAATATTTTGTTAGACGGTTGCCAGCCAACATTTTTACGTGAAATAAGAAAATTAAAACAAAAGTCAATAGCTCCGTGGTAATTGGAATCAATTTTTGACAGAAGGTGTGCGTCATGTGATCTCATTGAAAAGGTAAGGGTTATAGTCGTTCATGTAGAATATATTTTTCTAACTTCATTATTTTATGCTCTTTCTGCTAATTTGTGCCTTTCGTACCTATCCTGATGTGTAGAATATGAAAACAACATATTTTGTTCTTACATTGAAAATATATATACAGGGTGCATCAAAATAAACCGTTGCAGAAGACAAGATAACACTTCGATTTCAGAAAGTTTTAAAAGTTTGATATAATTAGGTAGTTTCTCTTTGTGTTACGTAAAAATACACATATGTGATCCTCGGGTGTCATATGCAAGCAACCTAGTGGTGTGTCAGTGTAGGGAAATGCAATGAAATATGCGTTATTTTGAAAAAAAGAATAAAATAGTACCAAAAATGGTAGAGAATAAGGTACTTTGTTTCAGCCATAAGACCCGGTTTCGCGACCGCTATGAGAGAAGTGCTTGTACTCGAGTTTGAGCTTTATTTCGTGAAAATATGATAAATGGTTGATAAGATATAGACTAAAACACATTATAATACACGACAATTAGTAACAATTCAATATGCACATAATGACATATAATATATTGTTAGACGGTTGCCAGCCAACATTTTTACGTGAAATAAGAAAATTAAAACAAAATTGAATAGCTCCGTGGTAATTGGAATCAATTTTTGACAGAAGGTGTGCGTCATGTGATCTCATTGAAAAGGTAAGGGTTATAGTCGTTCATGTAGAATATATGTTTCTAACTTCATTATTTTATGCTCTTTCTGCTAATTTGTGCTTTTCGTACCTATCCTGATGTGTAGAATATGAAAACAACATATTTTGTTCTTACATTGAAAATATATATACAGGGTGCATCAAAATAAACCGTTGTTGAAGACAAGGTAACACTTCGATTTCAGAAAGTTTTAAAAGTTTGATATAATTAGGTAGTTTCTCTTTGTGTTACGTAAAAATACACATATGTGATCCTCGGGTGTCATATGCAAGCAACCTAGTGGTGTGTCAGTGTAGGGAAATGCAGTGAAATATATGTTATTTTGAAAAAAAGAATAAAATAGTACCAAAAATGGTAGACAATAAGGTACTTTGTTTCAGCCATAGGGACCCGGTTTCGCGACCGCTATGAGAGAAGTGCTTGTACTCGAGTTTGAGCTTTATTTCGTGAAAATATGTTAAATGGTTGATAAGATATAGACTAAAACACATTATAATACACGACAATTAGTAACAATTCAATATGCACATAATGACATATAATATATTGTTAGACGGTTGCCAGCCAACATTTTTACGTGAAATAAGAAAATTAAAACAAAATTGAATAGCTCCGTGGTAATTGGAATCAATTTTTGACAGAAGGTGTGCGTCATGTGATCTCATTGAAAAGGTAAGGGTTATAGTCGTTCATGTAGAATATATTTTTCTAACTTCATTATTTTATGCTCTTTCTGCTAATTTGTGCTTTTCGTACCTATCCTGATGTGTAGAATATGAAAACAACATATTTTGTTCTTACATTGAAAATATATATACAGGGTGCATCAAAATAAACCGTTGCAGAAGACAAGATAACACTTCGATTTCAGAAAGTTTTAAAAGTTTGATATAATTAGGTAGTTTCTCTTTGTGTTACGTAAAAATACACATATGTGATCCTCGGGTGTCATATGCAAGCAACCTAGTGGTGTGTCAGTGTAGGGAAATGCAATGAAATATGCGTTATTTTGAAAAAAAGAATAAAATAGTACCAAAAATGGTAGAGAATAAGGTACTTTGTTTCAGCCATAAGACCCGGTTTCGCGACCGCTATGAGAGAAGTGCTTGTACTCGAGTTTGAGCTTTATTTCGTGAAAATATGATAAATGGTTGATAAGATATAGACTAAAACACATTATAATACACGACAATTAGTAACAATTCAATATGCACATAATGACATATAATATATTGTTAGACGGTTGCCAGCCAACATTTTTACGTGAAATAAGAAAATTAAAACAAAATTGAATAGCTCCGTGGTAATTGGAATCAATTTTTGACAGAAGGTGTGCGTCATGTGATCTCATTGAAAAGGTAAGGGTTATAGTCGTTCATGTAGAATATATGTTTCTAACTTCATTATTTTATGCTCTTTCTGCTAATTTGTGCTTTTCGTACCTATCCTGATGTGTAGAATATGAAAACAACATATTTTGTTCTTACATTGAAAATATATATACAGGGTGCATCAAAATAAACCGTTGTTGAAGACAAGGTAACACTTCGATTTCAGAAAGTTTTAAAAGTTTGATATAATTAGGTAGTTTCTCTTTGTGTTACGTAAAAATACACATATGTGATCCTCGGGTGTCATATGCAAGCAACCTAGTGGTGTGTCAGTGTAGGGAAATGCAGTGAAATATATGTTATTTTGAAAAAAAGAATAAAATAGTACCAAAAATGGTAGACAATAAGGTACTTTGTTTCAGCCATAGGGACCCGGTTTCGCGACCGCTATGAGAGAAGTGCTTGTACTCGAGTTTGAGCTTTATTTCGTGAAAATATGTTAAATGGTTGATAAGATATAGACTAAAACACATTATAATACACGACAATTAGTAACAATTCAATATGCACATAATGACATATAATATATTGTTAGACGGTTGCCAGCCAACATTTTTACGTGAAATAAGAAAATTAAAACAAAATTGAATAGCTCCGTGGTAATTGGAATCAATTTTTGACAGAAGGTGTGCGTCATGTGATCTCATTGAAAAGGTAAGGGTTATAGTCGTTCATGTAGAATATATGTTTCTAACTTCATTATTTTATGCTCTTTCTGCTAATTTGTGCCTTTCGTACCTATCCTGATGTGTAGAATATGAAAACAACATATTTTGTTCTAACATTGAAAATATATATCCAGGGTGCATCAAAATAAACCGTTGCAGAAGACAAGATAACATTTCGATTTCAGAAAGTTTTAAAAGTTTGATATAATTAGGTAGTTTCTCTTTGTGTTACGTAAAAATACACATATGTGATCCTCGGGTGTCATATGCAAGCAACCTAGTGGTGTGTCAGTGTAGGGAAATGCAATGAAATATGCGTTATTTTGAAAAAAAGAATAAAATAGTACCAAAAATGGTAGAGAATAAGGTACTTTGTTTCAGCCATAAGACCCGGTTTCGCGACCGCTATGAGAGAAGTGCTTGTACTCGAGTTTGAGCTTTATTTCGTGAAAATATGATAAATGGTTGATAAGATATAGACTAAGACACATTATAATACACGACAATTAGTAACAATTCAATATGCACATAATGACATATAATATATTGTTAGACGGTTGCCAGCCAACATTTTTACGTGAAATAAGAAAATTAAAACAAAATTGAATAGCTCCGTGGTAATTGGAATCAATTTTTGACAGAAGGTGTGCGTCATGTGATCTCATTGAAAAGGTAAGGGTTATAGTCGTTCATGTAGAATATATGTTTCTAACTTCATTATTTTATGCTCTTTCTGCTAATTTGTGCTTTTCGTACCTATCCTGATGTGTAGAATATGAAAACAACATATTTTGTTCTTACATTGAAAATATATATACAGGGTGCATCAAAATAAACCGTTGTTGAAGACAAGGTAACACTTCGATTTCAGAAAGTTTTAAAAGTTTGATATAATTAGGTAGTTTCTCTTTGTGTTACGTAAAAATACACATATGTGATCCTCGGGTGTCATATGCAAGCAACCTAGTGGTGTGTCAGTGTAGGGAAATGCAGTGAAATATATGTTATTTTGAAAAAAAGAATAAAATAGTACCAAAAATGGTAGACAATAAGGTACTTTGTTTCAGCCATAGGGACCCGGTTTCGCGACCGCTATGAGAGAAGTGCTTGTACTCGAGTTTGAGCTTTATTTCGTGAAAATATGTTAAATGGTTGATAAGATATAGACTAAAACACATTATAATACACGACAATTAGTAACAATTCAATATGCACATAATGACATATAATATATTGTTAGACGGTTGCCAGCCAACATTTTTACGTGAAATAAGAAAATTAAAACAAAATTGAATAGCTCCGTGGTAATTGGAATCAATTTTTGACAGAAGGTGTGCGTCATGTGATCTCATTGAAAAGGTAAGGGTTATAGTCGTTCATGTAGAATATATGTTTCTAACTTCATTATTTTATGCTCTTTCTGCTAATTTGTGCTTTTCGTACCTATCCTGATGTGTAGAATATGAAAACAACATATTTTGTTCTTACATTGAAAATATATATACAGGGTGCATCAAAATAAACCGTTGTTGAAGACAAGGTAACACTTCGATTTCAGAAAGTTTTAAAAGTTTGATATAATTAGGTAGTTTCTCTTTGTGTTACGTAAAAATACACATATGTGATCCTCGGGTGTCATATGCAAGCAACCTAGTGGTGTGTCAGTGTAGGGAAATGCAGTGAAATATATGTTATTTTGAAAAAAAGAATAAAATAGTACCAAAAATGGTAGACAATAAGGTACTTTGTTTCAGCCATAGGGACCCGGTTTCGCGACCGCTATGAGAGAAGTGCTTGTACTCGAGTTTGAGCTTTATTTCGTGAAAATATGTTAAATGGTTGATAAGATATAGACTAAAACACATTATAATACACGACAATTAGTAACAATTCAATATGCACATAATGACATATAATATATTGTTAGACGGTTGCCAGCCAACATTTTTACGTGAAATAAGAAAATTAAAACAAAATTGAATAGCTCCGTGGTAATTGGAATCAATTTTTGACAGAAGGTGTGCGTCATGTGATCTCATTGAAAAGGTAAGGGTTATAGTCGTTCATGTAGAATATATGTTTCTAACTTCATTATTTTATGCTCTTTCTGCTAATTTGTGCCTTTCGTACCTATCCTGATGTGTAGAATATGAAAACAACATATTTTGTTCTAACATTGAAAATATATATCCAGGGTGCATCAAAATAAACCGTTGCAGAAGACAAGATAACATTTCGATTTCAGAAAGTTTTAAAAGTTTGATATAATTAGGTAGTTTCTCTTTGTGTTACGTAAAAATACACATATGTGATCCTCGGGTGTCATATGCAAGCAACCTAGTGGTGTGTCAGTGTAGGGAAATGCCGTGAAATATGCGTTATTTTGAAAAAAAGAATATAATAGTACCAAAAATGGTAGAGAATAAGGTACTTTGTTTCAGCCATAAGACCCGGTTTCGCGACCGCTATGAGAGAAGTGCTTGTACTCGAGTTTGAGCTTTATTTCGTGAAAATATGTTAAATGGTTGATAAGATATAGACTAAAACACATTATAATACACGACAATTAGTAACAATTCAATATGCACATAATGACATATAATATATTGTTAGACGGTTGCCAGCCAACATTTTTACGTGAAATAAGAAAATTAAAACAAAATTGAATAGCTCCGTGGTAATTGGAATCAATTTTTGACAGAAGGTGTGCGTCATGTGATCTCATTGAAAAGGTAAGGGTTATAGTCGTTCATGTAGAATATATTTTTCTAACTTCATTATTTTATGCTCTTTCTGCTAATTTGTGCTTTTCGTACCTATCCTGATGTGTAGAATATGAAAACAACATATTTTGTTCTTACATTGAAAATATATATACAGGGTGCATCAAAATAAACCGTTGCAGAAGACAAGATAACACTTCGATTTCAGAAAGTTTTAAAAGTTTGATATAATTAGGTAGTTTCTCTTTGTGTTACGTAAAAATACACATATGTGATCCTCGGGTGTCATATGCAAGCAACCTAGTGGTGTGTCAGTGTAGGGAAATGCAATGAAATATGCGTTATTTTGAAAAAAAGAATAAAATAGTACCAAAAATGGTAGAGAATAAGGTACTTTGTTTCAGCCATAAGACCCGGTTTCGCGACCGCTATGAGAGAAGTGCTTGTACTCGAGTTTGAGCTTTATTTCGTGAAAATATGATAAATGGTTGATAAGATATAGACTAAAACACATTATAATACACGACAATTAGTAACAATTCAATATGCACATAATGACATATAATATATTGTTAGACGGTTGCCAGCCAACATTTTTACGTGAAATAAGAAAATTAAAACAAAATTGAATAGCTCCGTGGTAATTGGAATCAATTTTTGACAGAAGGTGTGCGTCATGTGATCTCATTGAAAAGGTAAGGGTTATAGTCGTTCATGTAGAATATATGTTTCTAACTTCATTATTTTATGCTCTTTCTGCTAATTTGTGCTTTTCGTACCTATCCTGATGTGTAGAATATGAAAACAACATATTTTGTTCTTACATTGAAAATATATATACAGGGTGCATCAAAATAAACCGTTGTTGAAGACAAGGTAACACTTCGATTTCAGAAAGTTTTAAAAGTTTGATATAATTAGGTAGTTTCTCTTTGTGTTACGTAAAAATACACATATGTGATCCTCGGGTGTCATATGCAAGCAACCTAGTGGTGTGTCAGTGTAGGGAAATGCAGTGAAATATATGTTATTTTGAAAAAAAGAATAAAATAGTACCAAAAATGGTAGACAATAAGGTACTTTGTTTCAGCCATAGGGACCCGGTTTCGCGACCGCTATGAGAGAAGTGCTTGTACTCGAGTTTGAGCTTTATTTCGTGAAAATATGTTAAATGGTTGATAAGATATAGACTAAAACACATTATAATACACGACAATTAGTAACAATTCAATATGCACATAATGACATATAATATATTGTTAGACGGTTGCCAGCCAACATTTTTACGTGAAATAAGAAAATTAAAACAAAATTGAATAGCTCCGTGGTAATTGGAATCAATTTTTGACAGAAGGTGTGCGTCATGTGATCTCATTGAAAAGGTAAGGGTTATAGTCGTTCATGTAGAATATATGTTTCTAACTTCATTATTTTATGCTCTTTCTGCTAATTTGTGCCTTTCGTACCTATCCTGATGTGTAGAATATGAAAACAACATATTTTGTTCTAACATTGAAAATATATATCCAGGGTGCATCAAAATAAACCGTTGCAGAAGACAAGATAACATTTCGATTTCAGAAAGTTTTAAAAGTTTGATATAATTAGGTAGTTTCTCTTTGTGTTACGTAAAAATACACATATGTGATCCTCGGGTGTCATATGCAAGCAACCTAGTGGTGTGTCAGTGTAGGGAAATGCAATGAAATATGCGTTATTTTGAAAAAAAGAATAAAATAGTACCAAAAATGGTAGAGAATAAGGTACTTCGTTTCAGCCATAAGACCCGGTTTCGCGACCGCTATGAGAGAAGTGCTTGTACTCGAGTTTGAGCTTTATTTCGTGAAAATATGATAAATGGTTGATAAGATATAGACTAAAACACATTATAATACACGACAATTAGTAACAATTCAATATGCACATAATGACATATAATATATTGTTAGACGGTTGCCAGCCAACATTTTTACGTGAAATAAGAAAATTAAAACAAAATTGAATAGCTCCGTGGTAATTGGAATCAATTTTTGACAGAAGGTGTGCGTCATGTGATCTCATTGAAAAGGTAAGGGTTATAGTCGTTCATGTAGAATATATGTTTCTAACTTCATTATTTTATGCTCTTTCTGCTAATTTGTGCTTTTCGTACCTATCCTGATGTGTAGAATATGAAAACAACATATTTTGTTCTTACATTGAAAATATATATACAGGGTGCATCAAAATAAACCGTTGTTGAAGACAAGGTAACACTTCGATTTCAGAAAGTTTTAAAAGTTTGATATAATTAGGTAGTTTCTCTTTGTGTTACGTAAAAATACACATATGTGATCCTCGGGTGTCATATGCAAGCAACCTAGTGGTGTGTCAGTGTAGGGAAATGCAGTGAAATATATGTTATTTTGAAAAAAAGAATAAAATAGTACCAAAAATGGTAGACAATAAGGTACTTTGTTTCAGCCATAGGGACCCGGTTTCGCGACCGCTATGAGAGAAGTGCTTGTACTCGAGTTTGAGCTTTATTTCGTGAAAATATGTTAAATGGTTGATAAGATATAGACTAAAACACATTATAATACACGACAATTAGTAACAATTCAATATGCACATAATGACATATAATATATTGTTAGACGGTTGCCAGCCAACATTTTTACGTGAAATAAGAAAATTAAAACAAAATTGAATAGCTCCGTGGTAATTGGAATCAATTTTTGACAGAAGGTGTGCGTCATGTGATCTCATTGAAAAGGTAAGGGTTATAGTCGTTCATGTAGAATATATGTTTCTAACTTCATTATTTTATGCTCTTTCTGCTAATTTGTGCTTTTCGTACCTATCCTGATGTGTAGAATATGAAAACAACATATTTTGTTCTTACATTGAAAATATATATACAGGGTGCATCAAAATAAACCGTTGTTGAAGACAAGGTAACACTTCGATTTCAGAAAGTTTTAAAAGTTTGATATAATTAGGTAGTTTCTCTTTGTGTTACGTAAAAATACACATATGTGATCCTCGGGTGTCATATGCAAGCAACCTAGTGGTGTGTCAGTGTAGGGAAATGCAGTGAAATATATGTTATTTTGAAAAAAAGAATAAAATAGTACCAAAAATGGTAGACAATAAGGTACTTTGTTTCAGCCATAGGGACCCGGTTTCGCGACCGCTATGAGAGAAGTGCTTGTACTCGAGTTTGAGCTTTATTTCGTGAAAATATGTTAAATGGTTGATAAGATATAGACTAAAACACATTATAATACACGACAATTAGTAACAATTCAATATGCACATAATGACATATAATATATTGTTAGACGGTTGCCAGCCAACATTTTTACGTGAAATAAGAAAATTAAAACAAAATTGAATAGCTCCGTGGTAATTGGAATCAATTTTTGACAGAAGGTGTGCGTCATGTGATCTCATTGAAAAGGTAAGGGTTATAGTCGTTCATGTAGAATATATGTTTCTAACTTCATTATTTTATGCTCTTTCTGCTAATTTGTGCCTTTCGTACCTATCCTGATGTGTAGAATATGAAAACAACATATTTTGTTCTAACATTGAAAATATATATCCAGGGTGCATCAAAATAAACCGTTGCAGAAGACAAGATAACATTTCGATTTCAGAAAGTTTTAAAAGTTTGATATAATTAGGTAGTTTCTCTTTGTGTTACGTAAAAATACACATATGTGATCCTCGGGTGTCATATGCAAGCAACCTAGTGGTGTGTCAGTGTAGGGAAATGCCGTGAAATATGCGTTATTTTGAAAAAAAGAATATAATAGTACCAAAAATGGTAGAGAATAAGGTACTTTGTTTCAGCCATAAGACCCGGTTTCGCGACCGCTATGAGAGAAGAGCTTGTACTCGAGTTTGAGCTTTATTTCGTGAAAATATGTTAAATGGTTGATAAGATATAGACTAAAACACATTATAATACACGACAATTAGTAACAATTCAATATGCACATAATGACATATAATATATTGTTAGACGGTTGCCAGCCAACATTTTTACGTGAAATAAGAAAATTAAAACAAAATTGAATAGCTCCGTGGTAATTGGAATCAATTTTTGACAGAAGGTGTGCGTCATGTGATCTCATTGAAAAGGTAAGGGTTATAGTCGCTCATGTAGAATATATGTTTCTAACTTCATTATTTTATGCTCTTTCTGCTAATTTGTGCCTTTCGTACCTATCCTGATGTGTAGAATATGAAAACAACATATTTTGTTCTTACATTGAAAATATATATACAGGGTGCATCAAAATAAACCGTTGCAGATGACAAGGTAACACTTCGATTTCAGAAAGTTTTAAAAGTTTGATATAATTAGATAGTTTCTCTTTGTGTTACGTAAAAATACACATATGTGATCCTCGGGTGTCATATGCAAGCAACCTAGTGGTGTGTCAGTGTAGGGAAATGCAGTGAAATATATGTTATTTTGAAAAAAAGAATAAAATAGTACCAAAAATGGTAGAGAATAAGGTACTTTGTTTCAGCCATAGGGACCCGGTTTCGCGACCGCTATGAGAGAAGTGCTTGTACTCGAGTTTGAGCTTTATTTCGTGAAAATATGTTAAATGGTTGATAAGATATAGACTAAAACACATTATAATACACGACAATTAGTAACAATTCAATATGCACATAATGACATATAATATATTGTTAGACGGTTGCCAGCCAACATTTTTACGTGAAATAAGAAAATTAAAACAAAATTGAATAGCTCCGTGGTAATTGGAATCAATTTTTGACAGAAGGTGTGCGTCATGTGATCTCATTGAAAAGGTAAGGGTTATAGTCGTTCATGTAGAATATATGTTTCTAACTTCATTATTTTATGCTCTTTCTGCTAATTTGTGCCTTTCGTACCTATCCTGATGTGTAGAATATGAAAACAACATATTTTGTTCTAACATTGAAAATATATATCCAGGGTGCATCAAAATAAACCGTTGCAGAAGACAAGATAACATTTCGATTTCAGAAAGTTTTAAAAGTTTGATATAATTAGGTAGTTTCTCTTTGTGTTACGTAAAAATACACATATGTGATCCTCGGGTGTCATATGCAAGCAACCTAGTGGTGTGTCAGTGTAGGGAAATGCAGTGAAATATGCGTTATTTTGAAAAAAAGAATGTAATAGTACCAAAAATGGTAGAGAATAAGGTACTCTGTTTCAGCCATAGGGACCCGGGTTCGCGACCGCTATGAGAGAAGTGCTTGTACTCGAGTTTGAGCTTTATTTCGTGAAAATATGTTAAATGGTTCTTAAGATATAGACCAAAACAGATTATAATACACGACAATTAGTAACAATTCAATATGCACATAATGACATATAATATATTGTTAGACGGTTGCCAGCCAACATTTTTACGTGAAATAAGAAAATTAAAACAAAATTGAATAGCTCCGTGGTAATTGGAATCAATTTTTGACAGAAGGTGTGCGTCATGTGATCTCATTGAAAAGGTAAGGGTTATAGTCGTTCATGTAGAATATATTTTTCTAACTTCATTATTTTATGCTCTTTCTGCTAATTTGTGCCTTTCGTACCTATCCTGATGTGAAGAATATGAAAACAACATATTTTGTTCTTACATTGAAAATATATATACAGGGTGCATCAAAATAAACCGTTGCAGAAGACAAGATAACACTTCGATTTCAGAAAGTTTTAAAAGTTTGATATAATTAGGTAGTTTCTCTTTGTGTTACGTAAAAATACACATATGTGATCCTCGGGTGTCATATGCAAGCAACCTAGTGGTGTGTCAGTGTAGGGAAATGCAGTGAAATATTCGTTATTTTGAAAAAAAAAAGGATAAAATAGTACCAAAAATGGTAGAGAATAAGGTACTCTGTTTCAGCCATAGGGACCCGGGTTCGCGACCGCTATGAGAGAAGTGCTTGTACTCGAGTTTGAGCTTTATTTCGTGAAAATATGTTAAATGGTTCTTAAGATATAGACCAAAACAGATTATAATACACGACAATTAGTAACAATTCAATATGCACATAATGACATATAATATATTGGTAGATGGTTGCCAGCCAACATTTTTACGTGAAATAAGAAAATTAAAACAAAATTGAATAGCTCCGTGGTAATTGGAATCAATTTTTGACAGAAGGTGTGAGTCATGTGATCTCATTGAAAAGGTAAGGGTTATAGTCGTTCATGTAGAATATATGTTTCTAACTTCATTATTTTATGCTCTTTCTGCTAATTTGTGCTTTTCGTACCTATCCTGATGTGTAGAATATGAAAACAACATATTTTGTTCTTACATTGAAAATATATATACAGGGTGCATCAAAATAAACCGTTGTTGAAGACAAGGTAACACTTCGATTTCAGAAAGTTTTAAAAGTTTGATATAATTAGGTAGTTTCTCTTTGTGTTACGTAAAAATACACATATGTGATCCTCGGGTGTCATATGCAAGCAACCTAGTGGTGTGTCAGTGTAGGGAAATGCAGTGAAATATATGTTATTTTGAAAAAAAGAATAAAATAGTACCAAAAATGGTAGACAATAAGGTACTTTGTTTCAGCCATAGGGACCCGGTTTCGCGACCGCTATGAGAGAAGTGCTTGTACTCGAGTTTGAGCTTTATTTCGTGAAAATATGTTAAATGGTTGATAAGATATAGACTAAAACACATTATAATACACGACAATTAGTAACAATTCAATATGCACATAATGACATATAATATATTGTTAGACGGTTGCCAGCCAACATTTTTACGTGAAATAAGAAAATTAAAACAAAATTGAATAGCTCCGTGGTAATTGGAATCAATTTTTGACAGAAGGTGTGCGTCATGTGATCTCATTGAAAAGGTAAGGGTTATAGTCGTTCATGTAGAATATATGTTTCTAACTTCATTATTTTATGCTCTTTCTGCTAATTTGTGCCTTTCGTACCTATCCTGATGTGTAGAATATGAAAACAACATATTTTGTTCTAACATTGAAAATATATATCCAGGGTGCATCAAAATAAACCGTTGCAGAAGACAAGATAACATTTCGATTTCAGAAAGTTTTAAAAGTTTGATATAATTAGGTAGTTTCTCTTTGTGTTACGTAAAAATACACATATGTGATCCTCGGGTGTCATATGCAAGCAACCTAGTGGTGTGTCAGTGTAGGGAAATGCAATGAAATATGCGTTATTTTGAAAAAAAGAATAAAATAGTACCAAAAATGGTAGAGAATAAGGTACTTTGTTTCAGCCATAAGACCCGGTTTCGCGACCGCTATGAGAGAAGTGCTTGTACTCGAGTTTGAGCTTTATTTCGTGAAAATATGATAAATGGTTGATAAGATATAGACTAAAACACATTATAATACACGACAATTAGTAACAATTCAATATGCACATAATGACATATAATATATTGTTAGACGGTTGCCAGCCAACATTTTTACGTGAAATAAGAAAATTAAAACAAAATTGAATAGCTCCGTGGTAATTGGAATCAATTTTTGACAGAAGGTGTGCGTCATGTGATCTCATTGAAAAGGTAAGGGTTATAGTCGTTCATGTAGAATATATGTTTCTAACTTCATTATTTTATGCTCTTTCTGCTAATTTGTGCTTTTCGTACCTATCCTGATGTGTAGAATATGAAAACAACATATTTTGTTCTTACATTGAAAATATATATACAGGGTGCATCAAAATAAACCGTTGTTGAAGACAAGGTAACACTTCGATTTCAGAAAGTTTTAAAAGTTTGATATAATTAGGTAGTTTCTCTTTGTGTTACGTAAAAATACACATATGTGATCCTCGGGTGTCATATGCAAGCAACCTAGTGGTGTGTCAGTGTAGGGAAATGCAGTGAAATATATGTTATTTTGAAAAAAAGAATAAAATAGTACCAAAAATGGTAGACAATAAGGTACTTTGTTTCAGCCATAGGGACCCGGTTTCGCGACCGCTATGAGAGAAGTGCTTGTACTCGAGTTTGAGCTTTATTTCGTGAAAATATGTTAAATGGTTGATAAGATATAGACTAAAACACATTATAATACACGACAATTAGTAACAATTCAATATGCACATAATGACATATAATATATTGTTAGACGGTTGCCAGCCAACATTTTTACGTGAAATAAGAAAATTAAAACAAAATTGAATAGCTCCGTGGTAATTGGAATCAATTTTTGACAGAAGGTGTGCGTCATGTGATCTCATTGAAAAGGTAAGGGTTATAGTCGTTCATGTAGAATATATGTTTCTAACTTCATTATTTTATGCTCTTTCTGCTAATTTGTGCTTTTCGTACCTATCCTGATGTGTAGAATATGAAAACAACATATTTTGTTCTTACATTGAAAATATATATACAGGGTGCATCAAAATAAACCGTTGTTGAAGACAAGGTAACACTTCGATTTCAGAAAGTTTTAAAAGTTTGATATAATTAGGTAGTTTCTCTTTGTGTTACGTAAAAATACACATATGTGATCCTCGGGTGTCATATGCAAGCAACCTAGTGGTGTGTCAGTGTAGGGAAATGCAGTGAAATATATGTTATTTTGAAAAAAAGAATAAAATAGTACCAAAAATGGTAGACAATAAGGTACTTTGTTTCAGCCATAGGGACCCGGTTTCGCGACCGCTATGAGAGAAGTGCTTGTACTCGAGTTTGAGCTTTATTTCGTGAAAATATGTTAAATGGTTGATAAGATATAGACTAAAACACATTATAATACACGACAATTAGTAACAATTCAATATGCACATAATGACATATAATATATTGTTAGACGGTTGCCAGCCAACATTTTTACGTGAAATAAGAAAATTAAAACAAAATTGAATAGCTCCGTGGTAATTGGAATCAATTTTTGACAGAAGGTGTGCGTCATGTGATCTCATTGAAAAGGTAAGGGTTATAGTCGTTCATGTAGAATATATGTTTCTAACTTCATTATTTTATGCTCTTTCTGCTAATTTGTGCCTTTCGTACCTATCCTGATGTGTAGAATATGAAAACAACATATTTTGTTCTAACATTGAAAATATATATCCAGGGTGCATCAAAATAAACCGTTGCAGAAGACAAGATAACATTTCGATTTCAGAAAGTTTTAAAAGTTTGATATAATTAGGTAGTTTCTCTTTGTGTTACGTAAAAATACACATATGTGATCCTCGGGTGTCATATGCAAGCAACCTAGTGGTGTGTCAGTGTAGGGAAATGCCGTGAAATATGCGTTATTTGAAAAAAAGAATATAATAGTACCAAAAATGGTAGAGAATAAGGTACTTTGTTTCAGCCATAAGACCCGGTTTCGCGACCGCTATGAGAGAAGAGCTTGTACTCGAGTTTGAGCTTTATTTCGTGAAAATATGTTAAATGGTTGATAAGATATAGACTAAAACACATTATAATACACGACAATTAGTAACAATTCAATATGCACATAATGACATATAATATATTGTTAGACGGTTGCCAGCCAACATTTTTACGTGAAATAAGAAAATTAAAACAAAATTGAATAGCTCCGTGGTAATTGGAATCAATTTTTGACAGAAGGTGTGCGTCATGTGATCTCATTGAAAAGGTAAGGGTTATAGTCGCTCATGTAGAATATATGTTTCTAACTTCATTATTTTATGCTCTTTCTGCTAATTTGTGCCTTTCGTACCTATCCTGATGTGTAGAATATGAAAACAACATATTTTGTTCTTACATTGAAAATATATATACAGGGTGCATCAAAATAAACCGTTGCAGAAGACAAGGTAACACTTCGATTTCAGAAAGTTTTAAAAGTTTGATATAATTAGATAGTTTCTCTTTGTGTTACGTAAAAATACACATATGTGATCCTCGGGTGTCATATGCAAGCAACCTAGTGGTGTGTCAGTGTAGGGAAATGCAGTGAAATATATGTTATTTTGAAAAAAAGAATAAAATAGTACCAAAAATGGTAGAGAATAAGGTACTTTGTTTCAGCCATAGGGACCCGGTTTCGCGACCGCTATGAGAGAAGTGCTTGTACTCGAGTTTGAGCTTTATTTCGTGAAAATATGTTAAATGGTTGATAAGATATAGACTAAAACACATTATAATACACGACAATTAGTAACAATTCAATATGCACATAATGACATATAATATATTGTTAGACGGTTGCCAGCCAACATTTTTACGTGAAATAAGAAAATTAAAACAAAATTGAATAGCTCCGTGGTAATTGGAATCAATTTTTGACAGAAGGTGTGCGTCATGTGATCTCATTGAAAAGGTAAGGGTTATAGTCGTTCATGTAGAATATATGTTTCTAACTTCATTATTTTATGCTCTTTCTGCTAATTTGTGCCTTTCGTACCTATCCTGATGTGTAGAATATGAAAACAACATATTTTGTTCTAACATTGAAAATATATATCCAGGGTGCATCAAAATAAACCGTTGCAGAAGACAAGATAACATTTCGATTTCAGAAAGTTTTAAAAGTTTGATATAATTAGGTAGTTTCTCTTTGTGTTACGTAAAAATACACATATGTGATCCTCGGGTGTCATATGCAAGCAACCTAGTGGTGTGTCAGTGTAGGGAAATGCAGTGAAATATGCGTTATTTTGAAAAAAAGAATGTAATAGTACCAAAAATGGTAGAGAATAAGGTACTCTGTTTCAGCCATAGGGACCCGGGTTCGCGACCGCTATGAGAGAAGTGCTTGTACTCGAGTTTGAGCTTTATTTCGTGAAAATATGTTAAATGGTTCTTAAGATATAGACCAAAACAGATTATAATACACGACAATTAGTAACAATTCAATATGCACATAATGACATATAATATATTGTTAGACGGTTGCCAGCCAACATTTTTACGTGAAATAAGAAAATTAAAACAAAATTGAATAGCTCCGTGGTAATTGGAATCAATTTTTGACAGAAGGTGTGCGTCATGTGATCTCATTGAAAAGGTAAGGGTTATAGTCGTTCATGTAGAATATATTTTTCTAACTTCATTATTTTATGCTCTTTCTGCTAATTTGTGCCTTTCGTACCTATCCTGATGTGAAGAATATGAAAACAACATATTTTGTTCTT
This sequence comes from Thermobia domestica, assembly GCF_964235325.1. Lineage (NCBI taxonomy): Eukaryota > Metazoa > Arthropoda > Insecta > Zygentoma > Lepismatidae > Thermobia > Thermobia domestica. Next base: position 232,149,628 of record NC_137462.1, on the reverse strand, counting down.
ACATTGAAAATATATATACAGGGTGCATCAAAATAAACCGTTGCAGAAGACAAGATAACACTTCGATTTCAGAAAGTTTTAAAAGTTTGATATAATTAGGTAGTTTCTCTTTGTGTTACGTAAAAATACACATATGTGATCCTCGGGTGTCATATGCAAGCAACCTAGTGGTGTGTCAGTGTAGGGAAATGCAGTGAAATATTCGTTATTTTGAAAAAAAAAAGGATAAAATAGTACCAAAAATGGTAGAGAATAAGGTACTCTGTTTCAGCCATAGGGACCCGGGTTCGCGACCGCTATGAGAGAAGTGCTTGTACTCGAGTTTGAGCTTTATTTCGTGAAAATATGTTAAATGGTTCTTAAGATATAGACCAAAACAGATTATAATACACGACAATTAGTAACAATTCAATATGCACATAATGACATATAATATATTGGTAGATGGTTGCCAGCCAACATTTTTACGTGAAATAAGAAAATTAAAACAAAATTGAATAGCTCCGTGGTAATTGGAATCAATTTTTGACAGAAGGTGTGAGTCATGTGATCTCATTGAAAAGGTAAGGGTTATAGTCGTTCATGTAGAATATATGTTTCTAACTTCATTATTTTATGCTCTTTCTGCTAATTTGTGCCTTTCGTACCTATCCTGATGTGTAGAATATGAAAACAACATATTTTGTTCTTACATTGAAAATATATATACAGGGTGCATCAAAATAAACCGTTGCAGAAGACAAGATAACACTTCGATTTCAGAAAGTTTTAAAAGTTTGATATAATTAGGTAGTTTCTCTTTGTGTTACGTAAAAATACACATATGTGATCCTCGGGTGTCATATGCAAGCAACCTAGTGGTGTGTCAGTGTAGGGAAATGCAGTGAAATATGCGTTATTTTGAAAAAAAAAGGATAAAATAGTACCAAAAATGGTAGAGAATAAGGTACTTTGTTTCAGCCATAGGGACCCGGTTTCGCGACCGCTACGAGAGAAGTGCTTGTACTCGAGTTTGAGCTTTATTTCGTGAAAATATGTTAAATGGTTCTTAAGATATAGACCAAAACAGATTATAATACACGACAATTAGTAACAATTCAATATGCACATAATGACATATAATATATTGTTAGACGGTTGCCAGCCAACATTTTTACGTGAAATAAGAAAATTAAAACGAAATTGAATAGCTCCGTGGTAATTGGAATCAATTTTTGACAGAAGGTGTGCGTCATGTGATCTCATTGAAAAGGTAAGGGTTATAGTCGTTCATGTAGAATATATGTTTCTAACTTCATTATTTTATGCTCTTTCTGCTAATTTGTGCCTTTCGTACCTATCCTGATGTGTAGAATATGAAAACAACATATTTTGTTCTTACATTGAAAATATATATACAGGGTGCATCAAAATAAACCGTTGCAGAAGACAAGATAACACTTCGATTTCAGAAAGTTTTAAAAGTTTGATATAATTAGGTAGTTTCTCTTTGTGTTACGTAAAAATACACATATGTGATCCTCGGGTGTCATATGCAAGCAACCTAGTGGTGTGTCAGTGTAGGGAAATGCAGTGAAATATGCGTTATTTTGAAAAAAAGAATATAATAGTACCAAAAATGGTAGAGAATAAGGTACTTTGTTTCAGCCATAGGGACCCGGTTTCGCGACCGCTATGAGAGAAGAGCTTGTACTCGAGTTTGAGCTTTATTTCGTGAAAATATGTTAAATGGTTCTTAAGATATAGACCAAAACAGATTATAATACACGACAATTAGTAACAATTCAATATGCACATAATGACATATAATATATTGTTAGACGGTTGCCAGCCAACATTTTTACGTGAAATAAGAAAATTAAAACAAAATTGAATAGCTCCTTGGTAATTGGAATCAATATTTGACAGAAGGTGTGCGTCATGTGATCTCATTGAAAAGGTAAGGGTTATAGTCGTTCATGTAGAATATATGTTTCTAACTTCATTATTTTATGCTCTTTCTGCTAATTTGTGCCTTTCGTACCTATCCTGATGTGTAGAATATGAAAACAACATATTTTGTTCTTACATTGAAAATGTATATACAGGGTGCATCAAAATAAACCGTTGCAGAAGACAAGATAACATTTCGATTTCAGAAAGTTTTAAAAGTTTGATATAATTAGGTAGTTTATCTTTGTGTTACGTAAAAATACACATATGTGATCCTCGGGTTTCATATGCAAGCAACCTAGTGGTGTGTCAGTGTAGGGAAATGCAATGAAATATGCGTTATTTTGAAAAAAGGAATAAAATAGTACCAAAAATGGTAGAGAATAAGGTACTTTGTTTCAGCCATAGGGACCCGGGTTCGCGACCGCTATGAGAGAAGTGCTTGTACTCGAGTTTGAGCTTTATTTCGTGAAAATATGTTAAATGGTTCTTAAGATATAGACCAAAACAGATTATAATACACGACAATTAGTAACAATTCAATATGCACATAATGACATATAATATATTGTTAGACGGTTGCCAGCCAACATTTTTACGTGAAATAAGAAAATTAAAACAAAATTGAATAGCTCCGTGGTAATTGGAATCAATTTTTGACAGAAGGTGTGCGTCATGTGATCTCATTGAAAAGGTACGGGTTATAGTCGTTCATGTAGAATATATGTTTCTAACTTCATTATTTTATGCTCTTTCTGCTAATTTGTGCCTTTCGTACCTATCCTGATGTGTAGAATATGAAAACAACATATTTTGTTCTTACATTGAAAATATATATACAGGGTGCATCAAAATAAACCGTTGCAGAAGACAAGATAACACTTCGATTTCAGAAAGTTTTAAAAGTTTGATATAATTAGGTAGTTTCTCTTTGTGTTACGTAAAAATACACATATGTGATCCTCGGGTGTCATATGCAAGCAACCTAGTGGTGTGTCAGTGTAGGGAAATGCAGTGAAATATGCGTTATTTTGAAAAAAAGAATAAAATAGTACCAAAAATGGTAGAGAATAAGGTACTTTGTTTCAGCCATAGGGACCCGGGTTCGCGACCGCTATGAGAGAAGTGCTTGTACTCGAGTTTGAGCTTTATTTCGTGAAAATATGTTAAATGGTTCTTAAGATATAGACCAAAACAGATTATAATACACGACAATTAGTAACAATTCAATATGCACATAATGACATATAATATATTGTTAGACGGTTGCCAGCCAACATTTTTACGTGAAATAAGAAAATTAAAACGAAATTGAATAGCTCCGTGGTAATTGGAATCAATTTTTGACAGAAGGTGTGCGTCATGTGATCTCATTGAAAAGGTAAGGGTTATAGTCGTTCATGTAGAATATATGTTTCTAACTTCATTATTTTATGCTCTTTCTGCTAATTTGTGCCTTTCGTACCTATCCTGATGTGTAGAATATGAAAACAACATATTTTGTTCTTACATTGAAAATATATATACAGGGTGCATCAAAATAAACCGTTGCAGAAGACAAGATAACACTTCGATTTCAGAAAGTTTTAAAAGTTTGATATAATTAGGTAGTTTCTCTTTGTGTTACGTAAAAATACACATATGTGATCCTCGGGTGTCATATTCAAGCAACCTAGTGGTGTGTCAGTGTAGGGAAATGCAGTGAAATATGCGTTATTTTGAAAAAAAGAATATAATAGTACCAAAAATGGTAGAGAATAAGGTACTTTGTTTCAGCCATAGGGACCCGGTTTCGCGACCGCTATGAGAGAAGTGCTTGTACTCGAGTTTGAGCTTTATTTCGTGAAAATATGTTAAATGGTTCTTAAGATATAGACCAAAACAGATTATAATACACGACAATTAGTAACAATTCAATATGCACATAATGACATATAATATATTGTTAGACGGTTGCCAGCCAACATTTTTACGTGAAATAAGAAAATTAAAACAAAATTGAATAGCTCCTTGGTAATTGGAATCAATATTTGACAGAAGGTGTGCGTCATGTGATCTCATTGAAAAGGTAAGGGTTATAGTCGTTCATGTAGAATATATGTTTCTAACTTCATTATTTTATGCTCTTTCTGCTAATTTGTGCCTTTCGTACCTATCCTGATGTGTAGAATATGAAAACAACATATTTTGTTCTTACATTGAAAATGTATATACAGGGTGCATCAAAATAAACCGTTGCAGAAGACAAGATAACATTTCGATTTCAGAAAGTTTTAAAAGTTTGATATAATTAGGTAGTTTATCTTTGTGTTACGTAAAAATACACATATGTGATCCTGGGGTTTCATATGCAAGCAACCTAGTGGTGTGTCAGTGTAGGGAAATGCAATGAAATATGCGTTATTTTGAAAAAAGGAATAAAATAGTACCAAAAATGGTAGAGAATAAGGTACTTTGTTTCAGCCATAGGGACCCGGGTTCGCGACCGCTATGAGAGAAGTGCTTGTACTCGAGTTTGAACTTTATTTCGTGAAAATATGTTAAATGGTTCTTAAGATATAGACCAAAACAGATTATAATACACGACAATTAGTAACAATTCAATATGCACATAATGACATATAATATATTGTTAGACGGTTGCCAGCCAACATTTTTACGTGAAATAAGAAAATTAAAACAAAATTGAATAGCTCCGTGGTAATTGGAATCAATTTTTGACAGAAGGTGTGCGTCATGTGATCTCATTGAAAAGGTACGGGTTATAGTCGTTCATGTAGAATATATGTTTCTAACTTCATTATTTTATGCTCTTTCTGCTAATTTGTGCCTTTCGTACCTATCCTGATGTGTAGAATATGAAAACAACATATTTTGTTCTTACATTGAAAATATATATACAGGGTGCATCAAAATAAACCGTTGCAGAAGACAAGATAACACTTCGATTTCAGAAAGTTTTAAAAGTTTGATATAATTAGGTAGTTTCTCTTTGTGTTACGTAAAAATACACATATGTGATCCTCGGGTGTCATATGCAAGCAACCTAGTGGTGTGTCAGTGTAGGGAAATGCAGTGAAATATGCGTTATTTTGAAAAAAAGAATAAAATAGTACCAAAAATGGTAGAGAATAAGGTACTTTGTTTCAGCCATAGGGACCCGGGTTCGCGACCGCTATGAGAGAAGTGCTTGTACTCGAGTTTGAGCTTTATTTCGTGAAAATATGTTAAATGGTTCATAAGATATAGACTAAAACACATTATAATACACGACAATTAGTAACAATTCAATATGCACATAATGACATATAATATATTGTTAGACGGTTGCCAGCCAACATTTTTACGTGAAATAAGAAAATTAAAACAAAATTGAATAGCTCCGTGGTAATTGGAATCAATTTTTGACAGAAGGTGTGCGTCATGTGATCTCATTGAAAAGGTAAGGGTTATAGTCGTTCATGTAGAATATATGTTTCTAACTTCATTATTTTATGCTCTTTCTGCTAATTTGTGCCTTTCGTACCTATCCTGATGTGTAGAATATGAAAACAACATATTTTGTTCTAACATTGAAAATATATATCCAGGGTGCATCAAAATAAACCGTTGCAGAAGACAAGATAACATTTCGATTTCAGAAAGTTTTAAAAGTTTGATATAATTAGGTAGTTTCTCTTTGTGTTACGTAAAAATACACATATGTGATCCTCGGGTGTCTAATGCAAGCAACCTAGTGGTGTGTCAGTGTAGGGAAATGCAGTGAAATATGCGTTATTTTGAAAAAAAGAATATAATAGTACCAAAAATGGTAGAGAATAAGGTACTTTGTTTCAGCCATAGGGACCCGGGTTCGCGACCGCTATGAGAGAATTGCTTGTACTCGAGTTTGAGCTTTATTTCGTGAAAATATGTTAAATGGTTCTTAAGATATAGACCAAAACAGATTATAATACACGACAATTAGTAACAATTCAATATGCACATAATGACATATAATATATTGTTAGACGGTTGCCAGCCAACATTTTTACGTGAAATAAGAAAATTAAAACAAAATTGAATAGCTCCTTGGTAATTGGAATCAATTTTTGACAGAAGGTGTGCGTCATGTGATCTCATTGAAAAGGTAAGGGTTATAGTCGTTCATGTAGAATTTATGTTTCTAACTTCATTATTTTATGCTCTTTCTGCTAATTTGTGCCTTTCGTACCTATCCTGATGTGTAGAATATGAAAACAACATATTTTGTTCTTACATTGAAAATATATATATACAGGGTGCATCAAAAAAAACCGTTGCAGAAGACAAGATAACACTTCGATTTCAGAAAGTTTTAAAAGTTTGATATAATTAGGTAGTTTATCTTTGTGTTACGTAAAAATACACATATGTGATCCTCGGGTTTCATATGCAAGCAACCTAGTGGTGTGTCAGTGTAGGGAAATGCAATGAAATATGCGTTATTTTGAAAAAAGGAATAAAATAGTACCAAAAATGGTAGAGAATAAGGTACTTTGTTTCAGCCATAGGGACCCGGGTTCGCGACCGCTATGAGAGAAGTGCTTGTACTCGAGTTTGAGCTTTATTTCGTGAAAATATGTTAAATGGTTCTTAAGATATAGACCAAAACAGATTATAATACACGACAATTAGTAACAATTCAATATGCACATAATGACATATAATATATTGTTAGACGGTTGCCAGCCAACATTTTTACGTGAAATAAGAAAATTAAAACAAAATTGAATAGCTCCGTGGTAATTGGAATCAATTTTTGACAGAAGGTGTGCGTCATGTGATCTCATTGAAAAGGTACGGGTTATAGTCGTTCATGTAGAATATATGTTTCTAACTTCATTATTTTATGCTCTTTCTGCTAATTTGTGCCTTTCGTACCTATCCTGATGTGTAGAATATGAAAACAACATATTTTGTTCTTACATTGAAAATATATATACAGGGTGCATCAAAATAAACCGTTGCAGAAGACAAGATAACACTTCGATTTCAGAAAGTTTTAAAAGTTTGATATAATTAGGTAGTTTCTCTTTGTGTTACGTAAAAATACACATATGTGATCCTCGGGTGTCATATGCAAGCAACCTAGTGGTGTGTCAGTGTAGGGAAATGCAGTGAAATATGCGTTATTTTGAAAAAAAGAATAAAATAGTACCAAAAATGGTAGAGAATAAGGTACTTTGTTTCAGCCATAGGGACCCGGGTTCGCGACCGCTATGAGAGAAGTGCTTGTACTCGAGTTTGAGCTTTATTTGGTGAAAATATGTTAAATGGTTCATAAGATATAGACTAAAACACATTATAATACACGACAATTAGTAACAATTCAATATGCACATAATGACATATAATATATTGTTAGACGGTTGCCAGCCAACATTTTTACGTGAAATAAGAAAATTAAAACAAAATTGAATAGCTCCGTGGTAATTGGAATCAATTTTTGACAGAAGGTGTGCGTCATGTGATCTCATTGAAAAGGTAAGGGTTATAGTCGTTCATGTAGAATATATGTTTCTAACTTCATTATTTTATGCTCTTTCTGCTAATTTGTGCCTTTCGTACCTATCCTGATGTGTAGAATATGAAAACAACATATTTTGTTCTAACATTGAAAATATATATCCAGGGTGCATCAAAATAAACCGTTGCAGAAGACAAGATAACATTTCGATTTCAGAAAGTTTTAAAAGTTTGATATAATTAGGTAGTTTCTCTTTGTGTTACGTAAAAATACACATATGTGATCCTCGGGTGTCTAATGCAAGCAACCTAGTGGTGTGTCAGTGTAGGGAAATGCAGTGAAATATGCGTTATTTTGAAAAAAAGAATATAATAGTACCAAAAATGGTAGAGAATAAGGTACTTTGTTTCAGCCATAGGGACCCGGGTTCGCGACCGCTATGAGAGAATTGCTTGTACTCGAGTTTGAGCTTTATTTCGTGAAAATATGTTAAATGGTTCTTAAGATATAGACCAAAACAGATTATAATACACGACAATTAGTAACAATTCAATATGCACATAATGACATATAATATATTGTTAGACGGTTGCCAGCCAACATTTTTACGTGAAATAAGAAAATTAAAACAAAATTGAATAGCTCCTTGGTAATTGGAATCAATTTTTGACAGAAGGTGTGCGTCATGTGATCTCATTGAAAAGGTAAGGGTTATAGTCGTTCATGTAGAATTTATGTTTCTAACTTCATTATTTTATGCTCTTTCTGCTAATTTGTGCCTTTCGTACCTATCCTGATGTGTAGAATATGAAAACAACATATTTTGTTCTTACATTGAAAATATATATATACAGGGTGCATCAAAAAAAACCGTTGCAGAAGACAAGATAACACTTCGATTTCAGAAAGTTTTAAAAGTTTGATATAATTAGGTAGTTTCTCTTAGTGTTACGTAAAAATACACATATGTGTTCCTCGGGTGTCATATGCAAGCAACCTAGTGGTGTGTCAGTGTAGGGAAATGCAATGAAATATGCGTTATTTTGAAAAAAAGAATAAAATAGTACCAAAAATGGTAGAGAATAAGGTACTTTGTTTCAGCCATAGGGACTCGGGTTCGCGACCGCTATGAGAGAAGTGCTTGTACTCGAGTTTGAGCTTTATTTCGTGAAAATATGTTAAATGGTTGATAAGATATAGACTAAAACAGATTATAATACACGACAATTAGTAACAATTCAATATGCACATAATGACATATAATATATTGTTAGACGGTTGCCAGCCAACATTTTTACGTGAAATAAGAAAATTAAAACAAAATTGAATAGCTCCGTGGTAATTGGAATCAATTTTTGACAGAAGGTGTGCGTCATGTGATCTCATTGAAAAGGTAAGGGTTATAGTCGTTCATGTAGAATATATGTTTCTAACTTCATTATTTTATGCTCTTTCTGCTAATTTGTGCCTTTCGTACCTATCCTGATGTGTAGAATATGAAAACAACATATTTTGTTCTAACATTGAAAATATATATCCAGGATGCATCAAAATAAACCGTTGCAGAAGACAAGATAACATTTCGATTTCAGAAAGTTTTAAAAGTTTGATATAATTAGGTAGTTTCTCTTTGTGTTACGTAAAAATACACATATGTGATCCTCGGGTGTCATATGCAAGCAACCTAGTGGTGTGTCAGTGTAGGGGAATGCCGTGAAATATGCGTTATTTTGAAAAAAAGAATAAAATAGTACCAAAAATGGTAGAGAATATGGTACTCTGTTTAAGCCATAGGGACCCGGGTTCGCGACCGCTATGAGAGAAGTGCTTGTACTCGAGTTTGAGCTTTATTTCGTGAAAATATGTTAAATGGTTCTTAAGATATAGACCAAAACAGATTATAATACACGACAATTAGTAACAATTCAATATGCACATAATGACATATAATATATTGTTAGACGGTTGCCAGCCAACATTTTTACGTGAAATAAGAAAATTAAAACAAAATTGAATAGCTCCGTGGTAATTGGAATCAATTTTTGACAGAAGATGTGCGTCATGTGATCTCATTGAAAAGGTACGGGTTATAGTCGTTCATGTAGAATATATGTTTCTAACTTCATTATTTTATGCTCTTTCTGCTAATTTGTGCCTTTCGTACCTATCCTGATGTGTAGAATATGAAAACAACATATTTTGTTCTTACATTGAAAATATATATACAGGGTGCATCAAAATAAACCGTTGCAAAAGACAAGTTAACACTTCGATTTCAGAAAGTTTTAAAAGTTTGATATAATTAGGTAGTTTCTCTTTGTGTTACGTAAAAATACACATATGTGATCCTCGGGTGTCTAATGCAAGCAACCTAGTGGTGTGTCAGTGTAGGGAAATGCAGTGAAATATGCGTTATTTTGAAAAAAAGAATATAATAGTACCAAAAATGGTAGAGAATAAGGTACTTTGTTTCAGCCATAGGGACCCGGGTTCGCGACCGCTATGAGAGAATTGCTTGTACTCGAGTTTGAGCTTTATTTCGTGAAAATATGTTAAATGGTTCTTAAGATATAGACCAAAACAGATTATAATACACGACAATTAGTAACAATTCAATATGCACATAATGACATATAATATATTGTTAGACGGTTGCCAGCCAACATTTTTACGTGAAATAAGAAAATTAAAACAAAATTGAATAGCTCCTTGGTAATTGGAATCAATTTTTGACAGAAGGTGTGCGTCATGTGATCTCATTGAAAAGGTAAGGGTTATAGTCGTTCATGTAGAATTTATGTTTCTAACTTCATTATTTTATGCTCTTTCTGCTAATTTGTGCCTTTCGTACCTATCCTGATGTGTAGAATATGAAAACAACATATTTTGTTCTTACATTGAAAATATATATACAGGGTGCATCAAAAAAAACCGTTGCAGAAGACAAGATAACACTTCGATTTCAGAAAGTTTTAAAAGTTTGATATAATTAGGTAGTTTCTCTTTGTGTTACGTAAAAATACACATATGTGTTCCTCGGGTGTCATATGCAAGCAACCTAGTGGTGTGTCAGTGTAGGGAAATGCAATGAAATATTCGTTATTTTGAAAAAAAGAATAAAATAGTACCAAAAATGGTAGAGAATAAGGTACTTTGTTTCAGCCATAGGGACTCGGGTTCGCGACCGCTATGAGAGAAGTGCTTGTACTCGAGTTTGAGCTTTATTTCGTGAAAATATGTTAAATGGTTCTTAAGATATAGACCAAAACAGATTATAATACACGACAATTAGTAACAATTCAATATGCACATAATGACATATAATATATTGTTAGACGGTTGCCAGCCAACATTTTTACGTGAAATAAGAAAATTAAAACAAAATTGAATAGCTCCGTGGTAATTGGAATCAATTTTTGACAGAAGGTGTGCGTCATGTGATCTCATTGAAAAGGTAAGGGTTATAGTCGTTCATGTAGAATATATGTTTCTAACTTCATTATTTTATGCTCTTCCTGCTAATTTATGCCTTTCGTACCTATCCTGATGTGTAGAATATGAAAACAACATATTTTGTTCTTACATTGAAAATATATATCCAGGGTGCATCAAAATAAACCGTTGCAGAAGACAAGATAACACTTCGATTTCAGAAAGTTTTAAAAGTTTGATATAATTAGGTAGTTTATCTTTGTGTTACGTAAAAATACACATATGTGATCCTCGGGTGTCATATGCAAGCAACCTAGTGGTGTGTCAGTGTAGGGAAATGCAGTGAAATATGCGTTATTTTGAAAAAAAGAATAAAATAGTACCAAAAATGGTAGAGAATAAGGTACTTTGTTTCAGCCATAGGGACCCGGGTTCGCGACCGCTATGAGAGAAGGCTTGTACTCGAGTTTGAGCTTTATTTCGTGAAAATATGTTAAATGGTTGATAAGATATAGACTAAAACACATTATAATACACGACAATTAGTAACAATTCAATATGCACATAATGACATATAATATATTGTTAGACGGTTGCCAGCCAACATTTTTACGTGAAATAAGAAAATTAAAACAAAATTGAATAGCTCCGTGGTAATTGGAATCAATTTTTGACAGAAGGTGTGCGTCATGTGATCTCATTGAAAAGGTAAGGGTTATAGTCGTTCATGTAGAATATATGTTTCTAACTTCATTATTTTATGCTCATTCTGCTAATTTGTGCCTTTCGTACCTATCCTGATGTGTAGAATATGAAAACAACATATTTTGTTCTAACATTGAAAATATATATCCAGGGTGCATCAAAATAAACCGTTGCAGAAGACAAGATAACATTTCGATTTCAGAAAGTTTTAAAAGTTTGATATAATTAGGTAGTTTCTCTTTGTGTTACGTAAAAATACACATATGTGATCCTCGGGTGTCATATGCAAGCAACCTAGTGGTGTGTCAGTGTAGGGAAATGAAGTGAAATATGCGTTATTTTGAAAAAAAGAATAAAATAGTACCAAAAATGGTAGAGAATAAGGTACTCTGTTTCAGCCATAGGGACCCGGGTTCGCGACCGCTATGAGAGAAGTGCTTGTACTCGAGTTTGAGCTTTATTTCGTGAAAATATGTTAAATGGTTCTTAAGATATAGACCAAAACAGATTATAATACACGACAATTAGTAACAATTCAATATGCACATAATGACATATAATATATTGTTAGACGGTTGCCAGCCAACATTTTTACGTGAAATAAGAAAATTAAAACAAAATTGAATAGCTCCGTGGTAATTGGAATCAATTTTTGACAGAAGATGTGCGTCATGTGGTCTCATTGAAAAGGTACGGGTTATAGTCGTTCATGTAGAATATATGTTTCTAACTTCATTATTTTATGCTCTTTCTGCTAATTTGTGCCTTTCGTACCTATCCTGATGTGTAGAATATGAAAACAACATATTTTGTTCCTACATTGAAAATATATATACAGGGTGCATCAAAATAAACCGTTGCAGAAGACAAGATAACACTTCGATTTCAGAAAGTTTTAAAAGTTTGATATAATTAGGTAGTTTCTCTTTGTGTTACGTAAAAATACACATATGTTATCCTCGGGTGTCTAATGCAAGCAACCTAGTGGTGTGTCAGTGTAGGGAATCGCAGTGAAATATGCGTTATTTTGAAAAAAAGAATAAAATAGTACCAAAAATGGTAGAGAATAAGGTACTTTGTTTCAGCCATAGGGACCCGGGTTCGCGATTGCTATGAGAGAAGTGCTTGTACTCGAGTTTGAGCTTTATTTCGTGAAAATATGTTAAATGGTTCTTAAGATATAGACCAAAACAGATTATAATACACGACAATTAGTAACAATTCAATATGCACATAATGACATATAATATATTGTTAGACGGTTGCCAGCCAACATTTTTACGTGAAATAAGAAAATTAAAACAAAATTGAATAGCTCCGTGGTAATTGGAATCAATTTTTGACAGAAGGTGTGCGTCATGTGATCTCATTGAAAAGGTAAGGGTTATAGTCGTTCATGTAGAATATATGTTTCTAACTTCATTATTTTATGCTCTTTCTGCTAATTTGTGCCTTTCGTACCTATCCTGAGGTGTAGAATATGAAAACAACATATTTTGTTCTAACATTGAAAATATATATCCAGGGTGCATCAAAATAAACCGTTGCAGAAGACAAGATAACATTTCGATTTCAGAAAGTTTTAAAAGTATGATATAATTAGGTAGTTTCTCTTTGTGTTACGTAAAAATACACATATGTGATCCTCGGGTGTCATATGCAAGCAACCTAGTGGTGTGTCAGTGTAGGGAAATGCCGTGAAATATGCGTTATTTTGAAAAAAAGAATAAAATAGTACCAAAAATGGTATAGAATAAGGTACTCTGTTTCAGCCATAGGGACCCGGGTTCGCGACCGCTATGAGAGAAGTGCTTGTACTCGAGTTTGAGCTTTATTTCGTGAAAATATGTTAAATGGTTCTTAAGATATAGACCAAAACAGATTATAATACACGACAATTAGTAACAATTCAATATGCACATAATGACATATAATATATTGTTAGACGGTGGCCAGCCAACATTTTTACGTGAAATAAGAAAATTAAAACAAAATTGAATAGCTCCGTGGTAATTGGAATCAATTTTTGACAGAAGATGTGCGTCATGTGATCTCATTGAAAAGGTACGGGTTATAGTCGTTCATGTAGAATATATGTTTCTAACTTCATTATTTTATGCTCTTTCTGCTAATTTGTGCCTTTCGTACCTATCCTGATGTGTAGAATATGAAAACAACATATTTTGTTCCTACATTGAAAATATATATACAGGGTGCATCAAAATAAACCGTTGCAGAAGACAAGATAACACTTCGATTTCAGAAAGTTTTAAAAGTTTGATATAATTAGGTAGTTTCTCTTTGTGTTACGTAAAAATACACATATGTGATCCTCGGGTGTCTAATGCAAGCAACCTAGTGGTGTGTCAGTGTAGGGAATCGCAGTGAAATATGCGTTATTTTGAAAAAAAGAATAAAATAGTACCAAAAATGGTAGAAAATAAGGTACTTTGTTTCAGCCATAGGGACCCGGGTTCGCGACCGCTATGAGAGAAGTGCTTGTACTCGAGTTTGAGCTTTATTTCGTGAAAATATGTTAAATGGTTCTTAAGATATAGACCAAAACAGGTTATAATACACGACAATTAGTAACAATTCAATATGCACATAATGACATATAATATATTGTTAGACGGTTGCCAGCCAACATTTTTACGTGAAATAAGAAAATTAAAACAAAATTGAATAGCTCCTTGGTAATTGGAATCAATTTTTGACAGAAGGTGTGCGTCATGTGATCTCATTGAAAAGGTAAGGGTTATAGTCGTTCATGTAGAATATATGTTTCTAACTTCATTATTTTATGCTCTTTCTGCTAATTTGTGCCTTTCGTACCTAACCTGATGTGTAGAATATGAAAACAACATATTTTGTTCTTACATTGAAAATATATATACAGGGTGCATCAAAATAAACCGTTGCAGAAGACAAGATAACACTTCGATTTCAGAAAGTTTTAAAAATTTGATATAATTAGGTAGTTTCTCTTTGTGTTACGTAAAAATACACATATGTGATCCTCGGGTGTCATATGCAAGCAACCTAGTGGTGTGTCAGTGTAGGGAAATGCAGTGAAATATGCGTTATTTTGAAAAAAAGAATATAATAGTACCAAAAATGGTAGAGAATAAGGTACTTTGTTTCAGCCATAGGGACCCGGGTTCGCGACCGCTATGAGAGAAGTGCTTGTACTCGAGTTTGAGCTTTATTTCGTGAAAATATGTTAAATGGTTCTTAAGATATAGACCAAAACAGATTATAATACACGACAATTAGTAACAATTCAATATGCACATAATGACATATAATATATTGTTAGACGGTTGCCAGCCAACATTTTTACGTGAAATAAGAAAATTAAAACAAAATTGAATAGCTCCTTGGTAATTGGAATCAATTTTTGACAGAAGGTGTGCGTCATGTGATCTCATTGAAAAGGTAAGGGTTATAGTCGTTCATGTAGAATATATGTTTCTAACTTCATTATTTTATGCTCTTTCTGCTAATTTGTGCCTTTCCTACCTATCCTGATGTGTAGAATATGAAAACAACATATTTTGTTCTTACATTGAAAATATATATACAGGGTGCATCAAAATAAACCGTTGCAGAAGACAAGATAACACTTCGATTTCAGAAAGTTTTAAAAGTTTGATATAATTAGGTAGTTTCTCTTTGTGTTACGTAAAAATACACATATGTGATCCTCGGGTGTCTAATGCAAGCAACCTAGTGGTGTGTCAGTGTAGGGAATCGCAGTGAAATATGCGTTATTTTGAAAAAAAGAATAAAATAGTACCAAAAATGGTAGAAAATAAGGTACTTTGTTTCAGCCATAGGGACCCGGGTTCGCGACCGCTATGAGAGAAGTGCTTGTACTCGAGTTTGAGCTTTATTTCGTGAAAATATGTTAAATGGTTCTTAAGATATAGACCAAAACAGGTTATAATACACGACAATTAGTAACAATTCAATATGCACATAATGACATATAATATATTGTTAGACGGTTGCCAGCCAACATTTTTACGTGAAATAAGAAAATTAAAACAAAATTGAATAGCTCCTTGGTAATTGGAATCAATTTTTGACAGAAGGTGTGCGTCATGTGATCTCATTGAAAAGGTAAGGGTTATAGTCGTTCATGTAGAATATATGTTTCTAACTTCATTATTTTATGCTCTTTCTGCTAATTTGTGCCTTTCGTACCTAACCTGATGTGTAGAATATGAAAACAACATATTTTGTTCTTACATTGAAAATATATATACAGGGTGCATCAAAATAAACCGTTGCAGAAGACAAGATAACACTTCGATTTCAGAAAGTTTTAAAAATTTGATATAATTAGGTAGTTTCTCTTTGTGTTACGTAAAAATACACATATGTGATCCTCGGGTGTCATATGCAAGCAACCTAGTGGTGTGTCAGTGTAGGGAAATGCAGTGAAATATGCGTTATTTTGAAAAAAAGAATATAATAGTACCAAAAATGGTAGAGAATAAGGTACTTTGTTTCAGCCATAGGGACCCGGGTTCGCGACCGCTATGAGAGAAGTGCTTGTACTCGAGTTTGAGCTTTATTTCGTGAAAATATGTTAAATGGTTCTTAAGATATAGACCAAAACAGATTATAATACACGACAATTAGTAACAATTCAATATGCACATAATGACATATAATATATTGTTAGACGGTTGCCAGCCAACATTTTTACGTGAAATAAGAAAATTAAAACAAAATTGAATAGCTCCTTGGTAATTGGAATCAATTTTTGACAGAAGGTGTGCGTCATGTGATCTCATTGAAAAGGTAAGGGTTATAGTCGTTCATGTAGAATTTATGTTTCTAACTTCATTATTTTATGCTCTTTCTGCTAATTTGTGCCTTTCGTACCTATCCTGATGTGTAGAATATGAAAACAACATATTTTGTTCTTACATTGAAAATATATATATACAGGGTGCATCAAAAAAAACCGTTGCAGAAGACAAGATAACACTTCGATTTCAGAAAGTTTTAAAAGTTTGATATAATTAGGTAGTTTCTCTTAGTGTTACGTAAAAATACACATATGTGTTCCTCGGGTGTCATATGCAAGCAACCTAGTGGTGTGTCAGTGTAGGGAAATGCAATGAAATATGCGTTATTTTGAAAAAAAGAATAAAATAGTACCAAAAATGGTAGAGAATAAGGTACTTTGTTTCAGCCATAGGGACTCGGGTTCGCGACCGCTATGAGAGAAGTGCTTGTACTCGAGTTTGAGCTTTATTTCGTGAAAATATGTTAAATGGTTGATAAGATATAGACTAAAACAGATTATAATACACGACAATTAGTAACAATTCAATATGCACATAATGACATATAATATATTGTTAGACGGTTGCCAGCCAACATTTTTACGTGAAATAAGAAAATTAAAACAAAATTGAATAGCTCCGTGGTAATTGGAATCAATTTTTGACAGAAGGTGTGCGTCATGTGATCTCATTGAAAAGGTAAGGGTTATAGTCGTTCATGTAGAATATATGTTTCTAACTTCATTATTTTATGCTCTTTCTGCTAATTTGTGCCTTTCGTACCTATCCTGATGTGTAGAATATGAAAACAACATATTTTGTTCTAACATTGAAAATATATATCCAGGATGCATCAAAATAAACCGTTGCAGAAGACAAGATAACATTTCGATTTCAGAAAGTTTTAAAAGTTTGATATAATTAGGTAGTTTCTCTTTGTGTTACGTAAAAATACACATATGTGATCCTCGGGTGTCATATGCAAGCAACCTAGTGGTGTGTCAGTGTAGGGGAATGCCGTGAAATATGCGTTATTTTGAAAAAAAGAATAAAATAGTACCAAAAATGGTAGAGAATATGGTACTCAGTTTAAGCCATAGGGACCCGGGTTCGCGACCGCTATGAGAGAAGTGCTTGTACTCGAGTTTGAGCTTTATTTCGTGAAAATATGTTAAATGGTTCTTAAGATATAGACCAAAACAGATTATAATACACGACAATTAGTAACAATTCAATATGCACATAATGACATATAATATATTGTTAGACGGTTGCCAGCCAACATTTTTACGTGAAATAAGAAAATTAAAACAAAATTGAATAGCTCCGTGGTAATTGGAATCAATTTTTGACAGAAGATGTGCGTCATGTGATCTCATTGAAAAGGTACGGGTTATAGTCGTTCATGTAGAATATATGTTTCTAACTTCATTATTTTATGCTCTTTCTGCTAATTTGTGCCTTTCGTACCTATCCTGATGTGTAGAATATGAAAACAACATATTTTGTTCTTACATTGAAAATATATATACAGGGTGCATCAAAATAAACCGTTGCAGAAGACAAGTTAACACTTCGATTTCAGAAAGTTTTAAAAGTTTGATATAATTAGGTAGTTTCTCTTTGTGTTACGTAAAAATACACATATGTGATCCTCGGGTGTCTAATGCAAGCAACCTAGTGGTGTGTCAGTGTAGGGAAATGCAGTGAAATATGCGTTATTTTGAAAAAAAGAATATAATAGTACCAAAAATGGTAGAGAATAAGGTACTTTGTTTCAGCCATAGGGACCCGGGTTCGCGACCGCTATGAGAGAATTGCTTGTACTCGAGTTTGAGCTTTATTTCGTGAAAATATGTTAAATGGTTCTTAAGATATAGACCAAAACAGATTATAATACACGACAATTAGTAACAATTCAATATGCACATAATGACATATAATATATTGTTAGACGGTTGCCAGCCAACATTTTTACGTGAAATAAGAAAATTAAAACAAAATTGAATAGCTCCTTGGTAATTGGAATCAATTTTTGACAGAAGGTGTGCGTCATGTGATCTCATTGAAAAGGTAAGGGTTATAGTCGTTCATGTAGAATATATGTTTCTAACTTCATTATTTTATGCTCTTTCTGCTAATTTGTGCCTTTCCTACCTATCCTGATGTGTAGAATATGAAAACAACATATTTTGTTCTTACATTGAAAATATATATACAGGGTGCATCAAAATAAACCGTTGCAGAAGACAAGATAACACTTCGATTTCAGAAAGTTTTAAAAGTTTGATATAATTAGGTAGTTTCTCTTTGTGTTACGTAAAAATACACATATGTGATCCTCGGGTGTCTAATGCAAGCAACCTAGTGGTGTGTCAGTGTAGGGAATCGCAGTGAAATATGCGTTATTTTGAAAAAAAGAATAAAATAGTACCAAAAATGGTAGAAAATAAGGTACTTTGTTTCAGCCATAGGGACCCGGGTTCGCGACCGCTATGAGAGAAGTGCTTGTACTCGAGTTTGAGCTTTATTTCGTGAAAATATGTTAAATGGTTCTTAAGATATAGACCAAAACAGGTTATAATACACGACAATTAGTAACAATTCAATATGCACATAATGACATATAATATATTGTTAGACGGTTGCCAGCCAACATTTTTACGTGAAATAAGAAAATTAAAACAAAATTGAATAGCTCCTTGGTAATTGGAATCAATTTTTGACAGAAGGTGTGCGTCATGTGATCTCATTGAAAAGGTAAGGGTTATAGTCGTTCATGTAGAATATATGTTTCTAACTTCATTATTTTATGCTCTTTCTGCTAATTTGTGCCTTTCGTACCTAACCTGATGTGTAGAATATGAAAACAACATATTTTGTTCTTACATTGAAAATATATATACAGGGTGCATCAAAATAAACCGTTGCAGAAGACAAGATAACACTTCGATTTCAGAAAGTTTTAAAAATTTGATATAATTAGGTAGTTTCTCTTTGTGTTACGTAAAAATACACATATGTGATCCTCGGGTGTCATATGCAAGCAACCTAGTGGTGTGTCAGTGTAGGGAAATGCAGTGAAATATGCGTTATTTTGAAAAAAAGAATATAATAGTACCAAAAATGGTAGAGAATAAGGTACTTTGTTTCAGCCATAGGGACCCGGGTTCGCGACCGCTATGAGAGAAGTGCTTGTACTCGAGTTTGAGCTTTATTTCGTGAAAATATGTTAAATGGTTCTTAAGATATAGACCAAAACAGATTATAATACACGACAATTAGTAACAATTCAATATGCACATAATGACATATAATATATTGTTAGACGGTTGCCAGCCAACATTTTTACGTGAAATAAGAAAATTAAAACAAAATTGAATAGCTCCTTGGTAATTGGAATCAATTTTTGACAGAAGGTGTGCGTCATGTGATCTCATTGAAAAGGTAAGGGTTATAGTCGTTCATGTAGAATTTATGTTTCTAACTTCATTATTTTATGCTCTTTCTGCTAATTTGTGCCTTTCGTACCTATCCTGATGTGTAGAATATGAAAACAACATATTTTGTTCTTACATTGAAAATATATATATACAGGGTGCATCAAAAAAAACCGTTGCAGAAGACAAGATAACACTTCGATTTCAGAAAGTTTTAAAAGTTTGATATAATTAGGTAGTTTCTCTTAGTGTTACGTAAAAATACACATATGTGTTCCTCGGGTGTCATATGCAAGCAACCTAGTGGTGTGTCAGTGTAGGGAAATGCAATGAAATATGCGTTATTTTGAAAAAAAGAATAAAATAGTACCAAAAATGGTAGAGAATAAGGTACTTTGTTTCAGCCATAGGGACTCGGGTTCGCGACCGCTATGAGAGAAGTGCTTGTACTCGAGTTTGAGCTTTATTTCGTGAAAATATGTTAAATGGTTGATAAGATATAGACTAAAACAGATTATAATACACGACAATTAGTAACAATTCAATATGCACATAATGACATATAATATATTGTTAGACGGTTGCCAGCCAACATTTTTACGTGAAATAAGAAAATTAAAACAAAATTGAATAGCTCCGTGGTAATTGGAATCAATTTTTGACAGAAGGTGTGCGTCATGTGATCTCATTGAAAAGGTAAGGGTTATAGTCGTTCATGTAGAATATATGTTTCTAACTTCATTATTTTATGCTCTTTCTGCTAATTTGTGCCTTTCGTACCTATCCTGATGTGTAGAATATGAAAACAACATATTTTGTTCTAACATTGAAAATATATATCCAGGATGCATCAAAATAAACCGTTGCAGAAGACAAGATAACATTTCGATTTCAGAAAGTTTTAAAAGTTTGATATAATTAGGTAGTTTCTCTTTGTGTTACGTAAAAATACACATATGTGATCCTCGGGTGTCATATGCAAGCAACCTAGTGGTGTGTCAGTGTAGGGGAATGCCGTGAAATATGCGTTATTTTGAAAAAAAGAATAAAATAGTACCAAAAATGGTAGAGAATATGGTACTCAGTTTAAGCCATAGGGACCCGGGTTCGCGACCGCTATGAGAGAAGTGCTTGTACTCGAGTTTGAGCTTTATTTCGTGAAAATATGTTAAATGGTTCTTAAGATATAGACCAAAACAGATTATAATACACGACAATTAGTAACAATTCAATATGCACATAATGACATATAATATATTGTTAGACGGTTGCCAGCCAACATTTTTACGTGAAATAAGAAAATTAAAACAAAATTGAATAGCTCCGTGGTAATTGGAATCAATTTTTGACAGAAGATGTGCGTCATGTGATCTCATTGAAAAGGTACGGGTTATAGTCGTTCATGTAGAATATATGTTTCTAACTTCATTATTTTATGCTCTTTCTGCTAATTTGTGCCTTTCGTACCTATCCTGATGTGTAGAATATGAAAACAACATATTTTGTTCTTACATTGAAAATATATATACAGGGTGCATCAAAATAAACCGTTGCAGAAGACAAGTTAACACTTCGATTTCAGAAAGTTTTAAAAGTTTGATATAATTAGGTAGTTTCTCTTTGTGTTACGTAAAAATACACATATGTGATCCTCGGGTGTCTAATGCAAGCAACCTAGTGGTGTGTCAGTGTAGGGAAATGCAGTGAAATATGCGTTATTTTGAAAAAAAGAATATAATAGTACCAAAAATGGTAGAGAATAAGGTACTTTGTTTCAGCCATAGGGACCCGGGTTCGCGACCGCTATGAGAGAATTGCTTGTACTCGAGTTTGAGCTTTATTTCGTGAAAATATGTTAAATGGTTCTTAAGATATAGACCAAAACAGATTATAATACACGACAATTAGTAACAATTCAATATGCACATAATGACATATAATATATTGTTAGACGGTTGCCAGCCAACATTTTTACGTGAAATAAGAAAATTAAAACAAAATTGAATAGCTCCTTGGTAATTGGAATCAATTTTTGACAGAAGGTGTGCGTCATGTGATCTCATTGAAAAGGTAAGGGTTATAGTCGTTCATGTAGAATTTATGTTTCTAACTTCATTATTTTATGCTCTTTCTGCTAATTTGTGCCTTTCGTACCTATCCTGATGTGTAGAATATGAAAACAACATATTTTGTTCTTACATTGAAAATATATATACAGGGTGCATCAAAAAAAACCGTTGCAGAAGACAAGATAACACTTCGATTTCAGAAAGTTTTAAAAGTTTGATATAATTAGGTAGTTTCTCTTTGTTTTACGTAAAAATACACATATGTGTTCCTCGGGTGTCATATGCAAGCAACCTAGTGGTGTGTCAGTGTAGGGAAATGCAATGAAATATGCGTTATTTTGAAAAAAAGAATAAAATAGTACCAAAAATGGTAGAGAATAAGGTACTTTGTTTCAGCCATAGGGACTCGGGTTCGCGACCGCTATGAGAGAAGTGCTTGTACTCGAGTTTGAGCTTTATTTCGTGAAAATATGTTAAATGGTTCTTAAGATATAGACCAAAACAGATTATAATACACGACAATTAGTAACAATTCAATATGCACATAATGACATATAATATATTGTTAGACGGTTGCCAGCCAACATTTTTACGTGAAATAAGAAAATTAAAACAAAATTGAATAGCTCCGTGGTAATTGGAATCAATTTTTGACAGAAGGTGTGCGTCATGTGATCTCATTGAAAAGGTAAGGGTTATAGTCGTTCATGTAGAATATATGTTTCTAACTTCATTATTTTATGCTCTTCCTGCTAATTTATGCCTTTCGTACCTATCCTGATGTGTAGAATATGAAAACAACATATTTTGTTCTTACATTGAAAATATATATACAGGGTGCATCAAAATAAACCGTTGCAGAAGACAAGATAACACTTCGATTTCAGAAAGTTTTAAAAGTTTGATATAATTAGGTAGTTTATCTTTGTGTTACGTAAAAATACACATATGTGATCCTCGGGTGTCATATGCAAGCAACCTAGTGGTGTGTCAGTGTAGGGAAATGCAGTGAAATATGCGTTATTTTGAAAAAAAGAATAAAATAGTACCAAAAATGGTAGAGAATAAGGTACTTTGTTTCAGCCATAGGGACCCGGGTTCGCGACCGCTATGAGAGAAGGCTTGTATTCGAGTTTGAGCTTTATTTCGTGAAAATATGTTAAATGGTTGATAAGATATAGACTAAAACACATTATAATACACGACAATTAGTAACAATTCAATATGCACATAATGACATATAATATATTGTTAGACGGTTGCCAGCCAACATTTTTACGTGAAATAAGAAAATTAAAACAAAATTGAATAGCTCCGTGGTAATTGGAATCAATTTTTGACAGAAGGTGTGCGTCATGTGATCTCATTGAAAAGGTAAGGGTTATAGTCGTTCATGTAGAATATATGTTTCTAACTTCATTATTTTATGCTCATTCTGCTAATTTGTGCCTTTCGTACCTATCCTGAAGTGTAGAATATGAAAACAACATATTTTGTTCTAACATTGAAAATATATATCCAGGGTGCATCAAAATAAACCGTTGCAGAAGACAAGATAACATTTCGATTTCAGAAAGTTTTAAAAGTTTGATATAATTAGGTAGTTTCTCTTTGTGTTACGTAAAAATACACATATGTGATCCTCGGGTGTCATATGCAAGCAACCTAGTGGTGTGTCAGTGTAGGGAAATGAAGTGAAATATGCGTTATTTTGAAAAAAAGAATAAAATAGTACCAAAAATGGTAGAGAATAAGGTACTCTGTTTCAGCCATAGGGACCCGGGTTCGCGACCGCTATGAGAGAAGTGCTTGTACTCGAGTTTGAGCTTTATTTCGTGAAAATATGTTAAATGGTTCTTAAGATATAGACCAAAACAGATTATAATACACGACAATTAGTAACAATTCAATATGCACATAATGACATATAATATATTGTTAGACGGTTGCCAGCCAACATTTTTACGTGAAATAAGAAAATTAAAACAAAATTGAATAGCTCCGTGGTAATTGGAATCAATTTTTGACAGAAGATGTGCGTCATGTGGTCTCATTGAAAAGGTACGGGTTATAGTCGTTCATGTAGAATATATGTTTCTAACTTCATTATTTTATGCTCTTTCTGCTAATTTGTGCCTTTCGTACCTATCCTGATGTGTAGAATATGAAAACAACATATTTTGTTCCTACATTGAAAATATATATACAGGGTGCATCAAAATAAACCGTTGCAGAAGACAAGATAACACTTCGATTTCAGAAAGTTTTAAAAGTTTGATATAATTAGGTAGTTTCTCTTTGTGTTACGTAAAAATACACATATGTGATCCTCGGGTGTCTAATGCAAGCAACCTAGTGGTGTGTCAGTGTAGGGAATCGCAGTGAAATATGCGTTATTTTGAAAAAAAGAATAAAATAGTACCAAAAATGGTAGAGAATAAGGTACTTTGTTTCAGCCATAGAGACCCGGGTTCGCGATTGCTATGAGAGAAGTGCTTGTACTCGAGTTTGAGCTTTATTTCGTGAAAATATGTTAAATGGTTCTTAAGATATAGACCAAAACAGATTATAATACACGACAATTAGTAACAATTCAATATGCACATAATGACATATAATATATTGTTAGACGGTTGCCAGCCAACATTTTTACGTGAAATAAGAAAATTAAAACAAAATTGAATAGCTCCGTGGTAATTGGAATCAATTTTTGACAGAAGGTGTGCGTCATGTGATCTCATTGAAAAGGTAAGGGTTATAGTCGTTCATGTAGAATATATGTTTCTAACTTCATTATTTTATGCTCTTTCTGCTAATTTGTGCCTTTCGTACCTATCCTGAGGTGTAGAATATGAAAACAACATATTTTGTTCTAACATTGAAAATATATATCCAGGGTGCATCAAAATAAACCGTTGCAGAAGACAAGATAACATTTCGATTTTAGAAAGTTTTAAAAGTATGATATAATTAGGTAGTTTCTCTTTGTGTTACGTAAAAATACACATATGTGATCCTCGGGTGTCATATGCAAGCAACCTAGTGGTGTGTCAGTGTAGGGAAATGCCGTGAAATATGCGTTATTTTGAAAAAAAGAATAAAATAGTACCAAAAATGGTATAGAATAAGGTACTCTGTTTCAGCCATAGGGACCCGGGTTCGCGACCGCTATGAGAGAAGTGCTTGTACTCGAGTTTGAGCTTTATTTCGTGAAAATATGTTAAATGGTTCTTAAGATATAGACCAAAACAGATTATAATACACGACAATTAGTAACAATTCAATATGCACATAATGACATATAATATATTGTTAGACGGTTGCCAGCCAACATTTTTACGTGAAATAAGAAAATTAAAACAAAATTGAATAGCTCCGTGGTAATTGGAATCAATTTTTGACAGAAGGTGTGCGTCATGTGATCTCATTGAAAAGGTAAGGGTTATAGTCGTTCATGTAGAATATATGTTTCTAACTTCATTATTTTATGCTCTTTCTGCTAATTTGTGCCTTTCGTACCTATCCTGATGTGTAGAATATGAAAACAACATATTTTGTTCTAACATTGAAAATATATATCCAGGATGCATCAAAATAAACCGTTGCAGAAGACAAGATAACATTTCGATTTCAGAAAGTTTTAAAAGTTTGATATAATTAGGTAGTTTCTCTTTGTGTTACGTAAAAATACACATATGTGATCCTCGGGTGTCATATGCAAGCAACCTAGTGGTGTGTCAGTGTAGGGGAATGCCGTGAAATATGCGTTATTTTGAAAAAAAGAATAAAATAGTACCAAAAATGGTAGAGAATATGGTACTCAGTTTAAGCCATAGGGACCCGGGTTCGCGACCGCTATGAGAGAAGTGCTTGTACTCGAGTTTGAGCTTTATTTCGTGAAAATATGTTAAATGGTTCTTAAGATATAGACCAAAACAGATTATAATACACGACAATTAGTAACAATTCAATATGCACATAATGACATATAATATATTGTTAGACGGTTGCCAGCCAACATTTTTACGTGAAATAAGAAAATTAAAACAAAATTGAATAGCTCCGTGGTAATTGGAATCAATTTTTGACAGAAGATGTGCGTCATGTGATCTCATTGAAAAGGTACGGGTTATAGTCGTTCATGTAGAATATATGTTTCTAACTTCATTATTTTATGCTCTTTCTGCTAATTTGTGCCTTTCGTACCTATCCTGATGTGTAGAATATGAAAACAACATATTTTGTTCTTACATTGAAAATATATATACAGGGTGCATCAAAATAAACCGTTGCAGAAGACAAGTTAACACTTCGATTTCAGAAAGTTTTAAAAGTTTGATATAATTAGGTAGTTTCTCTTTGTGTTACGTAAAAATACACATATGTGATCCTCGGGTGTCTAATGCAAGCAACCTAGTGGTGTGTCAGTGTAGGGAAATGCAGTGAAATATGCGTTATTTTGAAAAAAAGAATATAATAGTACCAAAAATGGTAGAGAATAAGGTACTTTGTTTCAGCCATAGGGACCCGGGTTCGCGACCGCTATGAGAGAATTGCTTGTACTCGAGTTTGAGCTTTATTTCGTGAAAATATGTTAAATGGTTCTTAAGATATAGACCAAAACAGATTATAATACACGACAATTAGTAACAATTCAATATGCACATAATGACATATAATATATTGTTAGACGGTTGCCAGCCAACATTTTTACGTGAAATAAGAAAATTAAAACAAAATTGAATAGCTCCTTGGTAATTGGAATCAATTTTTGACAGAAGGTGTGCGTCATGTGATCTCATTGAAAAGGTAAGGGTTATAGTCGTTCATGTAGAATTTATGTTTCTAACTTCATTATTTTATGCTCTTTCTGCTAATTTGTGCCTTTCGTACCTATCCTGATGTGTAGAATATGAAAACAACATATTTTGTTCTTACATTGAAAATATATATACAGGGTGCATCAAAAAAAACCGTTGCAGAAGACAAGATAACACTTCGATTTCAGAAAGTTTTAAAAGTTTGATATAATTAGGTAGTTTCTCTTTGTGTTACGTAAAAATACACATATGTGTTCCTCGGGTGTCATATGCAAGCAACCTAGTGGTGTGTCAGTGTAGGGAAATGCAATGAAATATGCGTTATTTTGAAAAAAAGAATAAAATAGTACCAAAAATGGTAGAGAATAAGGTACTTTGTTTCAGCCATA
Source organism: Thermobia domestica (assembly GCF_964235325.1). Lineage (NCBI taxonomy): Eukaryota > Metazoa > Arthropoda > Insecta > Zygentoma > Lepismatidae > Thermobia > Thermobia domestica. Next base: position 232,122,551 of record NC_137462.1, on the reverse strand, counting down.
GGGACTCGGGTTCGCGACCGCTATGAGAGAAGTGCTTGTACTCGAGTTTGAGCTTTATTTCGTGAAAATATGTTAAATGGTTCTTAAGATATAGACCAAAACAGATTATAATACACGACAATTAGTAACAATTCAATATGCACATAATGACATATAATATATTGTTAGACGGTTGCCAGCCAACATTTTTACGTGAAATAAGAAAATTAAAACAAAATTGAATAGCTCCGTGGTAATTGGAATCAATTTTTGACAGAAGGTGTGCGTCATGTGATCTCATTGAAAAGGTAAGGGTTATAGTCGTTCATGTAGAATATATGTTTCTAACTTCATTATTTTATGCTCTTCCTGCTAATTTATGCCTTTCGTACCTATCCTGATGTGTAGAATATGAAAACAACATATTTTGTTCTTACATTGAAAATATATATACAGGGTGCATCAAAATAAACCGTTGCAGAAGACAAGATAACACTTCGATTTCAGAAAGTTTTAAAAGTTTGATATAATTAGGTAGTTTCTCTTTGTGTTACGTAAAAATACACATATGTGATCCTCGGGTTTCATATGCAAGCAACATAGTGGTGTGTCAGTGTAGGGAAATGCAATGAAATATGCGTTATTTTGAAAAAAGGAATAAAATAGTACCAAAAATGGTAGAGAATAAGGTACTTTGTTTCAGCCATAGGGACCCGGGTTCGCGACCGCTATGAGAGAAGTGCTTGTACTCGAGTTTGAGCTTTATTTCGTGAAAATATGTTAAATGGTTCTTAAGATATAGACCAAAACAGATTATAATACACGACAATTAGTAACAATTCAATATGCACATAATGACATATAATATATTGTTAGACGGTGGCCAGCCAACATTTTTACGTGAAATAAGAAAATTAAAACAAAATTGAATAGCTCCGTGGTAATTGGAATCAATTTTTGACAGAAGATGTGCGTCATGTGATCTCATTGAAAAGGTACGGGTTATAGTCGTTCATGTAGAATATATGTTTCTAACTTCATTATTTTATGCTCTTTCTGCTAATTTGTGCCTTTCGTACCTAACCTGATGTGTAGAATATGAAAACAACATATTTTGTTCTTACATTGAAAATATATATACAGGGTGCATCAAAATAAACCGTTGCAGAAGACAAGATAACACTTCGATTTCAGAAAGTTTTAAAAATTTGATATAATTAGGTAGTTTCTCTTTGTGTTACGTAAAAATACACATATGTGATCCTCGGGTGTCATATGCAAGCAACCTAGTGGTGTGTCAGTGTAGGGAAATGCAGTGAAATATGCGTTATTTTGAAAAAAAGAATATAATAGTACCAAAAATGGTAGAGAATAAGGTACTTTGTTTCAGCCATAGGGACCCGGGTTCGCGACCGCTATGAGAGAAGTGCTTGTACTCGAGTTTGAGCTTTATTTCGTGAAAATATGTTAAATGGTTCTTAAGATATAGACCAAAACAGATTATAATACACGACAATTAGTAACAATTCAATATGCACATAATGACATATAATATATTGTTAGACGGTTGCCAGCCAACATTTTTACGTGAAATAAGAAAATTAAAACAAAATTGAATAGCTCCTTGGTAATTGGAATCAATTTTTGACAGAAGGTGTGCGTCATGTGATCTCATTGAAAAGGTAAGGGTTATAGTCGTTCATGTAGAATATATGTTTCTAACTTCATTATTTTATGCTCTTTCTGCTAATTTGTGCCTTTCCTACCTATCCTGATGTGTAGAATATGAAAACAACATATTTTGTTCTTACATTGAAAATATATATACAGGGTGCATCAAAATAAACCGTTGCAGAAGACAAGATAACACTTCGATTTCAGAAAGTTTTAAAAGTTTGATATAATTAGGTAGTTTCTCTTTGTGTTACGTAAAAATACACATATGTGATCCTCGGGTTTCATATGCAAGCAACCTAGTGGTGTGTCAGTGTAGGGAAATGCAATGAAATATGCGTTATTTTGAAAAAAGGAATAAAATAGTACCAAAAATGGTAGAGAATAAGGTACTTTGTTTCAGCCATAGGGACCCGGGTTCGCGACCGCTATGAGAGAAGTGCTTGTACTCGAGTTTGAGCTTTATTTCGTGAAAATATGTTAAATGGTTCTTAAGATATAGACCAAAACAGATTATAATACACGACAATTAGTAACAATTCAATATGCACATAATGACATATAATATATTGTTAGACGGTTGCCAGCCAACATTTTTACGTGAAATAAGAAAATTAAAACAAAATTGAATAGCTCCTTGGTAATTGGAATCAATTTTTGACAGAAGGTGTGCATCATGTGATCTCATTGAAAAGGTAAGGGTTATAGTCGTTCATGTAGAATTTATGTTTCTAACTTCATTATTTTATGCTCTTTCTGCTAATTTGTGCCTTTCGTACCTATCCTGATGTGTAGAATATGAAAACAACATATTTTGTTCTTACATTGAAAATATATATACAGGGTGCATCAAAATAAACCGTTGCAGAAGACAAGATAACACTTCGATTTCAGAAAGTTTTAAAAGTTTGATATAATTAGGTAGTTTCTCTTTGTGTTACGTAAAAATACACATATGTGATCCTCGGGTGTCTAATGCAAGCAACCTAGTGGTGTGTCAGTGTAGGGAATCGCAGTGAAATATGCGTTATTTTGAAAAAAAGAATAAAATAGTACCAAAAATGGTAGAGAATAAGGTACTTTGTTTCAGCCATAGGGACCCGGGTTCGCGACCGCTATGAGAGAAGTGCTTGTACTCGAGTTTGAGCTTTATTTCGTGAAAATATGTTAAATGGTTCTTAAGATATAGACCAAAACAGATTATAATACACGACAATTAGTAACAATTCAATATGCACATAATGACATATAATATATTGTTAGACGGTTGCCAGCCAACATTTTTACGTGAAATAAGAAAATTAAAACAAAATTGAATAGCTCCTTGGTAATTGGAATCAATTTTTGACAGAAGGTGTGCGTCATGTGATCTCATTGAAAAGGTAAGGGTTATAGTCGTTCATGTAGAATTTATGTTTCTAACTTCATTATTTTATGCTCTTTCTGCTAATTTGTGCCTTTCGTACCTATCCTGATGTGTAGAATATGAAAACAACATATTTTGTTCTTACATTGAAAATATATATACAGGGTGCATAAAAAAAACCGTTGCAGAAGACAAGATAACACTTCGATTTCAGAAAGTTTTAAAAGTTTGATATAATTAGGTAGTTTCTCTTTGTGTTACGTAAAAATACACATATGTGATCCTCGGGTGTCTAATTCAAGCAACCTAGTGGTGTGTCAGTGTAGGGAATCGCAGTGAAATATACGTTATTTTGAAAAAAAGAATAAAATAGTACCAAAAATGGTAGAGAATAAGGTACTTTGTTTCAGCCATAGGGACCCGGGTTCGCGACCGCTTTGAGAGAAGTGCTTGTACTCGAGTTTGAGCTTTATTTCGTGAAAATATGTTAAATGGTTCTTAAGATATAGACCAAAACAGATTATAATACACGACAATTAGTAACAATTCAATATGCACATAATGACATATAATATATTGTTAGACGGTTGCCAGCCAACATTTTTACGTGAAATAAGAAAATTAAAACAAAATTGAATAGCTCCTTGGTAATTGGAATCAATTTTTGACAGAAGGTGTGCGTCATGTGATCTCATTGAAAAGGTAAGGGTTATAGTCGTTCATGTAGAATATATGTTTCTAACTTCATTATTTTATGCTCTTTCTGCTAATTTGTGCCTTTCGTACCTATCCTGATGTGTAGAATATGAAAACAACATATTTTGTTCTTACATTGAAAATATATATACAGGGTGCATAAAAAAAACCGTTGCAGAAGACAAGATAACACTTCGATTTCAGAAAGTTTTAAAAGTTTGATATAATTAGGTAGTTTCTCTTTGTGTTACGTAAAAATACACATATGTGATCCTCGGGTGTCATATGCAAGCAACCTAGTGGTGTGTCAGTGTAGGGAAATGCCGTGAAATATGCGTTATTTTGAAAAAAAGAATAAAATAGTACAAAAAATGGTAGAGAATAAGGTACTCTGTTTCAGCCATAGGGACCCGGTTTCGCGACCGCTATGAGAGAAGTGCTTGTACTCGAGTTTGAGCTTTATTTCGTGAAAATATGTTAAATGGTTCTTAAGATATAGACCAAAACAGATTATAATACACGACAATTAGTAACAATTCAATATGCACATAATGACATATAATATATTGTTAGACGGTTGCCAGCCAACATTTTTACGTGAAATAAGAAAATTAAAACAAAATTGAATAGCTCCGTGGTAATTGGAATCAATTTTTGACAGAAGGTGTGCGTCATGTGATCTCATTGAAAAGGCAAGGTTTATAGTCGTTCATGTAGAATATATGTTTCTAACTTCATTATTTTATGCTCTTTCTGCTAATTTATGCCTTTCGTACCTATCCTGATGTGTAGAATATGAAAACAACATATTTTGTTCTTACATTGAAAATATATATACAGGGTGCATCAAAATAAACCGTTGCAGAAGACAAGATAACACTTCGATTTCAGAAAGTTTTAAAAGTTTGATATAATTAGGTAGTTTCTCTTTGTGTTACGTAAAAATACACATATGTGATCCTCGGGTTTCATATGCAAGCAACCTAGTGGTGTGTCAGTGTACGGAAAAGCAATGAAATATGCGTTATTTTGAAAAAAGGAATAAAATAGTACCAAAAATGGTAGAGAATAAGGTACTTTGTTTCAGCCATAGGGACCCGGGTTCGCGACCGCTATGAGAGAAGTGCTTGTACTCGAGTTTGAGCTTTATTTCGTGAAAATATGTTAAATGGTTCTTAAGATATAGACCAAAACAGATTATAATACACGACAATTAGTAACAATTCAATATGCACATAATGACATATAATATATTGTTAGACGGTTGCCAGCCAACATTTTTACGTGAAATAAGAAAATTAAAACAAAATTGAATAGCTTTTTGGTAATTGGAATCAATTTTTGACAGAAGATGTGCGTCATGTGATCTCATTGAAAAGGTACGGGTTATAGTGGTTCATGTAGAATATATGTTTCTAACTTCATTATTTTATGCTCTTTCTGCTAATTTGTGCCTTTCGTACCTATCCTGATGTGTAGAATATGAAAACAACATATTTTGTTCTTACATTGAAAATATATATACAGGGTGCATCAAAATAAACCGTTGCAGAAGACAAGATAACACTTCGATTTCAGAAAGTTTTAAAAGTTTGATATAATTAGGTAGTTTCTCTTTGTGTTACGTAAAAATACACATATGTGATCCTCGGGTGTCATATGCAAGCAACCTAGTGGTGTGTCAGTGTAGGGAAATGCAGTGAAATATGCGTTATTTTGAAAAAAGAATAAAATAGTACCAAAAATGGTAGAGAATAAGGTACTCTGTTTCAGCCATAGGGACCCGGGTTCGCGACCGCTATGAGAGAAGTGCTTGTACTCGAGTTTGAGCTTTATTTCGTGAAAATATGTTAAATGGTTCTTAAGATATAGACCAAAACAGATTATAATACACGACAATTAGTAACAATTCAATATGCACATAATGACATATAATATATTGTTAGACGGTTGCCAGCCAACATTTTTACGTGAAATAAGAAAATTAAAACAAAATTGAATAGCTCCTTGGTAATTGGAATCAATTTTTGACAGAAGGTGTGCGTCATGTGATCTCATTGAAAAGGTAAGGGTTATAGTCGTTCATGTAGAATATATGTTTCTAACTTCATTATTTTATGCTCTTTCTGCTAATTTGTGCCTTTCGTACCTATCCTGATGTGTAGAATATGAAAACAACATATTTTGTTCTTACATTGAAAATATATATACAGGGTGCATCAAAATAAACCGTTGCAGAAGACAAGATAACACTTCGATTTCAGAAAGTTTTAAAAGTTTGATATAATTAGGTAGTTTCTCTTTGTGTTACGTAAAAATACACATATGTGATCCTCGGGTTTCATATGCAAGCAACATAGTGGTGTGTCAGTGTAGGGAAATGCAATGAAATATGCGTTATTTTGAAAAAAGGAATAAAATAGTACCAAAAATGGTAGAGAATAAGGTACTTTGTTTCAGCCATAGGGACCCGGGTTCGCGACCGCTATGAGAGAAGTGCTTGTACTCGAGTTTGAGCTTTATTTCGTGAAAATATGTTAAATGGTTCTTAAGATATAGACCAAAACAGATTATAATACACGACAATTAGTAACAATTCAATATGCACATAATGACATATAATATATTGTTAGACGGTGGCCAGCCAACATTTTTACGTGAAATAAGAAAATTAAAACAAAATTGAATAGCTCCGTGGTAATTGGAATCAATTTTTGACAGAAGATGTGCGTCATGTGATCTCATTGAAAAGGTACGGGTTATAGTCGTTCATGTAGAATATATGTTTCTAACTTCATTATTTTATGCTCTTTCTGCTAATTTGTGCCTTTCGTACCTATCCTGATGTGTAGAATATGAAAACAACATATTTTGTTCCTACATTGAAAATATATATACAGGGTGCATCAAAATAAACCGTTGCAGAAGACAAGATAACACTTCGATTTCAGAAAGTTTTAAAAGTTTGATATAATTAGGTAGTTTCTCTTTGTGTTACGTAAAAATACACATATGTGATCCTCGGGTGTCTAATGCAAGCAACCTAGTGGTGTGTCAGTGTAGGGAATCGCAGTGAAATATGCGTTATTTTGAAAAAAAGAATAAAATAGTACCAAAAATGGTAGAAAATAAGGTACTTTGTTTCAGCCATAGGGACCCGGGTTCGCGACCGCTATGAGAGAAGTGCTTGTACTCGAGTTTGAGCTTTATTTCGTGAAAATATGTTAAATGGTTCTTAAGATATAGACCAAAACAGGTTATAATACACGACAATTAGTAACAATTCAATATGCACATAATGACATATAATATATTGTTAGACGGTTGCCAGCCAACATTTTTACGTGAAATAAGAAAATTAAAACAAAATTGAATAGCTCCTTGGTAATTGGAATCAATTTTTGACAGAAGGTGTGCGTCATGTGATCTCATTGAAAAGGTAAGGGTTATAGTCGTTCATGTAGAATATATGTTTCTAACTTCATTATTTTATGCTCTTTCTGCTAATTTGTGCCTTTCGTACCTAACCTGATGTGTAGAATATGAAGACAACATATTTTGTTCTTACATTGAAAATATATATACAGGGTGCATCAAAATAAACCGTTGCAGAAGACAAGATAACACTTCGATTTCAGAAAGTTTTAAAAATTTGATATAATTAGGTAGTTTCTCTTTGTGTTACGTAAAAATACACATATGTGATCCTCGGGTGTCATATGCAAGCAACCTAGTGGTGTGTCAGTGTAGGGAAATGCAGTGAAATATGCGTTATTTTGAAAAAAAGAATATAATAGTACCAAAAATGGTAGAGAATAAGGTACTTTGTTTCAGCCATAGGGACCCGGGTTCGCGACCGCTATGAGAGAAGTGCTTGTACTCGAGTTTGAGCTTTATTTCGTGAAAATATGTTAAATGGTTCTTAAGATATAGACCAAAACAGATTATAATACACGACAATTAGTAACAATTCAATATGCACATAATGACATATAATATATTGTTAGACGGTTGCCAGCCAACATTTTTACGTGAAATAAGAAAATTAAAACAAAATTGAATAGCTCCTTGGTAATTGGAATCAATTTTTGACAGAAGGTGTGCGTCATGTGATCTCATTGAAAAGGTAAGGGTTATAGTCGTTCATGTAGAATATATGTTTCTAACTTCATTATTTTATGCTCTTTCTGCTAATTTGTGCCTTTCGTACCTATCCTGATGTGTAGAATATGAAAACAACATATTTTGTTCTTACATTGAAAATATATATACAGGGTGCATCAAAATAAACCGTTGCAGAAGACAAGATAACACTTCGATTTCAGAAAGTTTTAAAAGTTTGATATAATTAGGTAGTTTCTCTTTGTGTTACGTAAAAATACACATATGTGATCCTCGGGTTTCATATGCAAGCAACCTAGTGGTGTGTCAGTGTAGGGAAATGCAATGAAATATGCGTTATTTTGAAAAAAGGAATAAAATAGTACCAAAAATGGTAGAGAATAAGGTACTTTGTTTCAGCCATAGGGACCCGGGTTCGCGACCGCTATGAGAGAAGTGCTTGTACTCGAGTTTGAGCTTTATTTCGTGAAAATATGTTAAATGGTTCTTAAGATATAGACCAAAACAGATTATAATACACGACAATTAGTAACAATTCAATATGCACATAATGACATATAATATATTGTTAGACGGTGGCCAGCCAACATTTTTACGTGAAATAAGAAAATTAAAACAAAATTGAATAGCTCCGTGGTAATTGGAATCAATTTTTGACAGAAGATGTGCGTCATGTGATCTCATTGAAAAGGTACGGGTTATAGTCGTTCATGTAGAATATATGTTTCTAACTTCATTATTTTATGCTCTTTCTGCTAATTTGTGCCTTTCGTACCTATCCTGATGTGTAGAATATGAAAACAACATATTTTGTTCCTACATTGAAAATATATATACAGGGTGCATCAAAATAAACCGTTGCAGAAGACAAGATAACACTTCGATTTCAGAAAGTTTTAAAAGTTTGATATAATTAGGTAGTTTCTCTTTGTGTTACGTAAAAATACACATATGTGATCCTCGGGTGTCTAATGCAAGCAACCTAGTGGTGTGTCAGTGTAGGGAATCGCAGTGAAATATGCGTTATTTTGAAAAAAAGAATAAAATAGTACCAAAAATGGTAGAAAATAAGGTACTTTGTTTCAGCCATAGGGACCCGGGTTCGCGACCGCTATGAGAGAAGTGCTTGTACTCGAGTTTGAGCTTTATTTCGTGAAAATATGTTAAATGGTTCTTAAGATATAGACCAAAACAGGTTATAATACACGACAATTAGTAACAATTCAATATGCACATAATGACATATAATATATTGTTAGACGGTTGCCAGCCAACATTTTTACGTGAAATAAGAAAATTAAAACAAAATTGAATAGCTCCTTGGTAATTGGAATCAATTTTTGACAGAAGGTGTGCGTCATGTGATCTCATTGAAAAGGTAAGGGTTATAGTCGTTCATGTAGAATATATGTTTCTAACTTCATTATTTTATGCTCTTTCTGCTAATTTGTGCCTTTCGTACCTAACCTGATGTGTAGAATATGAAGACAACATATTTTGTTCTTACATTGAAAATATATATACAGGGTGCATCAAAATAAACCGTTGCAGAAGACAAGATAACACTTCGATTTCAGAAAGTTTTAAAAATTTGATATAATTAGGTAGTTTCTCTTTGTGTTACGTAAAAATACACATATGTGATCCTCGGGTGTCATATGCAAGCAACCTAGTGGTGTGTCAGTGTAGGGAAATGCAGTGAAATATGCGTTATTTTGAAAAAAAGAATATAATAGTACCAAAAATGGTAGAGAATAAGGTACTTTGTTTCAGCCATAGGGACCCGGGTTCGCGACCGCTATGAGAGAAGTGCTTGTACTCGAGTTTGAGCTTTATTTCGTGAAAATATGTTAAATGGTTCTTAAGATATAGACCAAAACAGATTATAATACACGACAATTAGTAACAATTCAATATGCACATAATGACATATAATATATTGTTAGACGGTTGCCAGCCAACATTTTTACGTGAAATAAGAAAATTAAAACAAAATTGAATAGCTCCTTGGTAATTGGAATCAATTTTTGACAGAAGGTGTGCGTCATGTGATCTCATTGAAAAGGTAAGGGTTATAGTCGTTCATGTAGAATATATGTTTCTAACTTCATTATTTTATGCTCTTTCTGCTAATTTGTGCCTTTCGTACCTATCCTGATGTGTAGAATATGAAAACAACATATTTTGTTCTTACATTGAAAATATATATACAGGGTGCATCAAAATAAACCGTTGCAGAAGACAAGATAACACTTCGATTTCAGAAAGTTTTAAAAGTTTGATATAATTAGGTAGTTTCTCTTTGTGTTACGTAAAAATACACATATGTGATCCTCGGGTTTCATATGCAAGCAACCTAGTGGTGTGTCAGTGTAGGGAAATGCAATGAAATATGCGTTATTTTGAAAAAAGGAATAAAATAGTACCAAAAATGGTAGAGAATAAGGTACTTTGTTTCAGCCATAGGGACCCGGGTTCGCGACCGCTATGAGAGAAGTGCTTGTACTCGAGTTTGAGCTTTATTTCGTGAAAATATGTTAAATGGTTCTTAAGATATAGACCAAAACAGATTATAATACACGACAATTAGTAACAATTCAATATGCACATAATGACATATAATATATTGTTAGACGGTTGCCAGCCAACATTTTTACGTGAAATAAGAAAATTAAAACAAAATTGAATAGCTCCTTGGTAATTGGAATCAATTTTTGACAGAAGGTGTGCGTCATGTGATCTCATTGAAAAGGTAAGGGTTATAGTCGTTCATGTAGAATATATGTTTCTAACTTCATTATTTTATGCTCTTTCTGCTAATTTGTGCCTTTCGTACCTATCCTGATGTGTAGAATATGAAAACAACATATTTTGTTCTTACATTGAAAATATATATACAGGGTGCATCAAAATAAACCGTTGCAGAAGACAAGATAACACTTCGATTTCAGAAAGTTTTAAAAGTTTGATATAATTAGGTAGTTTCTCTTTGTGTTACGTAAAAATACACATATGTGATCCTCGGGTTTCATATGCAAGCAACCTAGTGGTGTGTCAGTGTACGGAAATGCAATGAAATATGCGTTATTTTGAAAAAAGGAATAAAATAGTACCAAAAATGGTAGAGAATAAGGTACTTTGTTTCAGCCATAGGGACCCGGGTTCGCGACCGCTATGAGAGAAGTGCTTGTACTCGAGTTTGAGCTTTATTTCGTGAAAATATGTTAAATGGTTCTTAAGATATAGACCAAAACAGATTATAATACACGACAATTAGTAACAATTCAATATGCACATAATGACATATAATATATTGTTAGACGGTTGCCAGCCAACATTTTTACGTGAAATAAGAAAATTAAAACAAAATTGAATAGCTCCTTGGTAATTGGAATCAATTTTTGACAGAAGGTGTGCGTCATGTGATCTCATTGAAAAGGTAAGGGTTATAGTCGTTCATGTAGAATATATGTTTCTAACTTCATTATTTTATGCTCTTTCTGCTAATTTGTGCCTTTCGTACCTATCCTGATGTGTAGAATATGAAAACAACATATTTTGTTCTTACATTGAAAATATATATACAGGGTGCATAAAAAAAACCGTTGCAGAAGACAAGATAACACTTCGATTTCAGAAAGTTTTAAAAGTTTGATATAATTAGGTAGTTTCTCTTTGTGTTACGTAAAAATACACATATGTGATCCTCGGGTGTCATATGCAAGCAACCTAGTGGTGTGTCAGTGTAGGGAAATGCCGTGAAATATGCGTTATTTTGAAAAAAAGAATAAAATAGTACCAAAAATGGTAGAGAATAAGGTACTCTGTTTCAGCCATAGGGACCCGGTTTCGCGACCGCTATGAGAGAAGTGCTTGTACTCGAGTTTGAGCTTTATTTCGTGAAAATATGTTAAATGGTTCTTAAGATATAGACCAAAACAGATTATAATACACGACAATTAGTAACAATTCAATATGCACATAATGACATATAATATATTGTTAGACGGTTGCCAGCCAACATTTTTACGTGAAATAAGAAAATTAAAACAAAATTGAATAGCTCCGTGGTAATTGGAATCAATTTTTGACAGAAGGTGTGCGTCATGTGATCTCATTGAAAAGGCAAGGTTTATAGTCGTTCATGTAGAATATATGTTTCTAACTTCATTATTTTATGCTCTTTCTGCTAATTTATGCCTTTCGTACCTATCCTGATGTGTAGAATATGAAAACAACATATTTTGTTCTTACATTGAAAATATATATACAGGGTGCATCAAAATAAACCGTTGCAGAAGACAAGATAACACTTCGATTTCAGAAAGTTTTAAAAGTTTGATATAATTAGGTAGTTTCTCTTTGTGTTACGTAAAAATACACATATGTGATCCTCGGGTTTCATATGCAAGCAACCTAGTGGTGTGTCAGTGTACGGAAATGCAATGAAATATGCGTTATTTTGAAAAAAGGAATAAAATAGTACCAAAAATGGTAGAGAATAAGGTACTTTGTTTCAGCCATAGGGACCCGGGTTCGCGACCGCTATGAGAGAAGTGCTTGTACTCGAGTTTGAGCTTTATTTCGTGAAAATATGTTAAATGGTTCTTAAGATATAGACCAAAACAGATTATAATACACGACAATTAGTAACAATTCAATATGCACATAATGACATATAATATATTGTTAGACGGTTGCCAGCCAACATTTTTACGTGAAATAAGAAAATTAAAACAAAATTGAATAGCTCCTTGGTAATTGGAATCAATTTTTGACAGAAGGTGTGCGTCATGTGATCTCATTGAAAAGGTAAGGGTTATAGTCGTTCATGTAGAATATATGTTTCTAACTTCATTATTTTATGCTCTTTCTGCTAATTTGTGCCTTTCGTACCTATCCTGATGTGTAGAATATGAAAACAACATATTTTGTTCTTACATTGAAAATATATATACAGGGTGCATCAAAATAAACCGTTGCAGAAGACAAGATAACACTTCGATTTCAGAAAGTTTTAAAAGTTTGATATAATTAGGTAGTTTCTCTTTGTGTTACGTAAAAATACACATATGTGATCCTCGGGTTTCATATGCAAGCAACCTAGTGGTGTGTCAGTGTAGGGAAATGCAATGAAATATGCGTTATTTTGAAAAAAGGAATAAAATAGTACCAAAAATGGTAGAGAATAAGGTACTTTGTTTCAGCCATAGGGACCCGGGTTCGCGACCGCTATGAGAGAAGTGCTTGTACTCGAGTTTGAGCTTTATTTCGTGAAAATATGTTAAATGGTTCTTAAGATATAGACCAAAACAGATTATAATACACGACAATTAGTAACAATTCAATATGCACATAATGACATATAATATATTGTTAGACGGTTGCCAGCCAACATTTTTACGTGAAATAAGAAAATTAAAACAAAATTGAATAGCTCCTTGGTAATTGGAATCAATTTTTGACAGAAGGTGTGCGTCATGTGATCTCATTGAAAAGGTAAGGGTTATAGTCGTTCATGTAGAATATATGTTTCTAACTTCATTATTTTATGCTCTTTCTGCTAATTTGTGCCTTTCGTACCTATCCTGATGTGTAGAATATGAAAACAACATATTTTGTTCTTACATTGAAAATATATATACAGGGTGCATCAAAATAAACCGTTGCAGAAGACAAGATAACACTTCGATTTCAGAAAGTTTTAAAAGTTTGATATAATTAGGTAGTTTCTCTTTGTGTTACGTAAAAATACACATATGTGATCCTCGGGTTTCATATGCAAGCAACCTAGTGGTGTGTCAGTGTACGGAAATGCAATGAAATATGCGTTATTTTGAAAAAAGGAATAAAATAGTACCAAAAATGGTAGAGAATAAGGTACTTTGTTTCAGCCATAGGGACCCGGGTTCGCGACCGCTATGAGAGAAGTGCTTGTACTCGAGTTTGAGCTTTATTTCGTGAAAATATGTTAAATGGTTCTTAAGATATAGACCAAAACAGATTATAATACACGACAATTAGTAACAATTCAATATGCACATAATGACATATAATATATTGTTAGACGGTTGCCAGCCAACATTTTTACGTGAAATAAGAAAATTAAAACAAAATTGAATAGCTCCTTGGTAATTGGAATCAATTTTTGACAGAAGGTGTGCGTCATGTGATCTCATTGAAAAGGTAAGGGTTATAGTCGTTCATGTAGAATATATGTTTCTAACTTCATTATTTTATGCTCTTTCTGCTAATTTGTGCCTTTCGTACCTATCCTGATGTGTAGAATATGAAAACAACATATTTTGTTCTTACATTGAAAATATATATACAGGGTGCATAAAAAAAACCGTTGCAGAAGACAAGATAACACTTCGATTTCAGAAAGTTTTAAAAGTTTGATATAATTAGGTAGTTTCTCTTTGTGTTACGTAAAAATACACATATGTGATCCTCGGGTGTCATATGCAAGCAACCTAGTGGTGTGTCAGTGTAGGGAAATGCCGTGAAATATGCGTTATTTTGAAAAAAAGAATAAAATAGTACCAAAAATGGTAGAGAATAAGGTACTCTGTTTCAGCCATAGGGACCCGGTTTCGCGACCGCTATGAGAGAAGTGCTTGTACTCGAGTTTGAGCTTTATTTCGTGAAAATATGTTAAATGGTTCTTAAGATATAGACCAAAACAGATTATAATACACGACAATTAGTAACAATTCAATATGCACATAATGACATATAATATATTGTTAGACGGTTGCCAGCCAACATTTTTACGTGAAATAAGAAAATTAAAACAAAATTGAATAGCTCCGTGGTAATTGGAATCAATTTTTGACAGAAGGTGTGCGTCATGTGATCTCATTGAAAAGGCAAGGTTTATAGTCGTTCATGTAGAATATATGTTTCTAACTTCATTATTTTATGCTCTTTCTGCTAATTTATGCCTTTCGTACCTATCCTGATGTGTAGAATATGAAAACAACATATTTTGTTCTTACATTGAAAATATATATACAGGGTGCATCAAAATAAACCGTTGCAGAAGACAAGATAACACTTCGATTTCAGAAAGTTTTAAAAGTTTGATATAATTAGGTAGTTTCTCTTTGTGTTACGTAAAAATACACATATGTGATCCTCGGGTTTCATATGCAAGCAACCTAGTGGTGTGTCAGTGTACGGAAATGCAATGAAATATGCGTTATTTTGAAAAAAGGAATAAAATAGTACCAAAAATGGTAGAGAATAAGGTACTTTGTTTCAGCCATAGGGACCCGGGTTCGCGACCGCTATGAGAGAAGTGCTTGTACTCGAGTTTGAGCTTTATTTCGTGAAAATATGTTAAATGGTTCTTAAGATATAGACCAAAACAGATTATAATACACGACAATTAGTAACAATTCAATATGCACATAATGACATATAATATATTGTTAGACGGTTGCCAGCCAACATTTTTACGTGAAATAAGAAAATTAAAACAAAATTGAATAGCTTTTTGGTAATTGGAATCAATTTTTGACAGAAGATGTGCGTCATGTGATCTCATTGAAAAGGTACGGGTTATAGTCGTTCATGTAGAATATATGTTTCTAACTTCATTATTTTATGCTCTTTCTGCTAATTTGTGCCTTTCGTACCTATCCTGATGTGTAGAATATGAAAACAACATATTTTGTTCTTACATTGAAAATATATATACAGGGTGCATCAAAATAAACCGTTGCAGAAGACAAGATAACACTTCGATTTCAGAAAGTTTTAAAAGTTTGATATAATTAGGTAGTTTCTCTTTGTGTTACGTAAAAATACACATATGTGATCCTCGGGTGTCATATGCAAGCAACCTAGTGGTGTGTCAGTGTAGGGAAATGCAGTGAAATATGCGTTATTTTGAAAAAAGAATAAAATAGTACCAAAAATGGTAGAGAATAAGGTACTCTGTTTCAGCCATAGGGACCCGGGTTCGCGACCGCTATGAGAGAAGTGCTTGTACTCGAGTTTGAGCTTTATTTCGTGAAAATATGTTAAATGGTTCTTAAGATATAGACCAAAACAGATTATAATACACGACAATTAGTAACAATTCAATATGCACATAATGACATATAATATATTGTTAGACGGTTGCCAGCCAACATTTTTACGTGAAATAAGAAAATTAAAACAAAATTGAATAGCTCCTTGGTAATTGGAATCAATTTTTGACAGAAGGTGTGCGTCATGTGATCTCATTGAAAAGGTAAGGGTTATAGTCGTTCATGTAGAATATATGTTTCTAACTTCATTATTTTATGCTCTTTCTGCTAATTTGTGCCTTTCGTACCTATCCTGATGTGTAGAATATGAAAACAACATATTTTGTTCTTACATTGAAAATATATATACAGGGTGCATCAAAATAAACCGTTGCAGAAGACAAGATAACACTTCGATTTCAGAAAGTTTTAAAAGTTTGATATAATTAGGTAGTTTCTCTTTGTGTTACGTAAAAATACACATATGTGATCCTCGGGTTTCATATGCAAGCAACATAGTGGTGTGTCAGTGTAGGGAAATGCAATGAAATATGCGTTATTTTGAAAAAAGGAATAAAATAGTACCAAAAATGGTAGAGAATAAGGTACTTTGTTTCAGCCATAGGGACCCGGGTTCGCGACCGCTATGAGAGAAGTGCTTGTACTCGAGTTTGAGCTTTATTTCGTGAAAATATGTTAAATGGTTCTTAAGATATAGACCAAAACAGATTATAATACACGACAATTAGTAACAATTCAATATGCACATAATGACATATAATATATTGTTAGACGGTGGCCAGCCAACATTTTTACGTGAAATAAGAAAATTAAAACAAAATTGAATAGCTCCGTGGTAATTGGAATCAATTTTTGACAGAAGATGTGCGTCATGTGATCTCATTGAAAAGGTACGGGTTATAGTCGTTCATGTAGAATATATGTTTCTAACTTCATTATTTTATGCTCTTTCTGCTAATTTGTGCCTTTCGTACCTATCCTGATGTGTAGAATATGAAAACAACATATTTTGTTCCTACATTGAAAATATATATACAGGGTGCATCAAAATAAACCGTTGCAGAAGACAAGATAACACTTCGATTTCAGAAAGTTTTAAAAGTTTGATATAATTAGGTAGTTTCTCTTTGTGTTACGTAAAAATACACATATGTGATCCTCGGGTGTCTAATGCAAGCAACCTAGTGGTGTGTCAGTGTAGGGAATCGCAGTGAAATATGCGTTATTTTGAAAAAAAGAATAAAATAGTACCAAAAATGGTAGAAAATAAGGTACTTTGTTTCAGCCATAGGGACCCGGGTTCGCGACCGCTATGAGAGAAGTGCTTGTACTCGAGTTTGAGCTTTATTTCGTGAAAATATGTTAAATGGTTCTTAAGATATAGACCAAAACAGGTTATAATACATGACAATTAGTAACAATTCAATATGCACATAATGACATATAATATATTGTTAGACGGTTGCCAGCCAACATTTTTACGTGAAATAAGAAAATTAAAACAAAATTGAATAGCTCCTTGGTAATTGGAATCAATTTTTGACAGAAGGTGTGCGTCATGTGATCTCATTGAAAAGGTAAGGGTTATAGTCGTTCATGTAGAATATATGTTTCTAACTTCATTATTTTATGCTCTTTCTGCTAATTTGTGCCTTTCGTACCTAACCTGATGTGTAGAATATGAAGACAACATATTTTGTTCTTACATTGAAAATATATATACAGGGTGCATCAAAATAAACCGTTGCAGAAGACAAGATAACACTTCGATTTCAGAAAGTTTTAAAAATTTGATATAATTAGGTAGTTTCTCTTTGTGTTACGTAAAAATACACATATGTGATCCTCGGGTGTCATATGCAAGCAACCTAGTGGTGTGTCAGTGTAGGGAAATGCAGTGAAATATGCGTTATTTTGAAAAAAAGAATATAATAGTACCAAAAATGGTAGAGAATAAGGTACTTTGTTTCAGCCATAGGGACCCGGGTTCGCGACCGCTATGAGAGAAGTGCTTGTACTCGAGTTTGAGCTTTATTTCGTGAAAATATGTTAAATGGTTCTTAAGATATAGACCAAAACAGATTATAATACACGACAATTAGTAACAATTCAATATGCACATAATGACATATAATATATTGTTAGACGGTTGCCAGCCAACATTTTTACGTGAAATAAGAAAATTAAAACAAAATTGAATAGCTCCTTGGTAATTGGAATCAATTTTTGACAGAAGGTGTGCGTCATGTGATCTCATTGAAAAGGTAAGGGTTATAGTCGTTCATGTAGAATATATGTTTCTAACTTCATTATTTTATGCTCTTTCTGCTAATTTGTGCCTTTCGTACCTATCCTGATGTGTAGAATATGAAAACAACATATTTTGTTCTTACATTGAAAATATATATACAGGGTGCATCAAAATAAACCGTTGCAGAAGACAAGATAACACTTCGATTTCAGAAAGTTTTAAAAGTTTGATATAATTAGGTAGTTTCTCTTTGTGTTACGTAAAAATACACATATGTGATCCTCGGGTTTCATATGCAAGCAACCTAGTGGTGTGTCAGTGTAGGGAAATGCAATGAAATATGCGTTATTTTGAAAAAAGGAATAAAATAGTACCAAAAATGGTAGAGAATAAGGTACTTTGTTTCAGCCATAGGGACCCGGGTTCGCGACCGCTATGAGAGAAGTGCTTGTACTCGAGTTTGAGCTTTATTTCGTGAAAATATGTTAAATGGTTCTTAAGATATAGACCAAAACAGATTATAATACACGACAATTAGTAACAATTCAATATGCACATAATGACATATAATATATTGTTAGACGGTTGCCAGCCAACATTTTTACGTGAAATAAGAAAATTAAAACAAAATTGAATAGCTCCTTGGTAATTGGAATCAATTTTTGACAGAAGGTGTGCATCATGTGATCTCATTGAAAAGGTAAGGGTTATAGTCGTTCATGTAGAATTTATGTTTCTAACTTCATTATTTTATGCTCTTTCTGCTAATTTGTGCCTTTCGTACCTATCCTGATGTGTAGAATATGAAAACAACATATTTTGTTCTTACATTGAAAATATATATACAGGGTGCATCAAAAAAAACCGTTGCAGAAGACAAGATAACACTTCGATTTCATAAAGTTTTAAAAGTTTGATATAATTAGGTAGTTTCTCTTTGTGTTACGTAAAAATACACATATGTGATCCTCGGGTGTCTAATGCAAGCAACCTAGTGGTGTGTCAGTGTAGGGAATCGCAGTGAAATATGCGTTATTTTGAAAAAAAGAATAAAATAGTACCAAAAATGGTAGAGAATAAGGTACTTTGTTTCAGCCATAGGGACCCGGGTTCGCGACCGCTATGAGAGAAGTGCTTGTACTCGAGTTTGAGCTTTATTTCGTGAAAATATGTTAAATGGTTCTTAAGATATAGACCAAAACAGATTATAATACACGACAATTAGTAACAATTCAATATGCACATAATGACATATAATATATTGTTAGACGGTTGCCAGCCAACATTTTTACGTGAAATAAGAATATTAAAACAAAATTGAATAGCTCCTTGGTAATTGGAATCAATTTTTGACAGAAGGTGTGCGTCATGTGATCTCATTGAAAAGGTAAGGGTTATAGTCGTTCATGTAGAATTTATGTTTCTAACTTCATTATTTTATGCTCTTTCTGCTAATTTGTGCCTTTCGTACCTATCCTGATGTGTAGAATATGAAAACAACATATTTTGTTCTTACATTGAAAATATATATACAGGGTGCATAAAAAAAACCGTTGCAGAAGACAAGATAACACTTCGATTTCAGAAAGTTTTAAAAGTTTGATATAATTAGGTAGTTTCTCTTTGTGTTACGTAAAAATACACATATGTGATCCTCGGGTGTCTAATTCAAGCAACCTAGTGGTGTGTCAGTGTAGGGAATCGCAGTGAAATATGCGTTATTTTGAAAAAAAGAATAAAATAGTACCAAAAATGGTAGAGAATAAGGTACTTTGTTTCAGCCATAGGGACCCGGGTTCGCGACCGCTTTGAGAGAAGTGCTTGTACTCGAGTTTGAGCTTTATTTCGTGAAAATATGTTAAATGGTTCTTAAGATATAGACCAAAACAGATTATAATACACGACAATTAGTAACAATTCAATATGCACATAATGACATATAATATATTGTTAGACGGTTGCCAGCCAACATTTTTACGTGAAATAAGAAAATTAAAACAAAATTGAATAGCTCCTTGGTAATTGGAATCAATTTTTGACAGAAGGTGTGCGTCATGTGATCTCATTGAAAAGGTAAGGGTT
Source organism: Thermobia domestica (assembly GCF_964235325.1). NCBI lineage: Eukaryota > Metazoa > Arthropoda > Insecta > Zygentoma > Lepismatidae > Thermobia > Thermobia domestica. The sequence goes on along the minus strand of NC_137462.1, from coordinate 232,102,339 downwards.
ATAGTCGTTCATGTAGAATATATGTTTCTAACTTCATTATTTTATGCTCTTTCTGCTAATTTGTGCCTTTCGTACCTATCCTGATGTGTAGAATATGAAAACAACATATTTTGTTCTTACATTGAAAATATATATACAGGGTGCATAAAAAAAACCGTTGCAGAAGACAAGATAACACTTCGATTTCAGAAAGTTTTAAAAGTTTGATATAATTAGGTAGTTTCTCTTTGTGTTACGTAAAAATACACATATGTGATCCTCGGGTGTCATATGCAAGCAACCTAGTGGTGTGTCAGTGTAGGGAAATGCCGTGAAATATGCGTTATTTTGAAAAAAAGAATAAAATAGTACCAAAAATGGTAGAGAATAAGGTACTCTGTTTCAGCCATAGGGACCCGGTTTCGCGACCGCTATGAGAGAAGTGCTTGTACTCGAGTTTGAGCTTTATTTCGTGAAAATATGTTAAATGGTTCTTAAGATATAGACCAAAACAGATTATAATACACGACAATTAGTAACAATTCAATATGCACATAATGACATATAATATATTGTTAGACGGTTGCCAGCCAACATTTTTACGTGAAATAAGAAAATTAAAACAAAATTGAATAGCTCCGTGGTAATTGGAATCAATTTTTGACAGAAGGTGTGCGTCATGTGATCTCATTGAAAAGGCAAGGTTTATAGTCGTTCATGTAGAATATATGTTTCTAACTTCATTATTTTATGCTCTTTCTGCTAATTTATGCCTTTCGTACCTATCCTGATGTGTAGAATATGAAAACAACATATTTTGTTCTTACATTGAAAATATATATACAGGGTGCATCAAAATAAACCGTTGCAGAAGACAAGATAACACTTCGATTTCAGAAAGTTTTAAAAGTTTGATATAATTAGGTAGTTTCTCTTTGTGTTACGTAAAAATACACATATGTGATCCTCGGGTTTCATATGCAAGCAACCTAGTGGTGTGTCAGTGTACGGAAATGCAATGAAATATGCGTTATTTTGAAAAAAGGAATAAAATAGTACCAAAAATGGTAGAGAATAAGGTACTTTGTTTCAGCCATAGGGACCCGGGTTCGCGACCGCTATGAGAGAAGTGCTTGTACTCGAGTTTGAGCTTTATTTCGTGAAAATATGTTAAATGGTTCTTAAGATATAGACCAAAACAGATTATAATACACGACAATTAGTAACAATTCAATATGCACATAATGACATATAATATATTGTTAGACGGTTGCCAGCCAACATTTTTACGTGAAATAAGAAAATTAAAACAAAATTGAATAGCTTTTTGGTAATTGGAATCAATTTTTGACAGAAGATGTGCGTCATGTGATCTCATTGAAAAGGTACGGGTTATAGTCGTTCATGTAGAATATATGTTTCTAACTTCATTATTTTATGCTCTTTCTGCTAATTTGTGCCTTTCGTACCTATCCTGATGTGTAGAATATGAAAACAACATATTTTGTTCTTACATTGAAAATATATATACAGGGTGCATCAAAATAAACCGTTGCAGAAGACAAGATAACACTTCGATTTCAGAAAGTTTTAAAAGTTTGATATAATTAGGTAGTTTCTCTTTGTGTTACGTAAAAATACACATATGTGATCCTCGGGTGTCATATGCAAGCAACCTAGTGGTGTGTCAGTGTAGGGAAATGCAGTGAAATATGCGTTATTTTGAAAAAAGAATAAAATAGTACCAAAAATGGTAGAGAATAAGGTACTCTGTTTCAGCCATAGGGACCCGGGTTCGCGACCGCTATGAGAGAAGTGCTTGTACTCGAGTTTGAGCTTTATTTCGTGAAAATATGTTAAATGGTTCTTAAGATATAGACCAAAACAGATTATAATACACGACAATTAGTAACAATTCAATATGCACATAATGACATATAATATATTGTTAGACGGTTGCCAGCCAACATTTTTACGTGAAATAAGAAAATTAAAACAAAATTGAATAGCTCCTTGGTAATTGGAATCAATTTTTGACAGAAGGTGTGCGTCATGTGATCTCATTGAAAAGGTAAGGGTTATAGTCGTTCATGTAGAATATATGTTTCTAACTTCATTATTTTATGCTCTTTCTGCTAATTTGTGCCTTTCGTACCTATCCTGATGTGTAGAATATGAAAACAACATATTTTGTTCTTACATTGAAAATATATATACAGGGTGCATCAAAATAAACCGTTGCAGAAGACAAGATAACACTTCGATTTCAGAAAGTTTTAAAAGTTTGATATAATTAGGTAGTTTCTCTTTGTGTTACGTAAAAATACACATATGTGATCCTCGGGTTTCATATGCAAGCAACCTAGTGGTGTGTCAGTGTAGGGAAATGCAATGAAATATGCGTTATTTTGAAAAAAGGAATAAAATAGTACCAAAAATGGTAGAGAATAAGGTACTTTGTTTCAGCCATAGGGACCCGGGTTCGCGACCGCTATGAGAGAAGTGCTTGTACTCGAGTTTGAGCTTTATTTCGTGAAAATATGTTAAATGGTTCTTAAGATATAGACCAAAACAGATTATAATACACGACAATTAGTAACAATTCAATATGCACATAATGACATATAATATATTGTTAGACGGTTGCCAGCCAACATTTTTACGTGAAATAAGAAAATTAAAACAAAATTGAATAGCTCCTTGGTAATTGGAATCAATTTTTGACAGAAGGTGTGCATCATGTGATCTCATTGAAAAGGTAAGGGTTATAGTCGTTCATGTAGAATTTATGTTTCTAACTTCATTATTTTATGCTCTTTCTGCTAATTTGTGCCTTTCGTACCTATCCTGATGTGTAGAATATGAAAACAACATATTTTGTTCTTACATTGAAAATATATATACAGGGTGCATCAAAAAAAACCGTTGCAGAAGACAAGATAACACTTCGATTTCATAAAGTTTTAAAAGTTTGATATAATTAGGTAGTTTCTCTTTGTGTTACGTAAAAATACACATATGTGATCCTCGGGTGTCTAATGCAAGCAACCTAGTGGTGTGTCAGTGTAGGGAATCGCAGTGAAATATGCGTTATTTTGAAAAAAAGAATAAAATAGTACCAAAAATGGTAGAGAATAAGGTACTTTGTTTCAGCCATAGGGACCCGGGTTCGCGACCGCTATGAGAGAAGTGCTTGTACTCGAGTTTGAGCTTTATTTCGTGAAAATATGTTAAATGGTTCTTAAGATATAGACCAAAACAGATTATAATACACGACAATTAGTAACAATTCAATATGCACATAATGACATATAATATATTGTTAGACGGTTGCCAGCCAACATTTTTACGTGAAATAAGAAAATTAAAACAAAATTGAATAGCTCCTTGGTAATTGGAATCAATTTTTGACAGAAGGTGTGCGTCATGTGATCTCATTGAAAAGGTAAGGGTTATAGTCGTTCATGTAGAATTTATGTTTCTAACTTCATTATTTTATGCTCTTTCTGCTAATTTGTGCCTTTCGTACCTATCCTGATGTGTAGAATATGAAAACAACATATTTTGTTCTTACATTGAAAATATATATACAGGGTGCATAAAAAAACCGTTGCAGAAGACAAGATAACACTTCGATTTCAGAAAGTTTTAAAAGTTTGATATAATTAGGTAGTTTCTCTTTGTGTTACGTAAAAATACACATATGTGATCCTCGGGTGTCTAATGCAAGCAACCTAGTGGTGTGTCAGTGTAGGGAATCGCAGTGAAATATGCGTTATTTTGAAAAAAAGAATAAAATAGTACCAAAAATGGTAGAGAATAAGGTACTTTGTTTCAGCCATAGGGACCCGGGTTCGCGACCGCTTTGAGAGAAGTGCTTGTACTCGAGTTTGAGCTTTATTTCGTGAAAATATGTTAAATGGTTCTTAAGATATAGACCAAAACAGATTATAATACACGACAATTAGTAACAATTCAATATGCACATAATGACATATAATATATTGTTAGACGGTTGCCAGCCAACATTTTTACGTGAAATAAGAAAATTAAAACAAAATTGAATAGCTCCTTGGTAATTGGAATCAATTTTTGACAGAAGGTGTGCGTCATGTGATCTCATTGAAAAGCTAAGGGTTATAGTCGTTCATGTAGAATATATGTTTCTAACTTCATTATTTTATGCTCTTTCTGCTAATTTGTGCCTTTCGTACCTATCCTGATGTGTAGAATATGAAAACAACATATTTTGTTCTTACATTGAAAATATATATACAGGGTGCATCAAAATAAACCCTTGCAGAAGACAAGATAACACTTCGATTTCAGAAAGTTTTAAAAGTTTGATATAATTAGGTAGTTTCTCTTTGTGTTACGTAAAAATACACATATGTGATCCTCGGGTGTCATATGCAAGCAACCTAGTGGTGTGTCAGTGTAGGGAAATGCCGTGAAATATGCGTTATTTTGAAAAAAAGAATAAAATAGTACCAAAAATGGTAGAGAATAAGGTACTCTGTTTCAGCCATAGGGACCCGGTTTCGCGACCGCTATGAGAGAAGTGCTTGTACTCGAGTTTGAGCTTTATTTCGTGAAAATATGTTAAATGGTTCTTAAGATATAGACCAAAACAGATTATAATACACGACAATTAGTAACAATTCAATATGCACATAATGACATATAATATATTGTTAGACGGTTGCCAGCCAACATTTTTACGTGAAATAAGAAAATTAAAACAAAATTGAATAGCTCCGTGGTAATTGGAATCAATTTTTGACAGAAGGTGTGCGTCATGTGATCTCATTGAAAAGGCAAGGTTTATAGTCGTTCATGTAGAATATATGTTTCTAACTTCATTATTTTATGCTCTTTCTGCTTATTTGTGCCTTTCGTACCTATCCTGATGTGTAGAATATGAAAACAACATATTTTGTTCTTACATTGAAAATATATATACAGGGTGCATCAAAATAAACCGTTGCAGAAGACAAGATAACATTTCGATTTCAGAAAGTTTTAAAAGTTTGATATAATTAGGTAGTTTCTCTTTGTGTTACGTAAAAATACACATATGTGATCCTCGGGTTTCATATGCAAGCAACCTAGTGGTGTGTCAGTGTACGGAAATGCAATGAAATATGCGTTATTTTGAAAAAAGGAATAAAATAGTACCAAAAATGGTAGAGAATAAGGTACTTTGTTTCAGCCATAGGGACCCGGGTTCGCGACCGCTATGAGAGAAGTGCTTGTACTCGAGTTTGAGCTTTATTTCGTGAAAATATGTTAAATGGTTCTTAAGATATAGACTACAACACATTATAATACACGACAATTAGTAACAATTCAATATGCACATAATGACATATAATATATTGTTAGACGGTTGCCAGCCAACATTTTTACGTGAAATAAGAAAATTTAAACAAAATTGAATAGCTTTTTGGTAATTGGAATCAATTTTTGACAGAAGATGTGCGTCATATGATCTCATTGAAAAGGTACGGGTTATAGTCGTTCATGTAGAATATATGTTTCTAACTTCATTATTTTATGCTCTTTCTGCTAATTTGTGCCTTTCGTACCTATCCTGATGTGTAGAATATGAAAACAACATATTTTGTTCTTACATTGAAAATATATATACAGGGTGCATCAAAATAAACCGTTGCAGAAGACAAGATAACACTTCGATTTCAGAAAGTTTTAAAAGTTTGATATAATTAGGTAGTTTCTCTTTGTGTTACGTAAAAATACACATATGTGATCCTCGGGTGTCATATGCAAGCAACCTAGTGGTGTGTCAGTGTAGGGAAATGCAGTGAAATATGCGTTATTTTGATAAAAAGAATAAAATAGTACCAAAAATGGTAGAGAATAAGGTACTCTGTTTCAGCCATAGGGACCCGGGTTCGCGACCGCTATGAGAGAAGTGCTTGTACTCGAGTTTGAGCTTTATTTCGTGAAAATATGTTAAATGGTTGATAAGATATAGACTAAAACACATTATAATACACGACAATTAGTAACAATTCAATATGCACATAATGACATATAATATATTGTTAGACGGTTGCCAGCCAACATTTTTACGTGAAATAAGAAAATTAAAACAAAATTGAATAGCTCCGTGGTAATTGGAATCAATTTTTGACAGAAGGTGTGAGTCATGTGATCTCATTGAAAAGGTAAGGGTTATAGTCGTTCATGTAGAATATATGTTTCTAACTTCATTATTTTATGCTCTTTCTGCTAATTTGTGCCTTTCGTACCTATCCTGATGTGTAGAATATGAAAACAACATATTTTGTTCTAACATTGAAATATATATCCAGGGTGCATCAAAATAAACCGTTGCAGAAGACAAGATAACATTTCGATTTCAGAAAGTTTTAAAAGTTTGATATAATTAGGTAGTTTCTCTTTGTGTTACGTAAAAATACACATATGTGATCCTCGGGTGTCTAATGCAAGCAACCTAGTGGTGTGTCAGTGTAGGGAATCGCAGTGAAATATGCGTTATTTTGAAAAAAAGAATAAAATAGTACCAAAAATGGTAGAGAATAAGGTACTTTGTTTCAGCCATAGGGACCCGGGTTCGCGACCGCTATGAGAGAAGTGCTTGTACTCGAGTTTGAGCTTTATTTCGTGAAAATATGTTAAATGGTTCTTAAGATATAGACCAAAACAGATTATAATACACGACAATTAGTAACAATTCAATATGCACATAATGACATATAATATATTGTTAGACGGTTGCCAGCCAACATTTTTACGTGAAATAAGAAAATTAAAACAAAATTGAATAGCTCCTTGGTAATTGGAATCAATTTTTGACAGAAGGTGTGCGTCATGTGATCTCATTGAAAAGGTAAGGGTTATAGTCGTTCATGTAGAATATATTTTTCTAACTTCATTATTTTATGCTCTTTCTGCTAATTTGTGCCTTTCGTACCTATCCTGATGTGTAGAATATGAAAACAACATATTTTGTTCTTACATTGAAAATATATATACAGGGTGCATCAAAATAAACCGTTGCAGAAGACAAGATAACACTTCGATTTCAGAAAGTTTTAAAAGTTTGATATAATTAGGTAGTTTCTCTTTGTGTTACGTAAAAATACACATATGTGATCCTCGGGTTTCATATGCAAGCAACCTAGTGGTGTGTCAGTGTAGGGAAATGCAATGAAATATGCGTTATTTTGAAAAAAGGAATAAAATAGTACCAAAAATGGTAGAGAATAAGGTACTTTGTTTCAGCCATAGGGACCCGGGTTCGCGACCGCTATGAGAGAAGTGCTTGTACTCGAGTTTGAGCTTTATTTCGTGAAAATATGTTAAATGGTTCTTAAGATATAGACCAAAACAGATTATAATACACGACAATTAGTAACAATTCAATATGCACATAATGACATATAATATATTGTTAGACGGTTGCCAGCCAACATTTTTACGTGAAATAAGAAAATTAAAACAAAATTGAATAGCTCCTTGGTAATTGGAATCAATTTTTGACAGAAGGTGTGCGTCATGTGATCTCATTGAAAAGGTAAGGGTTATAGTCGTTCATGTAGAATTTATGTTTCTAACTTCATTATTTTATGCTCTTTCTGCTAATTTGTGCCTTTCGTACCTATCCTGATGTGTAGAATATGAAAACAACATATTTTGTTCTTACATTGAAAATATATATACAGGGTGCATAAAAAAAACCGTTGCAGAAGACAAGATAACACTTCGATTTCAGAAAGTTTTAAAAGTTTGATATAATTAGGTAGTTTCTCTTTGTGTTACGTAAAAATACACATATGTGATCCTCGGGTGTCTAATGCAAGCAACCTAGTGGTGTGTCAGTGTAGGGAATCGCAGTGAAATATGCGTTATTTTGAAAAAAAGAATAAAATAGTACCAAAAATGGTAGAGAATAAGGTACTTTGTTTCAGCCATAGGGACCCGGGTTCGCGACCGCTATGAGAGAAGTGCTTGTACTCGAGTTTGAGCTTTATTTCGTGAAAATATGTTAAATGGTTCTTAAGATATAGACCAAAACAGATTATAATACACGACAATTAGTAACAATTCAATATGCACATAATGACATATAATATATTGTTAGACGGTTGCCAGCCAACATTTTTACGTGAAATAAGAAAATTAAAACAAAATTGAATAGCTCCTTGGTAATTGGAATCAATTTTTGACAGAAGGTGTGCGTCATGTGATCTCATTGAAAAGGTAAGGGTTATAGTCGTTCATGTAGAATATATGTTTCTAACTTCATTATTTTATGCTCTTTCTGCTAATTTGTGCCTTTCGTACCTATCCTGATGTGTAGAATATGAAAACAACATATTTTGTTCTTACATTGAAAATATATATACAGGGTGCATCAAAATAAACCCTTGCAGAAGACAAGATAACACTTCGATTTCAGAAAGTTTTAAAAGTTTGATATAATTAGGTAGTTTCTCTTTGTGTTACGTAAAAATACACATATGTGATCCTCGGGTGTCATATGCAAGCAACCTAGTGGTGTGTCAGTGTAGGGAAATGCCGTGAAATATGCGTTATTTTGAAAAAAAGAATAAAATAGTACCAAAAATGGTAGAGAATAAGGTACTCTGTTTCAGCCATAGGGACCCGGTTTCGCGACCGCTATGAGAGAAGTGCTTGTACTCGAGTTTGAGCTTTATTTCGTGAAAATATGTTAAATGGTTCTTAAGATATAGACCAAAACAGATTATAATACACGACAATTAGTAACAATTCAATATGCACATAATGACATATAATATATTGTTAGACGGTTGCCAGCCAACATTTTTACGTGAAATAAGAAAATTAAAACAAAATTGAATAGCTCCGTGGTAATTGGAATCAATTTTTGACAGAAGGTGTGCGTCATGTGATCTCATTGAAAAGGCAAGGTTTATAGTCGTTCATGTAGAATATATGTTTCTAACTTCATTATTTTATGCTCTTTCTGCTTATTTGTGCCTTTCGTACCTATCCTGATGTGTAGAATATGAAAACAACATATTTTGTTCTTACATCGAAAATATATATACAGGGTGCATCAAAATAAACCGTTGCAGAAGACAAGATAACATTTCGATTTCAGAAAGTTTTAAAAGTTTGATATAATTAGGTAGTTTCTCTTTGTGTTACGTAAAAATACACATATGTGATCCTCGGGTTTCATATGCAAGCAACCTAGTGGTGTGTCAGTGTACGGAAATGCAATGAAATATGCGTTATTTTGAAAAAAGGAATAAAATAGTACCAAAAATGGTAGAGAATAAGGTACTTTGTTTCAGCCATAGGGACCCGGGTTCGCGACCGCTATGAGAGAAGTGCTTGTACTCGAGTTTGAGCTTTATTTCGTGAAAATATGTTAAATGGTTCTTAAGATATAGACCAAAACAGATTATAATACACGACAATTAGTAACAATTCAATATGCACATAATGACATATAATATATTGTTAGACGGTTGCCAGCCAACATTTTTACGTGAAATAAGAAAATTTAAACAAAATTGAATAGCTTTTTGGTAATTGGAATCAATTTTTGACAGAAGATGTGCGTCATATGATCTCATTGAAAAGGTACGGGTTATAGTCGTTCATGTAGAATATATGTTTCTAACTTCATTATTTTATGCTCTTTCTGCTAATTTGTGCCTTTCGTACCTATCCTGATGTGTAGAATATGAAAACAACATATTTTGTTCTTACATTGAAAATATATATACAGGGTGCATCAAAATAAACCGTTGCAGAAGACAAGATAACACTTCGATTTCAGAAAGTTTTAAAAGTTTGATATAATTAGGTAGTTTCTCTTTGTGTTACGTAAAAATACACATATGTGATCCTCGGGTGTCATATGCAAGCAACCTAGTGGTGTGTCAGTGTAGGGAAATGCAGTGAAATATGCGTTATTTTGATAAAAAGAATAAAATAGTACCAAAAATGGTAGAGAATAAGGTACTCTGTTTCAGCCATAGGGACCCGGGTTCGCGACCGCTATGAGAGAAGTGCTTGTACTCGAGTTTGAGCTTTATTTCGTGAAAATATGTTAAATGGTTGATAAGATATAGACTAAAACACATTATAATACACGACAATTAGTAACAATTCAATATGCACATAATGACATATAATATATTGTTAGACGGTTGCCAGCCAACATTTTTACGTGAAATAAGAAAATTAAAACAAAATTGAATAGCTCCGTGGTAATTGGAATCAATTTTTGACAGAAGGTGTGAGTCATGTGATCTCATTGAAAAGGTAAGGGTTATAGTCGTTCATGTAGAATATATGTTTCTAACTTCATTATTTTATGCTCTTTCTGCTAATTTGTGCCTTTCGTACCTATCCTGATGTGTAGAATATGAAAACAACATATTTTGTTCTAACATTGAAATATATATCCAGGGTGCATCAAAATAAACCCTTGCAGAAGACAAGATAACACTTCGATTTCAGAAAGTTTTAAAAGTTTGATATAATTAGGTAGTTTCTCTTTGTGTTACGTAAAAATACACATATGTGATCCTCGGGTGTCTAATGCAAGCAACCTAGTGGTGTGTCAGTGTAGGGAATCGCAGTGAAATATGCGTTATTTTGAAAAAAAGAATAAAATAGTACCAAAAATGGTAGAGAATAAGGTACTTTGTTTCAGCCATAGGGACCCGGGTTCGCGACCGCTATGAGAGAAGTGCTTGTACTCGAGTTTGAGCTTTATTTCGTGAAAATATGTTAAATGGTTCTTAAGATATAGACCAAAACAGATTATAATACACGACAATTAGTAACAATTCAATATGCACATAATGACATATAATATATTGTTAGACGGTTGCCAGCCAACATTTTTACGTGAAATAAGAAAATTAAAACAAAATTGAATAGCTCCTTGGTAATTGGAATCAATTTTTGACAGAAGGTGTGCGTCATGTGATCTCATTGAAAAGGTAAGGGTTATAGTCGTTCATGTAGAATATATTTTTCTAACTTCATTATTTTATGCTCTTTCTGCTAATTTGTGCCTTTCGTACCTATCCTGATGTGTAGAATATGAAAACAACATATTTTGTTCTTACATTGAAAATATATATACAGGGTGCATCAAAATAAACCGTTGCAGAAGACAAGATAACACTTCGATTTCAGAAAGTTTTAAAAGTTTGATATAATTAGGTAGTTTCTCTTTGTGTTACGTAAAAATACACATATGTGATCCTCGGGTGTCTAATGCAAGCAACCTAGTGGTGTGTCAGTGTAGGGAATCGCAGTGAAATATGCGTTATTTTGAAAAAAAGAATAAAATAGTACCAAAAATGGTAGAGAATAAGGTACTTTGTTTCAGCCATAGGGACCCGGGTTCGCGACCGCTATGAGAGAAGTGCTTGTACTCGAGTTTGAGCTTTATTTCGTGAAAATATGTTAAATGGTTCTTAAGATATAGACCAAAACAGATTATAATACACGACAATTAGTAACAATTCAATATGCACATAATGACATATAATATATTGTTAGACGGTTGCCAGCCAACATTTTTACGTGAAATAAGAAAATTAAAACAAAATTGAATAGCTCCTTGGTAATTGGAATCAATTTTTGACAGAAGGTGTGCGTCATGTGATCTCATTGAAAAGGTAAGGGTTATAGTCGTTCATGTAGAATATATGTTTCTAACTTCATTATTTTATGCTCTTTCTGCTAATTTGTGCCTTTCGTACCTATCCTGATGTGTAGAATATGAAAACAACATATTTTGTTCTTACATTGAAAATATATATACAGGGTGCATCAAAATAAACCGTTGCAGAAGACAAGATAACACTTCGATTTCAGAAAGTTTTAAAATTTTGATATAATTTGGTAGTTTCTCTTTGTGTTACGTAAAAATACACATATGTGATCCTCGGGTTTCATATGCAAGCAACCTAGTGGTGTGTCAGTGTAGGGAAATGCAATGAAATATGCGTTATTTTGAAAAAAGGAATAAAATAGTACCAAAAATGGTAGAGAATAAGGTACTTTGTTTCAGCCATAGGGACCCGGGTTCGCGACCGCTATGAGAGAAGTGCTTGTACTCGAGTTTGAGCTTTATTTCGTGAAAATATGTTAAATGGTTCTTAAGATATAGACCAAAACAGATTATAATACACGACAATTAGTAACAATTCAATATGCACATAATGACATATAATATATTGTTAGACGGTTGCCAGCCAACATTTTTACGTGAAATAAGAAAATTAAAACAAAATTGAATAGCTCCTTGGTAATTGGAATCAATTTTTGACAGAAGGTGTGCGTCATGTGATCTCATTGAAAAGGTAAGGGTTATAGTCGTTCATGTAGAATTTATGTTTCTAACTTCATTATTTTATGCTCTTTCTGCTAATTTGTGCCTTTCGTACCTATCCTGATGTGTAGAATATGAAAACAACATATTTTGTTCTTACATTGAAAATATATATACAGGGTGCATAAAAAAAACCGTTGCAGAAGACAAGATAACACTTCGATTTCAGAAAGTTTTAAAAGTTTGATATAATTAGGTAGTTTCTCTTTGTGTTACGTAAAAATACACATATGTGATCCTCGGGTGTCTAATGCAAGCAACCTAGTGGTGTGTCAGTGTAGGGAATCGCAGTGAAATATGCGTTATTTTGAAAAAAAGAATAAAATAGTACCAAAAATGGTAGAGAATAAGGTACTTTGTTTCAGCCATAGGGACCCGGGTTCGCGACCGCTATGAGAGAAGTGCTTGTACTCGAGTTTGAGCTTTATTTCGTGAAAATATGTTAAATGGTTCTTAAGATATAGACCAAAACAGATTATAATACACGACAATTAGTAACAATTCAATATGCACATAATGACATATAATATATTGTTAGACGGTTGCCAGCCAACATTTTTACGTGAAATAAGAAAATTAAAACAAAATTGAATAGCTCCTTGGTAATTGGAATCAATTTTTGACAGAAGGTGTGCGTCATGTGATCTCATTGAAAAGGTAAGGGTTATAGTCGTTCATGTAGAATATATGTTTCTAACTTCATTATTTTATGCTCTTTCTGCTAATTTGTGCCTTTCGTACCTATCCTGATGTGTAGAATATGAAAACAACATATTTTGTTCTTACATTGAAAATATATATACAGGGTGCATCAAAATAAACCGTTGCAGAAGACAAGATAACACTTCGATTTCAGAAAGTTTTAAAAGTTTGATATAATTAGGTAGTTTCTCTTTGTGTTACGTAAAAATACACATATGTGATCCTCGGGTGTCATATGCAAGCAACCTAGTGGTGTGTCAGTGTAGGGAAATGCCGTGAAATATGCGTTATTTTGAAAAAAAGAATAAAATAGTACCAAAAATGGTAGAGAATAAGGTACTCTGTTTCAGCCATAGGGACCCGGGTTCGCGACCGCTATGAGAGAAGTGCTTGTACTCGAGTTTGAGCTTTATTTCGTGAAAATATGTTAAATGGTTCTTAAGATATAGACCAAAACAGATTATAATACACGACAATTAGTAACAATTCAATATGCACATAATGACATATAATATATTGTTAGACGGTTGCCAGCCAACATTTTTACGTGAAATAAGAAAATTAAAACAAAATTGAATAGCTTTTTGGTAATTGGAATCAATTTTTGACAGAAGATGTGCGTCATGTGATCTCATTGAAAAGGTACGGGTTATAGTCGTTCATGTAGAATATATGTTTCTAACTTCATTATTTTATGCTCTTTCTGCTAATTTGTGCCTTTCGTACCTATCCTGATGTGTAGAATATGAAAACAACATATTTTGTTCTTACATTGAAAATATATATACAGGGTGCATCAAAATAAACCGTTGCAGAAGACAAGATAACACTTCGATTTCAGAAAGTTTTAAAAGTTTGATATAATTAGGTAGTTTCTCTTTGTGTTACGTAAAAATACACATATGTGATCCTCGGGTGTCATATGCAAGCAACCTAGTGGTGTGTCAGTGTAGGGAAATGCAGTGAAATATGCGTTATTTTGAAAAAAGAATAAAATAGTACCAAAAATGGTAGAGAATAAGGTACTCTGTTTCAGCCATAGGGACCCGGGTTCGCGACCGCTATGAGAGAAGTGCTTGTACTCGAGTTTGAGCTTTATTTCGTGAAAATATGTTAAATGGTTCTTAAGATATAGACCAAAACAGATTATAATACACGACAATTAGTAACAATTCAATATGCACATAATGACATATAATATATTGTTAGACGGTTGCCAGCCAACATTTTTACGTGAAATAAGAAAATTAAAACAAAATTGAATAGCTCCTTGGTAATTGGAATCAATTTTTGACAGAAGGTGTGCGTCATGTGATCTCATTGAAAAGGTAAGGGTTATAGTCGTTCATGTAGAATATATGTTTCTAACTTCATTATTTTATGCTCTTTCTGCTAATTTGTGCCTTTCGTACCTATCCTGATGTGTAGAATATGAAAACAACATATTTTGTTCTTACATTGAAAATATATATACAGGGTGCATCAAAATAAACCGTTGCAGAAGACAAGATAACACTTCGATTTCAGAAAGTTTTAAAAGTTTGATATAATTAGGTAGTTTCTCTTTGTGTTACGTAAAAATACACATATGTGATCCTCGGGTTTCATATGCAAGCAACCTAGTGGTGTGTCAGTGTAGGGAAATGCAATGAAATATGCGTTATTTTGAAAAAAGGAATAAAATAGTACCAAAAATGGTAGAGAATAAGGTACTTTGTTTCAGCCATAGGGACCCGGGTTCGCGACCGCTATGAGAGAAGTGCTTGTACTCGAGTTTGAGCTTTATTTCGTGAAAATATGTTAAATGGTTCTTAAGATATAGACCAAAACAGATTATAATACACGACAATTAGTAACAATTCAATATGCACATAATGACATATAATATATTGTTAGACGGTTGCCAGCCAACATTTTTACGTGAAATAAGAAAATTAAAACAAAATTGAATAGCTCCTTGGTAATTGGAATCAATTTTTGACAGAAGGTGTGCATCATGTGATCTCATTGAAAAGGTAAGGGTTATAGTCGTTCATGTAGAATTTATGTTTCTAACTTCATTATTTTATGCTCTTTCTGCTAATTTGTGCCTTTCGTACCTATCCTGATGTGTAGAATATGAAAACAACATATTTTGTTCTTACATTGAAAATATATATACAGGGTGCATCAAAAAAAACCGTTGCAGAAGACAAGATAACACTTCGATTTCATAAAGTTTTAAAAGTTTGATATAATTAGGTAGTTTCTCTTTGTGTTACGTAAAAATACACATATGTGATCCTCGGGTGTCTAATGCAAGCAACCTAGTGGTGTGTCAGTGTAGGGAATCGCAGTGAAATATGCGTTATTTTGAAAAAAAGAATAAAATAGTACCAAAAATGGTAGAGAATAAGGTACTTTGTTTCAGCCATAGGGACCCGGGTTCGCGACCGCTATGAGAGAAGTGCTTGTACTCGAGTTTGAGCTTTATTTCGTGAAAATATGTTAAATGGTTCTTAAGATATAGACCAAAACAGATTATAATACACGACAATTAGTAACAATTCAATATGCACATAATGACATATAATATATTGTTAGACGGTTGCCAGCCAACATTTTTACGTGAAATAAGAAAATTAAAACAAAATTGAATAGCTCCTTGGTAATTGGAATCAATTTTTGACAGAAGGTGTGCGTCATGTGATCTCATTGAAAAGGTAAGGGTTATAGTCGTTCATGTAGAATTTATGTTTCTAACTTCATTATTTTATGCTCTTTCTGCTAATTTGTGCCTTTCGTACCTATCCTGATGTGTAGAATATGAAAACAACATATTTTGTTCTTACATTGAAAATATATATACAGGGTGCATAAAAAAACCGTTGCAGAAGACAAGATAACACTTCGATTTCAGAAAGTTTTAAAAGTTTGATATAATTAGGTAGTTTCTCTTTGTGTTACGTAAAAATACACATATGTGATCCTCGGGTGTCTAATGCAAGCAACCTAGTGGTGTGTCAGTGTAGGGAATCGCAGTGAAATATGCGTTATTTTGAAAAAAAGAATAAAATAGTACCAAAAATGGTAGAGAATAAGGTACTTTGTTTCAGCCATAGGGACCCGGGTTCGCGACCGCTTTGAGAGAAGTGCTTGTACTCGAGTTTGAGCTTTATTTCGTGAAAATATGTTAAATGGTTCTTAAGATATAGACCAAAACAGATTATAATACACGACAATTAGTAACAATTCAATATGCACATAATGACATATAATATATTGTTAGACGGTTGCCAGCCAACATTTTTACGTGAAATAAGAAAATTAAAACAAAATTGAATAGCTCCTTGGTAATTGGAATCAATTTTTGACAGAAGGTGTGCGTCATGTGATCTCATTGAAAAGGTAAGGGTTATAGTCGTTCATGTAGAATATATGTTTCTAACTTCATTATTTTATGCTCTTTCTGCTAATTTGTGCCTTTCGTACCTATCCTGATGTGTAGAATATGAAAACAACATATTTTGTTCTTACATTGAAAATATATATACAGGGTGCATCAAAATAAACCCTTGCAGAAGACAAGATAACACTTCGATTTCAGAAAGTTTTAAAAGTTTGATATAATTAGGTAGTTTCTCTTTGTGTTACGTAAAAATACACATATGTGATCCTCGGGTGTCATATGCAAGCAACCTAGTGGTGTGTCAGTGTAGGGAAATGCCGTGAAATATGCGTTATTTTGAAAAAAAGAATAAAATAGTACCAAAAATGGTAGAGAATAAGGTACTCTGTTTCAGCCATAGGGACCCGGTTTCGCGACCGCTATGAGAGAAGTGCTTGTACTCGAGTTTGAGCTTTATTTCGTGAAAATATGTTAAATGGTTCTTAAGATATAGACCAAAACAGATTATAATACACGACAATTAGTAACAATTCAATATGCACATAATGACATATAATATATTGTTAGACGGTTGCCAGCCAACATTTTTACGTGAAATAAGAAAATTAAAACAAAATTGAATAGCTCCGTGGTAATTGGAATCAATTTTTGACAGAAGGTGTGCGTCATGTGATCTCATTGAAAAGGCAAGGTTTATAGTCGTTCATGTAGAATATATGTTTCTAACTTCATTATTTTATGCTCTTTCTGCTTATTTGTGCCTTTCGTACCTATCCTGATGTGTAGAATATGAAAACAACATATTTTGTTCTTACATTGAAAATATATATACAGGGTGCATCAAAATAAACCGTTGCAGAAGACAAGATAACATTTCGATTTCAGAAAGTTTTAAAAGTTTGATATAATTAGGTAGTTTCTCTTTGTGTTACGTAAAAATACACATATGTGATCCTCGGGTTTCATATGCAAGCAACCTAGTGGTGTGTCAGTGTACGGAAATGCAATGAAATATGCGTTATTTTGAAAAAAGGAATAAAATAGTACCAAAAATGGTAGAGAATAAGGTACTTTGTTTCAGCCATAGGGACCCGGGTTCGCGACCGCTATGAGAGAAGTGCTTGTACTCGAGTTTGAGCTTTATTTCGTGAAAATATGTTAAATGGTTCTTAAGATATAGACTACAACACATTATAATTCACGACAATTAGTAACAATTCAATATGCACATAATGACATATAATATATTGTTAGACGGTTGCCAGCCAACATTTTTACGTGAAATAAGAAAATTTAAACAAAATTGAATAGCTTTTTGGTAATTGGAATCAATTTTTGACAGAAGATGTGCGTCATATGATCTCATTGAAAAGGTACGGGTTATAGTCGTTCATGTAGAATATATGTTTCTAACTTCATTATTTTATGCTCTTTCTGCTAATTTGTGCCTTTCGTACCTATCCTGATGTGTAGAATATGAAAACAACATATTTTGTTCTTACATTGAAAATATATATACAGGGTGCATCAAAATAAACCGTTGCAGAAGACAAGATAACACTTCGATTTCAGAAAGTTTTAAAAGTTTGATATAATTAGGTAGTTTCTCTTTGTGTTACGTAAAAATACACATATGTGATCCTCGGGTGTCATATGCAAGCAACCTAGTGGTGTGTCAGTGTAGGGAAATGCAGTGAAATATGCGTTATTTTGATAAAAAGAATAAAATAGTACCAAAAATGGTAGAGAATAAGGTACTCTGTTTCAGCCATAGGGACCCGGGTTCGCGACCGCTATGAGAGAAGTGCTTGTACTCGAGTTTGAGCTTTATTTCGTGAAAATATGTTAAATGGTTGATAAGATATAGACTAAAACACATTATAATACACGACAATTAGTAACAATTCAATATGCACATAATGACATATAATATATTGTTAGACGGTTGCCAGCCAACATTTTTACGTGAAATAAGAAAATTAAAACAAAATTGAATAGCTCCGTGGTAATTGGAATCAATTTTTGACAGAAGGTGTGAGTCATGTGATCTCATTGAAAAGGTAAGGGTTATAGTCGTTCATGTAGAATATATGTTTCTAACTTCATTATTTTATGCTCTTTCTGCTAATTTGTGCCTTTCGTACCTATCCTGATGTGTAGAATATGAAAACAACATATTTTGTTCTAACATTGAAATATATATCCAGGGTGCATCAAAATAAACCGTTGCAGAAGACAAGATAACATTTCGATTTCAGAAAGTTTTAAAAGTTTGATATAATTAGGTAGTTTCTCTTTGTGTTACGTAAAAATACACATATGTGATCCTCGGGTGTCTAATGCAAGCAACCTAGTGGTGTGTCAGTGTAGGGAATCGCAGTGAAATATGCGTTATTTTGAAAAAAAGAATAAAATAGTACCAAAAATGGTAGAGAATAAGGTACTTTGTTTCAGCCATAGGGACCCGGGTTCGCGACCGCTATGAGAGAAGTGCTTGTACTCGAGTTTGAGCTTTATTTCGTGAAAATATGTTAAATGGTTCTTAAGATATAGACCAAAACAGATTATAATACACGACAATTAGTAACAATTCAATATGCACATAATGACATATAATATATTGTTAGACGGTTGCCAGCCAACATTTTTACGTGAAATAAGAAAATTAAAACAAAATTGAATAGCTCCTTGGTAATTGGAATCAATTTTTGACAGAAGGTGTGCGTCATGTGATCTCATTGAAAAGGTAAGGGTTATAGTCGTTCATGTAGAATATATTTTTCTAACTTCATTATTTTATGCTCTTTCTGCTAATTTGTGCCTTTCGTACCTATCCTGATGTGTAGAATATGAAAACAACATATTTTGTTCTTACATTGAAAATATATATACAGGGTGCATCAAAATAAACCGTTGCAGAAGACAAGATAACACTTCGATTTCAGAAAGTTTTAAAAGTTTGATATAATTAGGTAGTTTCTCTTTGTGTTACGTAAAAATACACATATGTGATCCTCGGGTTTCATATGCAAGCAACCTAGTGGTGTGTCAGTGTAGGGAAATGCAATGAAATATGCGTTATTTTGAAAAAAGGAATAAAATAGTACCAAAAATGGTAGAGAATAAGGTACTTTGTTTCAGCCATAGGGACCCGGGTTCGCGACCGCTATGAGAGAAGTGCTTGTACTCGAGTTTGAGCTTTATTTCGTGAAAATATGTTAAATGGTTCTTAAGATATAGACCAAAACAGATTATAATACACGACAATTAGTAACAATTCAATATGCACATAATGACATATAATATATTGTTAGACGGTTGCCAGCCAATATTTTTACGTGAAATAAGAAAATTAAAACAAAATTGAATAGCTCCTTGGTAATTGGAATCAATTTTTGACAGAAGGTGTGCGTCATGTGATCTCATTGAAAAGGTAAGGGTTATAGTCGTTCATGTAGAATTTATGTTTCTAACTTCATTATTTTATGCTCTTTCTGCTAATTTGTGCCTTTCGTACCTATCCTGATGTGTAGAATATGAAAACAACATATTTTGTTCTTACATTGAAAATATATATACAGGGTGCATAAAAAAAACCGTTGCAGAAGACAAGATAACACTTCGATTTCAGAAAGTTTTAAAAGTTTGATATAATTAGGTAGTTTCTCTTTGTGTTACGTAAAAATACACATATGTGATCCTCGGGTGTCTAATGCAAGCAACCTAGTGGTGTGTCAGTGTAGGGAATCGCAGTGAAATATGCGTTATTTTGAAAAAAAGAATAAAATAGTACCAAAAATGGTAGAGAATAAGGTACTTTGTTTCAGCCATAGGGACCCGGGTTCGCGACCGCTATGAGAGAAGTGCTTGTACTCGAGTTTGAGCTTTATTTCGTGAAAATATGTTAAATGGTTCTTAAGATATAGACCAAAACAGATTATAATACACGACAATTAGTAACAATTCAATATGCACATAATGACATATAATATATTGTTAGACGGTTGCCAGCCAACATTTTTACGTGAAATAAGAAAATTAAAACAAAATTGAATAGCTCCTTGGTAATTGGAATCAATTTTTGACAGAAGGTGTGCGTCATGTGATCTCATTGAAAAGGTAAGGGTTATAGTCGTTCATGTAGAATATATGTTTCTAACTTCATTATTTTATGCTCTTTCTGCTAATTTGTGCCTTTCGTACCTATCCTGATGTGTAGAATATGAAAACAACATATTTTGTTCTTACATTGAAAATATATATACAGGGTGCATCAAAATAAACCGTTGCAGAAGACAAGATAACACTTCGATTTCAGAAAGTTTTAAAAGTTTGATATAATTAGGTAGTTTCTCTTTGTGTTACGTAAAAATACACATATGTGATCCTCGGGTGTCATATGCAAGCAACCTAGTGGTGTGTCAGTGTAGGGAAATGCCGTGAAATATGCGTTATTTTGAAAAAAAGAATAAAATAGTACCAAAAATGGTAGAGAATAAGGTACTCTGTTTCAGCCATAGGGACCCGGGTTCGCGACCGCTATGAGAGAAGTGCTTGTACTCGAGTTTGAGCTTTATTTCGTGAAAATATGTTAAATGGTTCTTAAGATATAGACCAAAACAGATTATAATACACGACAATTAGTAACAATTCAATATGCACATAATGACATATAATATATTGTTAGACGGTTGCCAGCCAACATTTTTACGTGAAATAAGAAAATTAAAACAAAATTGAATAGCTCCGTGGTAATTGGAATCAATTTTTGACAGAAGGTGTGCGTCATGTGATCTCATTGAAAAGGCAAGGTTTATAGTCGTTCATGTAGAATATATGTTTCTAACTTCATTATTTTATGCTCTTTCTGCTTATTTGTGCCTTTCGTACCTATCCTGATGTGTAGAATATGAAAACAACATATTTTGTTCTTACATTGAAAATATATATACAGGGTGCATCAAAATAAACCGTTGCAGAAGACAAGATAACATTTCGATTTCAGAAAGTTTTAAAAGTTTGATATAATTAGGTAGTTTCTCTTTGTGTTACGTAAAAATACACATATGTGATCCTCGGGTTTCATATGCAAGCAACCTAGTGGTGTGTCAGTGTACGGAAATGCAATGAAATATGCGTTATTTTGAAAAAAGGAATAAAATAGTACCAAAAATGGTAGAGAATAAGGTACTTTGTTTCAGCCATAGGGACCCGGGTTCGCGACCGCTATGAGAGAAGTGCTTGTACTCGAGTTTGAGCTTTATTTCGTGAAAATATGTTAAATGGTTCTTAAGATATAGACCAAAACAGATTATAATACACGACAATTAGTAACAATTCAATATGCACATAATGACATATAATATATTGTTAGACGGTTGCCAGCCAACATTTTTACGTGAAATAAGAAAATTTAAACAAAATTGAATAGCTTTTTGGTAATTGGAATCAATTTTTGACAGAAGATGTGCGTCATATGATCTCATTGAAAAGGTACGGGTTATAGTCGTTCATGTAGAATATATGTTTCTAACTTCATTATTTTATGCTCTTTCTGCTAATTTGTGCCTTTCGTACCTATCCTGATGTGTAGAATATGAAAACAACATATTTTGTTCTTACATTGAAAATATATATACAGGGTGCATCAAAATAAACCGTTGCAGAAGACAAGATAACACTTCGATTTCAGAAAGTTTTAAAAGTTTGATATAATTAGGTAGTTTCTCTTTGTGTTACGTAAAAATACACATATGTGATCCTCGGGTGTCATATGCAAGCAACCTAGTGGTGTGTCAGTGTAGGGAAATGCAGTGAAATATGCGTTATTTTGATAAAAAGAATAAAATAGTACCAAAAATGGTAGAGAATAAGGTACTCTGTTTCAGCCATAGGGACCCGGGTTCGCGACCGCTATGAGAGAAGTGCTTGTACTCGAGTTTGAGCTTTATTTCGTGAAAATATGTTAAATGGTTGATAAGATATAGACTAAAACACATTATAATACACGACAATTAGTAACAATTCAATATGCACATAATGACATATAATATATTGTTAGACGGTTGCCAGCCAACATTTTTACGTGAAATAAGAAAATTAAAACAAAATTGAATAGCTCCGTGGTAATTGGAATCAATTTTTGACAGAAGGTGTGAGTCATGTGATCTCATTGAAAAGGTAAGGGTTATAGTCGTTCATGTAGAATATATGTTTCTAACTTCATTATTTTATGCTCTTTCTGCTAATTTGTGCCTTTCGTACCTATCCTGATGTGTAGAATATGAAAACAACATATTTTGTTCTAACATTGAAATATATATCCAGGGTGCATCAAAATAAACCGTTGCAGAAGACAAGATAACATTTCGATTTCAGAAAGTTTTAAAAGTTTGATATAATTAGGTAGTTTCTCTTTGTGTTACGTAAAAATACACATATGTGATCCTCGGGTGTCTAATGCAAGCAACCTAGTGGTGTGTCAGTGTAGGGAATCGCAGTGAAATATGCGTTATTTTGAAAAAAAGAATAAAATAGTACCAAAAATGGTAGAGAATAAGGTACTTTGTTTCAGCCATAGGGACCCGGGTTCGCGACCGCTATGAGAGAAGTGCTTGTACTCGAGTTTGAGCTTTATTTCGTGAAAATATGTTAAATGGTTCTTAAGATATAGACCAAAACAGATTATAATACACGACAATTAGTAACAATTCAATATGCACATAATGACATATAATATATTGTTAGACGGTTGCCAGCCAACATTTTTACGTGAAATAAGAAAATTAAAACAAAATTGAATAGCTCCTTGGTAATTGGAATCAATTTTTGACAGAAGGTGTGCGTCATGTGATCTCATTGAAAAGGTAAGGGTTATAGTCGTTCATGTAGAATATATTTTTCTAACTTCATTATTTTATGCTCTTTCTGCTAATTTGTGCCTTTCGTACCTATCCTGATGTGTAGAATATGAAAACAACATATTTTGTTCTTACATTGAAAATATATATACAGGGTGCATCAAAATAAACCGTTGCAGAAGACAAGATAACACTTCGATTTCAGAAAGTTTTAAAAGTTTGATATAATTAGGTAGTTTCTCTTTGTGTTACGTAAAAATACACATATGTGATCCTCGGGTGTCTAATGCAAGCAACCTAGTGGTGTGTCAGTGTAGGGAATCGCAGTGAAATATGCGTTATTTTGAAAAAAAGAATAAAATAGTACCAAAAATGGTAGAGAATAAGGTACTTTGTTTCAGCCATAGGGACCCGGGTTCGCGACCGCTATGAGAGAAGTGCTTGTACTCGAGTTTGAGCTTTATTTCGTGAAAATATGTTAAATGGTTCTTAAGATATAGACCAAAACAGATTATAATACACGACAATTAGTAACAATTCAATATGCACATAATGACATATAATATATTGTTAGACGGTTGCCAGCCAACATTTTTACGTGAAATAAGAAAATTAAAACAAAATTGAATAGCTCCTTGGTAATTGGAATCAATTTTTGACAGAAGGTGTGCGTCATGTGATCTCATTGAAAAGGTAAGGGTTATAGTCGTTCATGTAGAATATATGTTTCTAACTTCATTATTTTATGCTCTTTCTGCTAATTTGTGCCTTTCGTACCTATCCTGATGTGTAGAATATGAAAACAACATATTTTGTTCTTACATTGAAAATATATATACAGGGTGCATCAAAATAAACCGTTGCAGAAGACAAGATAACACTTCGATTTCAGAAAGTTTTAAAATTTTGATATAATTAGGTAGTTTCTCTTTGTGTTACGTAAAAATACACATATGTGATCCTCGGGTTTCATATGCAAGCAACCTAGTGGTGTGTCAGTGTAGGGAAATGCAATGAAATATGCGTTATTTTGAAAAAAGGAATAAAATAGTACCAAAAATGGTAGAGAATAAGGTACTTTGTTTCAGCCATAGGGACCCGGGTTCGCGACCGCTATGAGAGAAGTGCTTGTACTCGAGTTTGAGCTTTATTTCGTGAAAATATGTTAAATGGTTCTTAAGATATAGACCAAAACAGATTATAATACACGACAATTAGTAACAATTCAATATGCACATAATGACATATAATATATTGTTAGACGGTTGCCAGCCAACATTTTTACGTGAAATAAGAAAATTAAAACAAAATTGAATAGCTCCTTGGTAATTGGAATCAATTTTTGACAGAAGGTGTGCGTCATGTGATCTCATTGAAAAGGTAAGGGTTATAGTCGTTCATGTAGAATTTATGTTTCTAACTTCATTATTTTATGCTCTTTCTGCTAATTTGTGCCTTTCGTACCTATCCTGATGTGTAGAATATGAAAACAACATATTTTGTTCTTACATTGAAAATATATATACAGGGTGCATAAAAAAAACCGTTGCAGAAGACAAGATAACACTTCGATTTCAGAAAGTTTTAAAAGTTTGATATAATTAGGTAGTTTCTCTTTGTGTTACGTAAAAATACACATATGTGATCCTCGGGTGTCTAATGCAAGCAACCTAGTGGTGTGTCAGTGTAGGGAATCGCAGTGAAATATGCGTTATTTTGAAAAAAAGAATAAAATAGTACCAAAAATGGTAGAGAATAAGGTACTTTGTTTCAGCCATAGGGACCCGGGTTCGCGACCGCTATGAGAGAAGTGCTTGTACTCGAGTTTGAGCTTTATTTCGTGAAAATATGTTAAATGGTTCTTAAGATATAGACCAAAACAGATTATAATACACGACAATTAGTAACAATTCAATATGCACATAATGACATATAATATATTGTTAGACGGTTGCCAGCCAACATTTTTACGTGAAATAAGAAAATTAAAACAAAATTGAATAGCTCCTTGGTAATTGGAATCAATTTTTGACAGAAGGTGTGCGTCATGTGATCTCATTGAAAAGGTAAGGGTTATAGTCGTTCATGTAGAATATATGTTTCTAACTTCATTATTTTATGCTCTTTCTGCTAATTTGTGCCTTTCGTACCTATCCTGATGTGTAGAATATGAAAACAACATATTTTGTTCTTACATTGAAAATATATATACAGGGTGCATCAAAATAAACCCTTGCAGAAGACAAGATAACACTTCGATTTCAGAAAGTTTTAAAAGTTTGATATAATTAGGTAGTTTCTCTTTGTGTTACGTAAAAATACACATATGTGATCCTCGGGTGTCATATGCAAGCAACCTAGTGGTGTGTCAGTGTAGGGAAATGCCGTGAAATATGCGTTATTTTGAAAAAAAGAATAAAATAGTACCAAAAATGGTAGAGAATAAGGTACTCTGTTTCAGCCATAGGGACCCGGTTTCGCGACCGCTATGAGAGAAGTGCTTGTACTCGAGTTTGAGCTTTATTTCGTGAAAATATGTTAAATGGTTCTTAAGATATAGACCAAAACAGATTATAATACACGACAATTAGTAACAATTCAATATGCACATAATGACATATAATATATTGTTAGACGGTTGCCAGCCAACATTTTTACGTGAAATAAGAAAATTAATCAAAATTGAATAGCTCCGTGGTAATTGGAATCAATTTTTGACAGAAGGTGTGCGTCATGTGATCTCATTGAAAAGGCAAGGTTTATAGTCGTTCATGTAGAATATATGTTTCTAACTTCATTATTTTATGCTCTTTCTGCTTATTTGTGACTTTCGTACCTATCCTGATGTGTAGAATATGAAAACAACATATTTTGTTCTTACATTGAAAATATATATACAGGGTGCATCAAAATAAACCTTTGCAGAAGACAAGATAACATTTCGATTTCAGAAAGTTTTAAAAGTTTGATATAATTAGGTAGTTTCTCTTTGTGTTACGTAAAAATACACATATGTGATCCTCGGGTTTCATATGCAAGCAACCTAGTGGTGTGTCAGTGTACGGAAATGCAATGAAATATGCGTTATTTTGAAAAAAGGAATAAAATAGTACCAAAAATGGTAGAGAATAAGGTACTTTGTTTCAGCCATAGGGACCCGGGTTCGCGACCGCTATGAGAGAAGTGCTTGTACTCGAGTTTGAGCTTTATTTCGTGAAAATATGTTAAATGGTTCTTAAGATATAGACCAAAACAGATTATAATACACGACAATTAGTAACAATTCAATATGCACATAATGACATATAATATATTGTTAGACGGTTGCCAGCCAACATTTTTACGTGAAATAAGAAAATTTAAACAAAATTGAATAGCTTTTTGGTAATTGGAATCAATTTTTGACAGAAGATGTGCGTCATATGATCTCATTGAAAAGGTACGGGTTATAGTCGTTCATGTAGAATATATGTTTCTAACTTCATTATTTTATGCTCTTTCTGCTAATTTGTGCCTTTCGTACCTATCCTGATGTGTAGAATATGAAAACAACATATTTTGTTCTTACATTGAAAATATATATACAGGGTGCATCAAAATAAACCGTTGCAGAAGACAAGATAACACTTCGATTTCAGAAAGTTTTAAAAGTTTGATATAATTAGGTAGTTTCTCTTTGTGTTACGTAAAAATACACATATGTGATCCTCGGGTGTCATATGCAAGCAACCTAGTGGTGTGTCAGTGTAGGGAAATGCAGTGAAATATGCGTTATTTTGATAAAAAGAATAAAATAGTACCAAAAATGGTAGAGAATAAGGTACTCTGTTTCAGCCATAGGGACCCGGGTTCGCGACCGCTATGAGAGAAGTGCTTGTACTCGAGTTTGAGCTTTATTTCGTGAAAATATGTTAAATGGTTGATAAGATATAGACTAAAACACATTATAATACACGACAATTAGTAACAATTCAATATGCACATAATGACATATAATATATTGTTAGACGGTTGCCAGCCAACATTTTTACGTGAAATAAGAAAATTAAAACAAAATTGAATAGCTCCGTGGTAATTGGAATCAATTTTTGACAGAAGGTGTGAGTCATGTGATCTCATTGAAAAGGTAAGGGTTATAGTCGTTCATGTAGAATATATGTTTCTAACTTCATTATTTTATGCTCTTTCTGCTAATTTGTGCCTTTCGTACCTATCCTGATGTGTAGAATATGAAAACAACATATTTTGTTCTAACATTGAAATATATATCCAGGGTGCATCAAAATAAACCGTTGCAGAAGACAAGATAACATTTCGATTTCAGAAAGTTTTAAAAGTTTGATATAATTAGGTAGTTTCTCTTTGTGTTACGTAAAAATACACATATGTGATCCTCGGGTGTCTAATGCAAGCAACCTAGTGGTGTGTCAGTGTAGGGAAT
Source organism: Thermobia domestica (assembly GCF_964235325.1). Classification (NCBI taxonomy): domain Eukaryota; kingdom Metazoa; phylum Arthropoda; class Insecta; order Zygentoma; family Lepismatidae; genus Thermobia; species Thermobia domestica. The sequence continues at coordinate 232,074,569 of NC_137462.1, read as the reverse complement.
CGCAGTGAAATATGCGTTATTTTGAAAAAAAGAATAAAATAGTACCAAAAATGGTAGAGAATAAGGTACTTTGTTTCAGCCATAGGGACCCGGGTTCGCGACCGCTATGAGAGAAGTGCTTGTACTCGAGTTTGAGCTTTATTTCGTGAAAATATGTTAAATGGTTCTTAAGATATAGACCAAAACAGATTATAATACACGACAATTAGTAACAATTCAATATGCACATAATGACATATAATATATTGTTAGACGGTTGCCAGCCAACATTTTTACGTGAAATAAGAAAATTAAAACAAAATTGAATAGCTCCTTGGTAATTGGAATCAATTTTTGACAGAAGGTGTGCGTCATGTGATCTCATTGAAAAGGTAAGGGTTATAGTCGTTCATGTAGAATATATTTTTCTAACTTCATTATTTTATGCTCTTTCTGCTAATTTGTGCCTTTCGTACCTATCCTGATGTGTAGAATATGAAAACAACATATTTTGTTCTTACATTGAAAATATATATACAGGGTGCATCAAAATAAACCGTTGCAGAAGACAAGATAACACTTCGATTTCAGAAAGTTTTAAAAGTTTGATATAATTAGGTAGTTTCTCTTTGTGTTACGTAAAAATACACATATGTGATCCTCGGGTGTCTAATGCAAGCAACCTAGTGGTGTGTCAGTGTAGGGAATCGCAGTGAAATATGCGTTATTTTGAAAAAAAGAATAAAATAGTACCAAAAATGGTAGAGAATAAGGTACTTTGTTTCAGCCATAGGGACCCGGGTTCGCGACCGCTATGAGAGAAGTGCTTGTACTCGAGTTTGAGCTTTATTTCGTGAAAATATGTTAAATGGTTCTTAAGATATAGACCAAAACAGATTATAATACACGACAATTAGTAACAATTCAATATGCACATAATGACATATAATATATTGTTAGACGGTTGCCAGCCAACATTTTTACGTGAAATAAGAAAATTAAAACAAAATTGAATAGCTCCTTGGTAATTGGAATCAATTTTTGACAGAAGGTGTGCGTCATGTGATCTCATTGAAAAGGTAAGGGTTATAGTCGTTCATGTAGAATATATGTTTCTAACTTCATTATTTTATGCTCTTTCTGCTAATTTGTGCCTTTCGTACCTATCCTGATGTGTAGAATATGAAAACAACATATTTTGTTCTTACATTGAAAATATATATACAGGGTGCATCAAAATAAACCGTTGCAGAAGACAAGATAACACTTCGATTTCAGAAAGTTTTAAAATTTTGATATAATTAGGTAGTTTCTCTTTGTGTTACGTAAAAATACACATATGTGATCCTCGGGTTTCATATGCAAGCAACCTAGTGGTGTGTCAGTGTAGGGAAATGCAATGAAATATGCGTTATTTTGAAAAAAGGAATAAAATAGTACCAAAAATGGTAGAGAATAAGGTACTTTGTTTCAGCCATAGGGACCCGGGTTCGCGACCGCTATGAGAGAAGTGCTTGTACTCGAGTTTGAGCTTTATTTCGTGAAAATATGTTAAATGGTTCTTAAGATATAGACCAAAACAGATTATAATACACGACAATTAGTAACAATTCAATATGCACATAATGACATATAATATATTGTTAGACGGTTGCCAGCCAACATTTTTACGTGAAATAAGAAAATTAAAACAAAATTGAATAGCTCCTTGGTAATTGGAATCAATTTTTGACAGAAGGTGTGCGTCATGTGATCTCATTGAAAAGGTAAGGGTTATAGTCGTTCATGTAGAATTTATGTTTCTAACTTCATTATTTTATGCTCTTTCTGCTAATTTGTGCCTTTCGTACCTATCCTGATGTGTAGAATATGAAAACAACATATTTTGTTCTTACATTGAAAATATATATACAGGGTGCATAAAAAAAACCGTTGCAGAAGACAAGATAACACTTCGATTTCAGAAAGTTTTAAAAGTTTGATATAATTAGGTAGTTTCTCTTTGTGTTACGTAAAAATACACATATGTGATCCTCGGGTGTCTAATGCAAGCAACCTAGTGGTGTGTCAGTGTAGGGAATCGCAGTGAAATATGCGTTATTTTGAAAAAAAGAATAAAATAGTACCAAAAATGGTAGAGAATAAGGTACTTTGTTTCAGCCATAGGGACCCGGGTTCGCGACCGCTATGAGAGAAGTGCTTGTACTCGAGTTTGAGCTTTATTTCGTGAAAATATGTTAAATGGTTCTTAAGATATAGACCAAAACAGATTATAATACACGACAATTAGTAACAATTCAATATGCACATAATGACATATAATATATTGTTAGACGGTTGCCAGCCAACATTTTTACGTGAAATAAGAAAATTAAAACAAAATTGAATAGCTCCTTGGTAATTGGAATCAATTTTTGACAGAAGGTGTGCGTCATGTGATCTCATTGAAAAGGTAAGGGTTATAGTCGTTCATGTAGAATATATGTTTCTAACTTCATTATTTTATGCTCTTTCTGCTAATTTGTGCCTTTCGTACCTATCCTGATGTGTAGAATATGAAAACAACATATTTTGTTCTTACATTGAAAATATATATACAGGGTGCATCAAAATAAACCGTTGCAGAAGACAAGATAACACTTCGATTTCAGAAAGTTTTAAAAGTTTGATATAATTAGGTAGTTTCTCTTTGTGTTACGTAAAAATACACATATGTGATCCTCGGGTGTCATATGCAAGCAACCTAGTGGTGTGTCAGTGTAGGGAAATGCCGTGAAATATGCGTTATTTTGAAAAAAAGAATAAAATAGTACCAAAAATGGTAGAGAATAAGGTACTCTGTTTCAGCCATAGGGACCCGGGTTCGCGACCGCTATGAGAGAAGTGCTTGTACTCGAGTTTGAGCTTTATTTCGTGAAAATATGTTAAATGGTTCTTAAGATATAGACCAAAACAGATTATAATACACGACAATTAGTAACAATTCAATATGCACATAATGACATATAATATATTGTTAGACGGTTGCCAGCCAACATTTTTACGTGAAATAAGAAAATTAATCAAAATTGAATAGCTCCGTGGTAATTGGAATCAATTTTTGACAGAAGGTGTGCGTCATGTGATCTCATTGAAAAGGCAAGGTTTATAGTCGTTCATGTAGAATATATGTTTCTAACTTCATTATTTTATGCTCTTTCTGCTTATTTGTGACTTTCGTACCTATCCTGATGTGTAGAATATGAAAACAACATATTTTGTTCTTACATTGAAAATATATATACAGGGTGCATCAAAATAAACCTTTGCAGAAGACAAGATAACATTTCGATTTCAGAAAGTTTTAAAAGTTTGATATAATTAGGTAGTTTCTCTTTGTGTTACGTAAAAATACACATATGTGATCCTCGGGTTTCATATGCAAGCAACCTAGTGGTGTGTCAGTGTACGGAAATGCAATGAAATATGCGTTATTTTGAAAAAAGGAATAAAATAGTACCAAAAATGGTAGAGAATAAGGTACTTTGTTTCAGCCATAGGGACCCGGGTTCGCGACCGCTATGAGAGAAGTGCTTGTACTCGAGTTTGAGCTTTATTTCGTGAAAATATGTTAAATGGTTCTTAAGATATAGACCAAAACAGATTATAATACACGACAATTAGTAACAATTCAATATGCACATAATGACATATAATATATTGTTAGACGGTTGCCAGCCAACATTTTTACGTGAAATAAGAAAATTTAAACAAAATTGAATAGCTTTTTGGTAATTGGAATCAATTTTTGACAGAAGATGTGCGTCATATGATCTCATTGAAAAGGTACGGGTTATAGTCGTTCATGTAGAATATATGTTTCTAACTTCATTATTTTATGCTCTTTCTGCTAATTTGTGCCTTTCGTACCTATCCTGATGTGTAGAATATGAAAACAACATATTTTGTTCTTACATTGAAAATATATATACAGGGTGCATCAAAATAAACCGTTGCAGAAGACAAGATAACACTTCGATTTCAGAAAGTTTTAAAAGTTTGATATAATTAGGTAGTTTCTCTTTGTGTTACGTAAAAATACACATATGTGATCCTCGGGTGTCATATGCAAGCAACCTAGTGGTGTGTCAGTGTAGGGAAATGCAGTGAAATATGCGTTATTTTGATAAAAAGAATAAAATAGTACCAAAAATGGTAGAGAATAAGGTACTCTGTTTCAGCCATAGGGACCCGGGTTCGCGACCGCTATGAGAGAAGTGCTTGTACTCGAGTTTGAGCTTTATTTCGTGAAAATATGTTAAATGGTTGATAAGATATAGACTAAAACACATTATAATACACGACAATTAGTAACAATTCAATATGCACATAATGACATATAATATATTGTTAGACGGTTGCCAGCCAACATTTTTACGTGAAATAAGAAAATTAAAACAAAATTGAATAGCTCCGTGGTAATTGGAATCAATTTTTGACAGAAGGTGTGAGTCATGTGATCTCATTGAAAAGGTAAGGGTTATAGTCGTTCATGTAGAATATATGTTTCTAACTTCATTATTTTATGCTCTTTCTGCTAATTTGTGCCTTTCGTACCTATCCTGATGTGTAGAATATGAAAACAACATATTTTGTTCTAACATTGAAATATATATCCAGGGTGCATCAAAATAAACCGTTGCAGAAGACAAGATAACATTTCGATTTCAGAAAGTTTTAAAAGTTTGATATAATTAGGTAGTTTCTCTTTGTGTTACGTAAAAATACACATATGTGATCCTCGGGTGTCTAATGCAAGCAACCTAGTGGTGTGTCAGTGTAGGGAATCGCAGTGAAATATGCGTTATTTTGAAAAAAAGAATAAAATAGTACCAAAAATGGTAGAGAATAAGGTACTTTGTTTCAGCCATAGGGACCCGGGTTCGCGACCGCTATGAGAGAAGTGCTTGTACTCGAGTTTGAGCTTTATTTCGTGAAAATATGTTAAATGGTTCTTAAGATATAGACCAAAACAGATTATAATACACGACAATTAGTAACAATTCAATATGCACATAATGACATATAATATATTGTTAGACGGTTGCCAGCCAACATTTTTACGTGAAATAAGAAAATTAAAACAAAATTGAATAGCTCCTTGGTAATTGGAATCAATTTTTGACAGAAGGTGTGCGTCATGTGATCTCATTGAAAAGGTAAGGGTTATAGTCGTTCATGTAGAATATATTTTTCTAACTTCATTATTTTATGCTCTTTCTGCTAATTTGTGCCTTTCGTACCTATCCTGATGTGTAGAATATGAAAACAACATATTTTGTTCTTACATTGAAAATATATATACAGGGTGCATCAAAATAAACCGTTGCAGAAGACAAGATAACACTTCGATTTCAGAAAGTTTTAAAAGTTTGATATAATTAGGTAGTTTCTCTTTGTGTTACGTAAAAATACACATATGTGATCCTCGGGTGTCTAATGCAAGCAACCTAGTGGTGTGTCAGTGTAGGGAATCGCAGTGAAATATGCGTTATTTTGAAAAAAAGAATAAAATAGTACCAAAAATGGTAGAGAATAAGGTACTTTGTTTCAGCCATAGGGACCCGGGTTCGCGACCGCTATGAGAGAAGTGCTTGTACTCGAGTTTGAGCTTTATTTCGTGAAAATATGTTAAATGGTTCTTAAGATATAGACCAAAACAGATTATAATACACGACAATTAGTAACAATTCAATATGCACATAATGACATATAATATATTGTTAGACGGTTGCCAGCCAACATTTTTACGTGAAATAAGAAAATTAAAACAAAATTGAATAGCTCCTTGGTAATTGGAATCAATTTTTGACAGAAGGTGTGCGTCATGTGATCTCATTGAAAAGGTAAGGGTTATAGTCGTTCATGTAGAATATATGTTTCTAACTTCATTATTTTATGCTCTTTCTGCTAATTTGTGCCTTTCGTACCTATCCTGATGTGTAGAATATGAAAACAACATATTTTGTTCTTACATTGAAAATATATATACAGGGTGCATCAAAATAAACCGTTGCAGAAGACAAGATAACACTTCGATTTCAGAAAGTTTTAAAATTTTGATATAATTAGGTAGTTTCTCTTTGTGTTACGTAAAAATACACATATGTGATCCTCGGGTTTCATATGCAAGCAACCTAGTGGTGTGTCAGTGTAGGGAAATGCAATGAAATATGCGTTATTTTGAAAAAAGGAATAAAATAGTACCAAAAATGGTAGAGAATAAGGTACTTTGTTTCAGCCATAGGGACCCGGGTTCGCGACCGCTATGAGAGAAGTGCTTGTACTCGAGTTTGAGCTTTATTTCGTGAAAATATGTTAAATGGTTCTTAAGATATAGACCAAAACAGATTATAATACACGACAATTAGTAACAATTCAATATGCACATAATGACATATAATATATTGTTAGACGGTTGCCAGCCAACATTTTTACGTGAAATAAGAAAATTAAAACAAAATTGAATAGCTCCTTGGTAATTGGAATCAATTTTTGACAGAAGGTGTGCGTCATGTGATCTCATTGAAAAGGTAAGGGTTATAGTCGTTCATGTAGAATTTATGTTTCTAACTTCATTATTTTATGCTCTTTCTGCTAATTTGTGCCTTTCGTACCTATCCTGATGTGTAGAATATGAAAACAACATATTTTGTTCTTACATTGAAAATATATATACAGGGTGCATAAAAAAAACCGTTGCAGAAGACAAGATAACACTTCGATTTCAGAAAGTTTTAAAAGTTTGATATAATTAGGTAGTTTCTCTTTGTGTTACGTAAAAATACACATATGTGATCCTCGGGTGTCTAATGCAAGCAACCTAGTGGTGTGTCAGTGTAGGGAATCGCAGTGAAATATGCGTTATTTTGAAAAAAAGAATAAAATAGTACCAAAAATGGTAGAGAATAAGGTACTTTGTTTCAGCCATAGGGACCCGGGTTCGCGACCGCTATGAGAGAAGTGCTTGTACTCGAGTTTGAGCTTTATTTCGTGAAAATATGTTAAATGGTTCTTAAGATATAGACCAAAACAGATTATAATACACGACAATTAGTAACAATTCAATATGCACATAATGACATATAATATATTGTTAGACGGTTGCCAGCCAACATTTTTACGTGAAATAAGAAAATTAAAACAAAATTGAATAGCTCCTTGGTAATTGGAATCAATTTTTGACAGAAGGTGTGCGTCATGTGATCTCATTGAAAAGGTAAGGGTTATAGTCGTTCATGTAGAATATATGTTTCTAACTTCATTATTTTATGCTCTTTCTGCTAATTTGTGCCTTTCGTACCTATCCTGATGTGTAGAATATGAAAACAACATATTTTGTTCTTACATTGAAAATATATATACAGGGTGCATCAAAATAAACCGTTGCAGAAGACAAGATAACACTTCGATTTCAGAAAGTTTTAAAAGTTTGATATAATTAGGTAGTTTCTCTTTGTGTTACGTAAAAATACACATATGTGATCCTCGGGTGTCATATGCAAGCAACCTAGTGGTGTGTCAGTGTAGGGAAATGCCGTGAAATATGCGTTATTTTGAAAAAAAGAATAAAATAGTACCAAAAATGGTAGAGAATAAGGTACTCTGTTTCAGCCATAGGGACCCGGGTTCGCGACCGCTATGAGAGAAGTGCTTGTACTCGAGTTTGAGCTTTATTTCGTGAAAATATGTTAAATGGTTCTTAAGATATAGACCAAAACAGATTATAATACACGACAATTAGTAACAATTCAATATGCACATAATGACATATAATATATTGTTAGACGGTTGCCAGCCAACATTTTTACGTGAAATAAGAAAATTAAAACAAAATTGAATAGCTCCGTGGTAATTGGAATCAATTTTTGACAGAAGGTGTGCGTCATGTGATCTCATTGAAAAGGTAAGGGTTATAGTCGTTCATGTAGAATTTATGTTTCTAACTTCATTATTTTATGCTCTTTCTGCTAATTTGTGCCTTTCGTACCTATCCTGATGTGTAGAATATGAAAACAACATATTTTGTTCTTACATTGAAAATATATATACAGGGTGCATAAAAGAAACCGTTGCAGAAGACAAGATAACACTTCGATTTCAGAAAGTTTTAAAAGTTTGATATAATTAGGTAGTTTCTCTTTGTGTTACGTAAAAATACACATATGTGATCCTCGGGTGTCTAATGCAAGCAACCTAGTGGTGTGTCAGTGTAGGGAATCGCAGTGAAATATGCGTTATTTTGAAAAAAAGAATAAAATAGTACCAAAAATGGTAGAGAATAAGGTACTTTGTTTCAGCCATAGGGACCCGGGTTCGCGACCGCTATGAGAGAAGTGCTTGTACTCGAGTTTGAGCTTTATTTCGTGAAAATATGTTAAATGGTTCTTAAGATATAGACCAAAACAGATTATAATACACGACAATTAGTAACAATTCAATATGCACATAATGACATATAATATATTGTTAGACGGTTGCCAGCCAACATTTTTACGTGAAATAAGAAAATTAAAACAAAATTGAATAGCTCCTTGGTAATTGGAATCAATTTTTGACAGAAGGTGTGCGTCATGTGATCTCATTGAAAAGGTAAGGGTTATAGTCGTTCATGTAGAATATATGTTTCTAACTTCATTATTTTATGCTCTTTCTGCTAATTTGTGCCTTTCGTACCTATCCTGATGTGTAGAATATGAAAACAACATATTTTGTTCTTACATTGAAAATATATATACAGGGTGCATCAAAATAAACCCTTGCAGAAGACAAGATAACACTTCGATTTCAGAAAGTTTTAAAAGTTTGATATAATTAGGTAGTTTCTCTTTGTGTTACGTAAAAATACACATATGTGATCCTCGGGTGTCATATGCAAGCAACCTAGTGGTGTGTCAGTGTAGGGAAATGCCGTGAAATATGCGTTATTTTGAAAAAAAGAATAAAATAGTACCAAAAATGGTAGAGAATAAGGTACTCTGTTTCAGCCATAGGGACCCGGTTTCGCGACCGCTATGAGAGAAGTGCTTGTACTCGAGTTTGAGCTTTATTTCGTGAAAATATGTTAAATGGTTCTTAAGATATAGACCAAAACAGATTATAATACACGACAATTAGTAACAATTCAATATGCACATAATGACATATAATATATTGTTAGACGGTTGCCAGCCAACATTTTTACGTGAAATAAGAAAATTAATCAAAAATTGAATAGCTCCGTGGTAATTGGAATCAATTTTTGACAGAAGGTGTGCGTCATGTGATCTCATTGAAAAGGCAAGGTTTATAGTCGTTCATGTAGAATATATGTTTCTAACTTCATTATTTTATGCTCTTTCTGCTTATTTGTGACTTTCGTACCTATCCTGATGTGTAGAATATGAAAACAACATATTTTGTTCTTACATTGAAAATATATATACAGGGTGCATCAAAATAAACCTTTGCAGAAGACAAGATAACATTTCGATTTCAGAAAGTTTTAAAAGTTTGATATAATTAGGTAGTTTCTCTTTGTGTTACGTAAAAATACACATATGTGATCCTCGGGTTTCATATGCAAGCAACCTAGTGGTGTGTCAGTGTACGGAAATGCAATGAAATATGCGTTATTTTGAAAAAAGGAATAAAATAGTACCAAAAATGGTAGAGAATAAGGTACTTTGTTTCAGCCATAGGGACCCGGGTTCGCGACCGCTATGAGAGAAGTGCTTGTACTCGAGTTTGAGCTTTATTTCGTGAAAATATGTTAAATGGTTCTTAAGATATAGACCAAAACAGATTATAATACACGACAATTAGTAACAATTCAATATGCACATAATGACATATAATATATTGTTAGACGGTTGCCAGCCAACATTTTTACGTGAAATAAGAAAATTTAAACAAAATTGAATAGCTTTTTGGTAATTGGAATCAATTTTTGACAGAAGATGTGCGTCATATGATCTCATTGAAAAGGTACGGGTTATAGTCGTTCATGTAGAATATATGTTTCTAACTTCATTATTTTATGCTCTTTCTGCTAATTTGTGCCTTTCGTACCTATCCTGATGTGTAGAATATGAAAACAACATATTTTGTTCTTACATTGAAAATATATATACAGGGTGCATCAAAATAAACCGTTGCAGAAGACAAGATAACACTTCGATTTCAGAAAGTTTTAAAAGTTTGATATAATTAGGTAGTTTCTCTTTGTGTTACGTAAAAATACACATATGTGATCCTCGGGTGTCATATGCAAGCAACCTAGTGGTGTGTCAGTGTAGGGAAATGCAGTGAAATATGCGTTATTTTGATAAAAAGAATAAAATAGTACCAAAAATGGTAGAGAATAAGGTACTCTGTTTCAGCCATAGGGACCCGGGTTCGCGACCGCTATGAGAGAAGTGCTTGTACTCGAGTTTGAGCTTTATTTCGTGAAAATATGTTAAATGGTTGATAAGATATAGACTAAAACACATTATAATACACGACAATTAGTAACAATTCAATATGCACATAATGACATATAATATATTGTTAGACGGTTGCCAGCCAACATTTTTACGTGAAATAAGAAAATTAAAACAAAATTGAATAGCTCCGTGGTAATTGGAATCAATTTTTGACAGAAGGTGTGAGTCATGTGATCTCATTGAAAAGGTAAGGGTTATAGTCGTTCATGTAGAATATATGTTTCTAACTTCATTATTTTATGCTCTTTCTGCTAATTTGTGCCTTTCGTACCTATCCTGATGTGTAGAATATGAAAACAACATATTTTGTTCTAACATTGAAATATATATCCAGGGTGCATCAAAATAAACCGTTGCAGAAGACAAGATAACATTTCGATTTCAGAAAGTTTTAAAAGTTTGATATAATTAGGTAGTTTCTCTTTGTGTTACGTAAAAATACACATATGTGATCCTCGGGTGTCTAATGCAAGCAACCTAGTGGTGTGTCAGTGTAGGGAATCGCAGTGAAATATGCGTTATTTTGAAAAAAAGAATAAAATAGTACCAAAAATGGTAGAGAATAAGGTACTTTGTTTCAGCCATAGGGACCCGGGTTCGCGACCGCTATGAGAGAAGTGCTTGTACTCGAGTTTGAGCTTTATTTCGTGAAAATATGTTAAATGGTTCTTAAGATATAGACCAAAACAGATTATAATACACGACAATTAGTAACAATTCAATATGCACATAATGACATATAATATATTGTTAGACGGTTGCCAGCCAACATTTTTACGTGAAATAAGAAAATTAAAACAAAATTGAATAGCTCCTTGGTAATTGGAATCAATTTTTGACAGAAGGTGTGCGTCATGTGATCTCATTGAAAAGGTAAGGGTTATAGTCGTTCATGTAGAATATATTTTTCTAACTTCATTATTTTATGCTCTTTCTGCTAATTTGTGCCTTTCGTACCTATCCTGATGTGTAGAATATGAAAACAACATATTTTGTTCTTACATTGAAAATATATATACAGGGTGCATCAAAATAAACCGTTGCAGAAGACAAGATAACACTTCGATTTCAGAAAGTTTTAAAAGTTTGATATAATTAGGTAGTTTCTCTTTGTGTTACGTAAAAATACACATATGTGATCCTCGGGTGTCTAATGCAAGCAACCTAGTGGTGTGTCAGTGTAGGGAATCGCAGTGAAATATGCGTTATTTTGAAAAAAAGAATAAAATAGTACCAAAAATGGTAGAGAATAAGGTACTTTGTTTCAGCCATAGGGACCCGGGTTCGCGACCGCTATGAGAGAAGTGCTTGTACTCGAGTTTGAGCTTTATTTCGTGAAAATATGTTAAATGGTTCTTAAGATATAGACCAAAACAGATTATAATACACGACAATTAGTAACAATTCAATATGCACATAATGACATATAATATATTGTTAGACGGTTGCCAGCCAACATTTTTACGTGAAATAAGAAAATTAAAACAAAATTGAATAGCTCCTTGGTAATTGGAATCAATTTTTGACAGAAGGTGTGCGTCATGTGATCTCATTGAAAAGGTAAGGGTTATAGTCGTTCATGTAGAATATATGTTTCTAACTTCATTATTTTATGCTCTTTCTGCTAATTTGTGCCTTTCGTACCTATCCTGATGTGTAGAATATGAAAACAACATATTTTGTTCTTACATTGAAAATATATATACAGGGTGCATCAAAATAAACCGTTGCAGAAGACAAGATAACACTTCGATTTCAGAAAGTTTTAAAATTTTGATATAATTAGGTAGTTTCTCTTTGTGTTACGTAAAAATACACATATGTGATCCTCGGGTTTCATATGCAAGCAACCTAGTGGTGTGTCAGTGTAGGGAAATGCAATGAAATATGCGTTATTTTGAAAAAAGGAATAAAATAGTACCAAAAATGGTAGAGAATAAGGTACTTTGTTTCAGCCATAGGGACCCGGGTTCGCGACCGCTATGAGAGAAGTGCTTGTACTCGAGTTTGAGCTTTATTTCGTGAAAATATGTTAAATGGTTCTTAAGATATAGACCAAAACAGATTATAATACACGACAATTAGTAACAATTCAATATGCACATAATGACATATAATATATTGTTAGACGGTTGCCAGCCAACATTTTTACGTGAAATAAGAAAATTAAAACAAAATTGAATAGCTCCTTGGTAATTGGAATCAATTTTTGACAGAAGGTGTGCGTCATGTGATCTCATTGAAAAGGTAAGGGTTATAGTCGTTCATGTAGAATTTATGTTTCTAACTTCATTATTTTATGCTCTTTCTGCTAATTTGTGCCTTTCGTACCTATCCTGATGTGTAGAATATGAAAACAACATATTTTGTTCTTACATTGAAAATATATATACAGGGTGCATAAAAAAAACCGTTGCAGAAGACAAGATAACACTTCGATTTCAGAAAGTTTTAAAAGTTTGATATAATTAGGTAGTTTCTCTTTGTGTTACGTAAAAATACACATATGTGATCCTCGGGTGTCTAATGCAAGCAACCTAGTGGTGTGTCAGTGTAGGGAATCGCAGTGAAATATGCGTTATTTTGAAAAAAAGAATAAAATAGTACCAAAAATGGTAGAGAATAAGGTACTTTGTTTCAGCCATAGGGACCCGGGTTCGCGACCGCTATGAGAGAAGTGCTTGTACTCGAGTTTGAGCTTTATTTCGTGAAAATATGTTAAATGGTTCTTAAGATATAGACCAAAACAGATTATAATACACGACAATTAGTAACAATTCAATATGCACATAATGACATATAATATATTGTTAGACGGTTGCCAGCCAACATTTTTACGTGAAATAAGAAAATTAAAACAAAATTGAATAGCTCCTTGGTAATTGGAATCAATTTTTGACAGAAGGTGTGCGTCATGTGATCTCATTGAAAAGGTAAGGGTTATAGTCGTTCATGTAGAATATATGTTTCTAACTTCATTATTTTATGCTCTTTCTGCTAATTTGTGCCTTTCGTACCTATCCTGATGTGTAGAATATGAAAACAACATATTTTGTTCTTACATTGAAAATATATATACAGGGTGCATCAAAATAAACCGTTGCAGAAGACAAGATAACACTTCGATTTCAGAAAGTTTTAAAAGTTTGATATAATTAGGTAGTTTCTCTTTGTGTTACGTAAAAATACACATATGTGATCCTCGGGTGTCATATGCAAGCAACCTAGTGGTGTGTCAGTGTAGGGAAATGCCGTGAAATATGCGTTATTTTGAAAAAAAGAATAAAATAGTACCAAAAATGGTAGAGAATAAGGTACTCTGTTTCAGCCATAGGGACCCGGGTTCGCGACCGCTATGAGAGAAGTGCTTGTACTCGAGTTTGAGCTTTATTTCGTGAAAATATGTTAAATGGTTCTTAAGATATAGACCAAAACAGATTATAATACACGACAATTAGTAACAATTCAATATGCACATAATGACATATAATATATTGTTAGACGGTTGCCAGCCAACATTTTTACGTGAAATAAGAAAATTAAAACAAAATTGAATAGCTCCGTGGTAATTGGAATCAATTTTTGACAGAAGGTGTGCGTCATGTGATCTCATTGAAAAGGTAAGTTTTATAGTCGTTCATGTAGAATATATGTTTCTAACTTCATTATTTTATGCTCTTTCTGCTAATTTGTGCCTTTCGTACCTATCCTGATGTGTAGAATATGAAAACAACATATTTTGTTCTTACATTGAAAATATATATACAGGGTGCATCAAAATAAACCGTTGCAGAAGACAAGATAACACTTCGATTTCAGAAAGTTTTAAAAGTTTGATATAATTAGGTAGTTTCTCTTTGTGTTACGTAAAAATACACATATGTGATCCTCGGGTGTCATATGCAAGCAACCTAGTGGTGTGTCAGTGTAGGGAAATGCAGTGAAATATGCGTTATTTTGATAAAAAGAATAAAATAGTACCAAAAATGGTAGAGAATAAGGTACTCTGTTTCAGCCATTGGGACCCGGGTTCGCGACCGCTATGAGAGAAGTGCTTGTACTCGAGTTTGAGCTTTATTTCGTGAAAATATGTTAAATGGTTGATAAGATATAGACTAAAACACATTATAATACACGACAATTAGTAACAATTCAATATGCACATAATGACATATAATATATTGTTAGACGGTTGCCAGCCAACATTTTTACGTGAAATAAGAAAATTAAAACAAAATTGAATAGCTCCGTGGTAATTGGAATCAATTTTTGACAGAAGGTGTGAGTCATGTGATCTCATTGAAAAGGTAAGGGTTATAGTCGTTCATGTAGAATATATGTTTCTAACTTCATTATTTTATGCTCTTTCTGCTAATTTGTGCCTTTCGTACCTATCCTGATGTGTAGAATATGAAAACAACATATTTTGTTCTAACATTGAAATATATATCCAGGGTGCATCAAAATAAACCGTTGCAGAAGACAAGATAACATTTCGATTTCAGAAAGTTTTAAAAGTTTGATATAATTAGGTAGTTTCTCTTTGTGTTACGTAAAAATACACATATGTGATCCTCGGGTGTCTAATGCAAGCAACCTAGTGGTGTGTCAGTGTAGGGAATCGCAGTGAAATATGCGTTATTTGGAAAAAAAGAATAAAATAGTACCAAAAATGGTAGAGAATAAGGTACTTTCTTTCAGCCATAGGGACCCGGGTTCGCGACCGCTATGAGAGAAGTGCTTGTACTCGAGTTTGAGCTTTATTTCGTGAAAATATGTTAAATGGTTCTTAAGATATAGAC
Source organism: Thermobia domestica (assembly GCF_964235325.1). Lineage (NCBI taxonomy): Eukaryota > Metazoa > Arthropoda > Insecta > Zygentoma > Lepismatidae > Thermobia > Thermobia domestica. Next base: position 232,059,283 of record NC_137462.1, on the reverse strand, counting down.
CAAAACAGATTATAATACACGACAATTAGTAACAATTCAATATGCACATAATGACATATAATATATTGTTAGACGGTTGCCAGCCAACATTTTTACGTGAAATAAGAAAATTAAAACAAAATTGAATAGCTCCTTGGTAATTGGAATCAATTTTTGACAGAAGGTGTGCGTCATGTGATCTCATTGAAAAGGTAAGGGTTATAGTCGTTCATGTAGAATTTAAGTTTCTAACTTCATTATTTTATGCTCTTTCTGCTAATTTGTGCCTTTCGTACCTATCCTGATGTGTAGAATATGAAAACAACATATTTTGTTCTTACATTGAAAATATATATACAGGGTGCATCAAAAAAAACCGTTGCAGAAGACAAGATAACACTTCGATTTCAGAAAGTTTTAAAAGTTTGATATAATTAGGTAGTTTCTCTTTGTGTTACGTAAAAATACACATATGTGATCCTCGGGTGTCATATGCAAGCAACCTAGTGGTGTGTCAGTGTAGGGAAATGCCGTGAAATATGCGTTATTTTGAAAAAAAGAATAAAATAGTACCAAAAATGGTAGAGAATAAGGTACTCTGTTTCAGCCATAGGGACCCGGGTTCGCGACCGCTATGAGAGAAGTGCTTGTACTCGAGTTTGAGCTTTATTTCGTGAAAATATGTTAAATGGTTCTTAAGATATAGACCAAAACAGATTATAATACACGACAATTAGTAACAATTCAATATGCACATAATGACATATAATATATTGTTAGACGGTTGCCAGCCAACATTTTTACGTGAAATAAGAAAATTAAAACAAAATTGAATAGCTCCGTGGTAATTGGAATCAATTTTTGACAGAAGGTGTGCGTCATGTGATCTCATTGAAAAGGTAAGTTTTATAGTCGTTCATGTAGAATATATGTTTCTAACTTCATTATTTTATGCTCTTTCTGCTAATTTGTGCCTTTCGTACCTATCCTGATGTGTAGAATATGAAAACAACATATTTTGTTCTAACATTGAAAATATATATCCAGGGTGCATCAAAATAAACCGTTGCAGAAGACAAGATAACATTTCGATTTCAGAAAGTTTTAAAAGTATGATATAATAAGGTAGTTTCTCTTTGTGTTACGTAAAAATACACATATGTGATCCTCGGGTGTCATATGCAAGCAACCTAGTGGTGTGTCAGTGTAGGGAAATGCCGTGAAATATGCGTTATTTTGAAAAAAAGAATAAAATAGTACCAAAAATGGTAGAGAATAAGGTACTCTGTTACAGCCATAGGGACCCGGGTTCGCGACCGCTATGAGAGAATTGCTTGTACTCGAGTTTGAGCTTTATTTCGTGAAAATATGTTAAATGGTTGATAAGATATAGACTAAAACACATTATAATACACGACAATTAGTAACCATTCAATATGCACATAATGACATATAATATATTGTTAGACGGTTGCCAGCCAACATTTTTACGTGAAATAAGAAAATTAAAACAAAATTGAATAGCTCCGTGGTAATTGGAATCAATTTTTGACAGAAGGTGTGAGTCATGTGATCTCATTGAAAAGGTAAGGGTTATAGTCGTTCATGTAGAATATATGTTTCTAACTTCATTATTTTATGCTCTTTCTGCTAATTTGTGCCTTTCGTACCTATCCTGATGTGTAGAATATGAAAACAACATATTTTGTTCTAACATTGAAATATATATCCAGGGTGCATCAAAATAAACCGTTGCAGAAGACAAGATAACATTTCGATTTCAGAAAGTTTTAAAAGTTTGATATAATTAGGTAGTTTCTCTTTGTGTTACGTAAAAATACACATATGTGATCCTCGGGTGTCTAATGCAAGCAACCTAGTGGTGTGTCAGTGTAGGGAATCGCAGTGAAATATGCGTTATTTTGAAAAAAAGGATAAAATAGTACCAAAAATGGTAGAGAATAAGGTACTTTGTTTCAGCCATAGGGACCCGGGTTCGCGACCGCTATGAGAGAAGTGCTTGTACTCGAGTTTGAGCTTTATTTCGTGAAAATATGTTAAATGGTTCTTAAGATATAGACCAAAACAGATTATAATACACGACAATTAGTAACAATTCAATATGCACATAATGACATATAATATATTGTTAGACGGTTGCCAGCCAACATTTTTACGTGAAATAAGAAAATTAAAACAAAATTGAATAGCTTTTTGGTAATTGGAATCAATTTTTGACAGAAGATGTGCGTCATGTGATCTCATTGAAAACGTACGGGTTATAGTCGTTCATGTAGAATATATGTTTCTAACTTCATTATTTTATGCTCTTTCTGCTAATTTGTGCCTTTCGTACCTATCCTGATGTGTAGAATATGAAAACAACATATTTTGTTCTTACATTGAAAATATATATACAGGGTGCATCAAAATAAACCGTTGCAGAAGACAAGATAACATTTCGATTTCAGAAAGTTTTAAAAGTATGATATAATAAGGTAGTTTCTCTTTGTGTTACGTAAAAATACACATATGTGATCCTCGGGTGTCATATGCAAGCAACCTAGTGGTGTGTCAGTGTAGGGAAATGCCGTGAAATATGCGTTATTTTGAAAAAAAGAATAAAATAGTACCAAAAATGGTAGAGAATAAGGTACTCTGTTACAGCCATAGGGACCCGGGTTCGCGACCGCTATGAGGGAAGTGCTTGTACTCGAGTTTGAGCTTTATTTCGTGAAAATATGTTAAATGGTTGATAAGATATAGACTAAAACACATTATAATACACGACAATTAGTCACAATTCAATATGCACATAATGACATATAATATATTGTTAGACGGTTGCCAGCCAACATTTTTACGTGAAATAAGAAAATTAAAACAAAATTGAATAGCTCCGTGGTAATTGGAATCAATTTTTGACAGAAGGTGTGAGTCATGTGATCTCATTGAAAAGGTAAGGGTTATAGTCGTTCATGTAGAATATATGTTTCTAACTTCATTATTTTATGCTCTTTCTGCTAATTTGTGCCTTTCGTACCTATCCTGATGTGTAGAATATGAAAACAACATATTTTGTTCTAACATTGAAATATATATCCAGGGTGCATCAAAATAAACCGTTGCAGAAGACAAGATAACATTTCGATTTCAGAAAGTTTTAAAAGTTTGATATAATTAGGTAGTTTCTCTTTGTGTTACGTAAAAATACACATATGTGATCCTCGGGTGTCTAATGCAAGCAACCTAGTGGTGTGTCAGTGTAGGGAATCGCAGTGAAATATGCGTTATTTTGAAAAAAAGAATAAAATAGTACCAAAAATGGTAGAGAATAAGGTACTTTGTTTCAGCCATAGGGACCCGGGTTCGCGACCGCTATGAGAGAAGTGCTTGTACTCGAGTTTGAGCTTTATTTCGTGAAAATATGTTAAATGGTTCTTAAGATATAGACCAAAACAGATTATAATACACGACAATTAGTAACAATTCAATATGCACATAATGACAGATAATATATTGTTAGACGGTTGCCAGCCAACATTTTTACGTGAAATAAGAAAATTAAAACAAAATTGAATAGCTCCTTGGTAATTGGAATCAATTTTTGACAGAAGGTGTGCGTCATGTGATCTCATTGAAAAGGTAAGGGTTATAGTCGTTCATGTAGAATTTATGTCTCTAACTTCATTATTTTATGCTCTTTCTGCTAATTTGTGCCTTTCGTACCTATCCTGATGTGTAGAATATGAAAACAACATATTTTGTTCTTACATTGAAAATATATATACAGGGTGCATCAAAATAAACCGTTGCAGAAGACAAGATAACACTTCGATTTCAGAAAGTTTTAAAAGTTTGATATAATTAGGTAGTTTCTCTTTGTGTTACGTAAAAATACACATATGTGATCCTCGGGTGTCATATGCAAGCAACCTAGTGGTGTGTCAGTGTAGGGAAATGCAGTGAAATATGCGTTATTTTGATAAAAAGAATAAAATAGTACCAAAAATGGTAGAGAATAAGGTACTCTGTTTCAGCCATTGGGACCCGGGTTCGCGACCGCTATGAGAGAAGTGCTTGTACTCGAGTTTGAGCTTTATTTCGTGAAAATATGTTAAATGGTTGATAAGATATAGACTAAAACACATTATAATACACGACAATTAGTAACAATTCAATATGCACATAATGACATATAATATATTGTTAGACGGTTGCCAGCCAACATTTTTACGTGAAATAAGAAAATTAAAACAAAATTGAATAGCTCCGTGGTAATTGGAATCAATTTTTGACAGAAGGTGTGAGTCATGTGATCTCATTGAAAAGGTAAGGGTTATAGTCGTTCATGTAGAATATATGTTTCTAACTTCATTATTTTATGCTCTTTCTGCTAATTTGTGCCTTTCGTACCTATCCTGATGTGTAGAATATGAAAACAACATATTTTGTTCTAACATTGAAATATATATCCAGGGTGCATCAAAATAAACCGTTGCAGAAGACAAGATAACATTTCGATTTCAGAAAGTTTTAAAAGTTTGATATAATTAGGTAGTTTCTCTTTGTGTTACGTAAAAATACACATATGTGATCCTCGGGTGTCTAATGCAAGCAACCTAGTGGTGTGTCAGTGTAGGGAATCGCAGTGAAATATGCGTTATTTGGAAAAAAAGAATAAAATAGTACCAAAAATGGTAGAGAATAAGGTACTTTCTTTCAGCCATAGGGACCCGGGTTCGCGACCGCTATGAGAGAAGTGCTTGTACTCGAGTTTGAGCTTTATTTCGTGAAAATATGTTAAATGGTTCTTAAGATATAGACCAAAACAGATTATAATACACGACAATTAGTAACAATTCAATATGCACATAATGACATATAATATATTGTTAGACGGTTGCCAGCCAACATTTTTACGTGAAATAAGAAAATTAAAACAAAATTGAATAGCTCCTTGGTAATTGGAATCAATTTTTGACAGAAGGTGTGCGTCATGTGATCTCATTGAAAAGGTAAGGGTTATAGTCGTTCATGTAGAATTTATGTTTCTAACTTCATTATTTTATGCTCTTTCTGCTAATTTGTGCCTTTCGTACCTATCCTGATGTGTAGAATATGAAAACAACATATTTTGTTCTTACATTGAAAATATATATACAGGGTGCATAAAAAAAACCGTTGCAGAAGACAAGATAACACTTCGATTTCAGAAAGTTTTAAAAGTTTGATATAATTAGGTAGTTTCTCTTTGTGTTACGTAAAAATACACATATGTGATCCTCGGGTGTCTAATACAAGCAACCTAGTGGTGTGTCAGTGTAGGGAATCGCAGTGAAATATGCGTTATTTTGAAAAAAAAGAATAAAATAGTACCAAAAATGGTAGAGAATAAGGTACTTTGTTTCAGCCATAGGGACCCGGGTTCGCGACCGCTATGAGAGAAGTGCTTGTACTCGAGTTTGAGCTTTATTTCGTGAAAATATGTTAAATGGTTCTTAAGATATAGACCAAAACAGATTATAATACACGACAATTAGTAACAATTCAATATGCACATAATGACATATAATATATTGTTAGACGGTTGCCAGCCAACATTTTTACGTGAAATAAGAAAATTAAAACAAAATTCAATAGCTCCTTGGTAATTGGAATCAATTTTTGACAGAAGGTGTGCGTCATGTGATCTCATTGAAAAGGTAAGGGTTATAGTCGTTCATGTAGAATTTAAGTTTCTAACTTCATTATTTTATGCTCTTTCTGCTAATTTGTGCCTTTCGTACCTATCCTGATGTGTAGAATATGAAAACAACATATTTTGTTCTTACATTGAAAATATATATACAGGGTGCATCAAAAAAAACCGTTGCAGAAGACAAGATAACACTTCGATTTCAGAAAGTTTTAAAAGTTTGATATAATTAGGTAGTTTCTCTTTGTGTTACGTAAAAATACACATATGTGATCCTCGGGTGTCATATGCAAGCAACCTAGTGGTGTGTCAGTGTAGGGAAATGCCGTGAAATATGCGTTATTTTGAAAAAAAGAATAAAATAGTACCAAAAATGGTAGAGAATAAGGTACTCTGTTTCAGCCATAGGGACCCGGGTTCGCGACCGCTATGAGAGAAGTGCTTGTACTCGAGTTTGAGCTTTATTTCGTGAAAATATGTTAAATGGTTCTTAAGATATAGACCAAAACAGATTATAATACACGACAATTAGTAACAATTCAATATGCACATAATGACATATAATATATTGTTAGACGGTTGCCAGCCAACATTTTTACGTGAAATAAGAAAATTAAAACAAAATTGAATAGCTCCGTGGTAATTGGAATCAATTTTTGACAGAAGGTGTGCGTCATGTGATCTCATTGAAAAGGTAAGTTTTATAGTCGTTCATGTAGAATATATGTTTCTAACTTCATTATTTTATGCTCTTTCTGCTAATTTGTGCCTTTCGTACCTATCCTGATGTGTAGAATATGAAAACAACATATTTTGTTCTAACATTGAAAATATATATCCAGGGTGCATCAAAATAAACCGTTGCAGAAGACAAGATAACATTTCGATTTCAGAAAGTTTTAAAAGTATGATATAATAAGGTAGTTTCTCTTTGTGTTACGTAAAAATACACATATGTGATCCTCGGGTGTCATATGCAAGCAACCTAGTGGTGTGTCAGTGTAGGGAAATGCCGTGAAATATGCGTTATTTTGAAAAAAAGAATAAAATAGTACCAAAAATGGTAGAGAATAAGGTACTCTGTTACAGCCATAGGGACCCGGGTTCGCGACCGCTATGAGAGAATTGCTTGTACTCGAGTTTGAGCTTTATTTCGTGAAAATATGTTAAATGGTTGATAAGATATAGACTAAAACACATTATAATACACGACAATTAGTAACCATTCAATATGCACATAATGACATATAATATATTGTTAGACGGTTGCCAGCCAACATTTTTACGTGAAATAAGAAAATTAAAACAAAATTGAATAGCTCCGTGGTAATTGGAATCAATTTTTGACAGAAGGTGTGAGTCATGTGATCTCATTGAAAAGGTAAGGGTTATAGTCGTTCATGTAGAATATATGTTTCTAACTTCATTATTTTATGCTCTTTCTGCTAATTTGTGCCTTTCGTACCTATCCTGATGTGTAGAATATGAAAACAACATATTTTGTTCTAACATTGAAATATATATCCAGGGTGCATCAAAATAAACCGTTGCAGAAGACAAGATAACATTTCGATTTCAGAAAGTTTTAAAAGTTTGATATAATTAGGTAGTTTCTCTTTGTGTTACGTAAAAATACACATATGTGATCCTCGGGTGTCTAATGCAAGCAACCTAGTGGTGTGTCAGTGTAGGGAATCGCAGTGAAATATGCGTTATTTTGAAAAAAAGAATAAAATAGTACCAAAGTGGTAGAGAATAAGGTACTTTGTTTCAGCCATAGGGACCCGGGTTCGCGACCGCTATGAGAGAAGTGCTTGTACTCGAGTTTGAGCTTTATTTCGTGAAAATATGTTAAATGGTTCTTAAGATATAGACCAAAACAGATTATAATACACGACAATTAGTAACAATTCAATATGCACATAATGACAGATAATATATTGTTAGACGGTTGCCAGCCAACATTTTTACGTGAAATAAGAAAATTAAAACAAAATTGAATAGCTCCTTGGTAATTGGAATCAATTTTTGACAGAAGGTGTGCGTCATGTGATCTCATTGAAAAGGTAAGGGTTATAGTCGTTCATGTAGAATTTATGTTTCTAACTTCATTATTTTATGCTCTTTCTGCTAATTTGTGCCTTTCGTACCTATCCTGATGTGTAGAATATGAAAACAACATATTTTGTTCTTACATTGAAAATATATATACAGGGTGCATCAAAAAAAACCGTTGCAGAAGACAAGATAACACTTCGATTTCAGAAAGTTTTAAAAGTTTGATATAATTAGGTAGTTTCTCTTTGTGTTACGTAAAAATACACATATGTGATCCTCGGGTGTCTAATGCAAGCAACCTAGTGGTGTGTCAGTGTAGGGAATCGCAGTGAAATATGCGTTATTTTGAAAAAAAGGATAAAATAGTACCAAAAATGGTAGAGAATAAGGTACTTTGTTTCAGCCATAGGGACCCGGGTTCGCGACCGCTATGAGAGAAGTGCTTGTACTCGAGTTTGAGCTTTATTTCGTGAAAATATGTTAAATGGTTCTTAAGATATAGACCAAAACAGATTATAATACACGACAATTAGTAACAATTCAATATGCACATAATGACATATAATATATTGTTAGACGGTTGCCAGCCAACATTTTTACGTGAAATAAGAAAATTAAAACAAAATTGAATAGCTTTTTGGTAATTGGAATCAATTTTTGACAGAAGATGTGCGTCATGTGATCTCATTGAAAACGTACGGGTTATAGTCGTTCATGTAGAATATATGTTTCTAACTTCATTATTTTATGCTCTTTCTGCTAATTTGTGCCTTTCGTACCTATCCTGATGTGTAGAATATGAAAACAACATATTTTGTTCTTACATTGAAAATATATATACAGGGTGCATCAAAATAAACCGTTGCAGAAGACAAGATAACATTTCGATTTCAGAAAGTTTTAAAAGTATGATATAATAAGGTAGTTTCTCTTTGTGTTACGTAAAAATACACATATGTGATCCTCGGGTGTCATATGCAAGCAACCTAGTGGTGTGTCAGTGTAGGGAAATGCCGTGAAATATGCGTTATTTTGAAAAAAAGAATAAAATAGTACCAAAAATGGTAGAGAATAAGGTACTCTGTTACAGCCATAGGGACCCGGGTTCGCGACCGCTATGAGGGAAGTGCTTGTACTCGAGTTTGAGCTTTATTTCGTGAAAATATGTTAAATGGTTGATAAGATATAGACTAAAACACATTATAATACACGACAATTAGTAACCATTCAATATGCACATAATGACATATAATATATTGTTAGACGGTTGCCAGCCAACATTTTTACGTGAAATAAGAAAATTAAAACAAAATTGAATAGCTCCGTGGTAATTGGAATCAATTTTTGACAGAAGGTGTGAGTCATGTGATCTCATTGAAAAGGTAAGGGTTATAGTCGTTCATGTAGAATATATGTTTCTAACTTCATTATTTTATGCTCTTTCTGCTAATTTGTGCCTTTCGTACCTATCCTGATGTGTAGAATATGAAAACAACATATTTTGTTCTAACATTGAAATATATATCCAGGGTGCATCAAAATAAACCGTTGCAGAAGACAAGATAACATTTCGATTTCAGAAAGTTTTAAAAGTTTGATATAATTAGGTAGTTTCTCTTTGTGTTACGTAAAAATACACATATGTGATCCTCGGGTGTCTAATGCAAGCAACCTAGTGGTGTGTCAGTGTAGGGAATCGCAGTGAAATATGCGTTATTTTGAAAAAAAGGATAAAATAGTACCAAAAATGGTAGAGAATAAGGTACTTTGTTTCAGCCATAGGGACCCGGGTTCGCGACCGCTATGAGAGAAGTGCTTGTACTCGAGTTTGAGCTTTATTTCGTGAAAATATGTTAAATGGTTCTTAAGATATAGACCAAAACAGATTATAATACACGACAATTAGTAACAATTCAATATGCACATAATGACAGATAATATATTGTTAGACGGTTGCCAGCCAACATTTTTACGTGAAATAAGAAAATTAAAACAAAATTGAATAGCTTTTTGGTAATTGGAATCAATTTTTGACAGAAGATGTGCGTCATGTGATCTCATTGAAAAGGTAAGGGTTATAGTCGTTCATGTAGAATATATGTTTCTAACTTCATTATTTTATGCTCTTTCTGCTAATTTGTGCCTTTCGTACCTATCCTGATGTGTAGAATATGAAAACAACATATTTTGTTCTTACATTGAAAATATATATACAGGGTGCATCAAAATAAACCGTTGCAGAAGACAAGATAACACTTCGATTTCAGAAAGTTTTAAAAGTTTGATATAATTAGGTAGTTTCTCTTTGTGTTACGTAAAAATACACATATGTGATCCTCGGGTGTCATATGCAAGCAACCTAGTGGTGTGTCAGTGTAGGGAAATGCAGTGAAATATGCGTTATTTTGATAAAAAGAATAAAATAGTACCAAAAATGGTAGAGAATAAGGTACTCTGTTTCAGCCATAGGGACCCGGGTTCGCGACCGCTATGAGAGAAGTGCTTGTACTCGAGTTTGAGCTTTATTTCGTGAAAATATGTTAAATGGTTGATAAGATATAGACTAAAACACATTATAATACACGACAATTAGTAACAATTCAATATGCACATAATGACATATAATATATTGTTAGACGGTTGCCAGCCAACATTTTTACGTGAAATAAGAAAATTAAAACAAAATTGAATAGCTCCGTGGTAATTGGAATCAATTTTTGACAGAAGGTGTGAGTCATGTGATCTCATTGAAAAGGTAAGGGTTATAGTCGTTCATGTAGAATATATGTTTCTAACTTCATTATTTTATGCTCTTTCTGCTAATTTGTGCCTTTCGTACCTATCCTGATGTGTAGAATATGAAAACAACATATTTTGTTCTAACATTGAAATATATATCCAGGGTGCATCAAAATAAACCGTTGCAGAAGACAAGATAACATTTCGATTTCAGAAAGTTTTAAAAGTTTGATATAATTAGGTAGTTTCTCTTTGTGTTACGTAAAAATACACATATGTGATCCTCGGGTGTCTAATGCAAGCAACCTAGTGGTGTGTCAGTGTAGGGAATCGCAGTGAAATATGCGTTATTTTGAAAAAAAGAATAAAATAGTACCAAAAATGGTAGAGAATAAGGTACTTTGTTTCAGCCATAGGGACCCGGGTTCGCGACCGCTATGAGAGAAGTGCTTGTACTCGAGTTTGAGCTTTATTTCGTGAAAATATGTTAAATGGTTCTTAAGATATAGACCAAAACAGATTATAATACACGACAATTAGTAACAATTCAATATGCACATAATGACAGATAATATATTGTTAGACGGTTGCCAGCCAACATTTTTACGTGAAATAAGAAAATTAAAACAAAATTGAATAGCTCCTTGGTAATTGGAATCAATTTTTGACAGAAGGTGTGCGTCATGTGATCTCATTGAAAAGGTAAGGGTTATAGTCGTTCATGTAGAATTTATGTTTCTAACTTCATTATTTTATGCTCTTTCTGCTAATTTGTGCCTTTCGTACCTATCCTGATGTGTAGAATATGAAAACAACATATTTTGTTCTTACATTGAAAATATATATACAGGGTGCATCAAAAAAAACCGTTGCAGAAGACAAGATAACACTTCGATTTCAGAAAGTTTTAAAAGTTTGATATAATTAGGTAGTTTCTCTTTGTGTTACGTAAAAATACACATATGTGATCCTCGGGTGTCATATGCAAGCAACCTAGTGGTGTGTCAGTGTAGGGAATCGCAGTGAAATATGCGTTATTTTGAAAAAAAGGATAAAATAGTACCAAAAATGGTAGAGAATAAGGTACTTTGTTTCAGCCATAGGGACCCGGGTTCGCGACCGCTATGAGAGAAGTGCTTGTACTCGAGTTTGAGCTTTATTTCGTGAAAATATGTTAAATGGTTCTTAAGATATAGACCAAAACAGATTATAATACACGACAATTAGTAACAATTCAATATGCACATAATGACATATAATATATTGTTAGACGGTTGCCAGCCAACATTTTTACGTGAAATAAGAAAATTAAAACAAAATTGAATAGCTTTTTGGTAATTGGAATCAATTTTTGACAGAAGATGTGCGTCATGTGATCTCATTGAAAACGTACGGGTTATAGTCGTTCATGTAGAATATATGTTTCTAACTTCATTATTTTATGCTCTTTCTGCTAATTTGTGCCTTTCGTACCTATCCTGATGTGTAGAATATGAAAACAACATATTTTGTTCTTACATTGAAAATATATATACAGGGTGCATCAAAATAAACCGTTGCAGAAGACAAGATAACATTTCGATTTCAGAAAGTTTTAAAAGTATGATATAATAAGGTAGTTTCTCTTTGTGTTACGTAAAAATACACATATGTGATCCTCGGGTGTCATATGCAAGCAACCTAGTGGTGTGTCAGTGTAGGGAAATGCCGTGAAATATGCGTTATTTTGAAAAAAAGAATAAAATAGTACCAAAAATGGTAGAGAATAAGGTACTCTGTTACAGCCATAGGGACCCGGGTTCGCGACCGCTATGAGGGAAGTGCTTGTACTCGAGTTTGAGCTTTATTTCGTGAAAATATGTTAAATGGTTGATAAGATATAGACTAAAACACATTATAATACACGACAATTAGTAACCATTCAATATGCACATAATGACATATAATATATTGTTAGACGGTTGCCAGCCAACATTTTTACGTGAAATAAGAAAATTAAAACAAAATTGAATAGCTCCGTGGTAATTGGAATCAATTTTTGACAGAAGGTGTGAGTCATGTGATCTCATTGAAAAGGTAAGGGTTATAGTCGTTCATGTAGAATATATGTTTCTAACTTCATTATTTTATGCTCTTTCTGCTAATTTGTGCCTTTCGTACCTATCCTGATGTGTAGAATATGAAAACAACATATTTTGTTCTAACATTGAAATATATATCCAGGGTGCATCAAAATAAACCGTTGCAGAAGACAAGATAACATTTCGATTTCAGAAAGTTTTAAAAGTTTGATATAATTAGGTAGTTTCTCTTTGTGTTACGTAAAAATACACATATGTGATCCTCGGGTGTCTAATGCAAGCAACCTAGTGGTGTGTCAGTGTAGGGAATCGCAGTGAAATATGCGTTATTTTGAAAAAAAGAATAAAATAGTACCAAAAATGGTAGAGAATAAGGTACTTTGTTTCAGCCATAGGGACCCGGGTTCGCGACCGCTATGAGAGAAGTGCTTGTACTCGAGTTTGAGCTTTATTTCGTGAAAATATGTTAAATGGTTCTTAAGATATAGACCAAAACAGATTATAATACACGACAATTAGTAACAATTCAATATGCACATAATGACAGATAATATATTGTTAGACGGTTGCCAGCCAACATTTTTACGTGAAATAAGAAAATTAAAACAAAATTGAATAGCTCCTTGGTAATTGGAATCAATTTTTGACAGAAGGTGTGCGTCATGTGATCTCATTGAAAAGGTAAGGGTTATAGTCGTTCATGTAGAATTTATGTTTCTAACTTCATTATTTTATGCTCTTTCTGCTAATTTGTGCCTTTCGTACCTATCCTGATGTGTAGAATATGAAAACAACATATTTTGTTCTTACATTGAAAATATATATACAGGGTGCATCAAAAAAAACCGTTGCAGAAGACAAGATAACACTTCGATTTCAGAAAGTTTTAAAAGTTTGATATAATTAGGTAGTTTCTCTTTGTGTTACGTAAAAATACACATATGTGATCCTCGGGTGTCTAATGCAAGCAACCTAGTGGTGTGTCAGTGTAGGGAATCGCAGTGAAATATGCGTTATTTTGAAAAAAAGGATAAAATAGTACCAAAAATGGTAGAGAATAAGGTACTTTGTTTCAGCCATAGGGACCCGGGTTCGCGACCGCTATGAGAGAAGTGCTTGTACTCGAGTTTGAGCTTTATTTCGTGAAAATATGTTAAATGGTTCTTAAGATATAGACCAAAACAGATTATAATACACGACAATTAGTAACAATTCAATATGCACATAATGACAGATAATATATTGTTAGACGGTTGCCAGCCAACATTTTTACGTGAAATAAGAAAATTAAAACAAAATTGAATAGCTTTTTGGTAATTGGAATCAATTTTTGACAGAAGATGTACGTCATGTGATCTCATTGAAAAGGTAAGGGTTATAGTCGTTCATGTAGAATATATGTTTCTAACTTCATTATTTTATGCTCTTTCTGCTAATTTGTGCCTTTCGTACCTATCCTGATGTGTAGAATATGAAAACAACATATTTTGTTCTTACATTGAAAATATATATACAGGGTGCATCAAAATAAACCGTTGCAGAAGACAAGATAACACTTCGATTTCAGAAAGTTTTAAAAGTTTGATATAATTAGGTAGTTTCTCTTTGTGTTACGTAAAAATACACATATGTGATCCTCGGGTGTCATATGCAAGCAACCTAGTGGTGTGTCAGTGTAGGGAAATGCAGTGAAATATGCGTTATTTTGATAAAAAGAATAAAATAGTACCAAAAATGGTAGAGAATAAGGTACTCTGTTTCAGCCATAGGGACCCGGGTTCGCGACCGCTATGAGAGAAGTGCTTGTACTCGAGTTTGAGCTTTATTTCGTGAAAATATGTTAAATGGTTGATAAGATATAGACTAAAACACATTATAATACACGACAATTAGTAACAATTCAATATGCACATAATGACATATAATATATTGTTAGACGGTTGCCAGCCAACATTTTTACGTGAAATAAGAAAATTAAAACAAAATTGAATAGCTCCGTGGTAATTGGAATCAATTTTTGACAGAAGGTGTGAGTCATGTGATCTCATTGAAAAGGTAAGGGTTATAGTCGTTCATGTAGAATATATGTTTCTAACTTCATTATTTTATGCTCTTTCTGCTAATTTGTGCCTTTCGTACCTATCCTGATGTGTAGAATATGAAAACAACATATTTTGTTCTAACATTGAAATATATATCCAGGGTGCATCAAAATAAACCGTTGCAGAAGACAAGATAACATTTCGATTTCAGAAAGTTTTAAAAGTTTGATATAATTAGGTAGTTTCTCTTTGTGTTACGTAAAAATACACATATGTGATCCTCGGGTGTCTAATGCAAGCAACCTAGTGGTGTGTCAGTGTAGGGAATCGCAGTGAAATATGCGTTATTTTGAAAAAAAGAATAAAATAGTACCAAAAATGGAAGAGAATAAGATACTTTGTTTCAGCCATAGGGACCCGGGTTCGCGACCGCTATGAGAGAAGTGCTTGTACTCGAGTTTGAGCTTTATTTCGTGAAAATATGTTAAATGGTTCTTAAGATATAGACCAAAACAGATTATAATACACGACAATTAGTAACAATTCAATATGCACATAATGACATATAATATATTGTTAGACGGTTGCCAGCCAACATTTTTACGTGAAATAAGAAAATTAAAACAAAATTGAATAGCTCCTTGGTAATTGGAATCAATTTTTGACAGAAGGTGTGCGTCATGTGATCTCATTGAAAAGGTAAGGGTTATAGTCGTTCATGTAGAATTTATGTTTCTAACTTCATTATTTTATGCTCTTTCTGCTAATTTGTGCCTTTCGTACCTATCCTGATGTGTAGAATATGAAAACAACATATTTTGTTCTTACATTGAAAATATATATACAGGGTGCATCAAAAAAAACCGTTGCAGAAGACAAGATAACACTTCGATTTCAGAAAGTTTTAAAAGTTTGATATAATTAGGTAGTTTCTCTTTGTGTTACGTAAAAATACACATATGTGATCCTCGGGTGTCATATGCAAGCAACCTAGTGGTGTGTCAGTGTAGGGAAATGCCGTGAAATATGCGTTATTTTGAAAAAAAGAATAAAATAGTACCAAAAATGGTAGAGAATAAGGTACTCTGTTTCAGCCATAGGGACCCGGGTTCGCGACCGCTATGAGAGAAGTGCTTGTACTCGAGTTTGAGCTTTATTTCGTGAAAATATGTTAAATGGTTCTTAAGATATAGACCAAAACAGATTATAATACACGACAATTAGTAACAATTCAATATGCACATAATGACATATAATATATTGTTAGACGGTTGCCAGCCAACATTTTTACGTGAAATAAGAAAATTAAAACAAAATTGAATAGCTCCGTGGTAATTGGAATCAATTTTTGACAGAAGGTGTGCGTCATGTGATCTCATTGAAAAGGTAAGTTTTATAGTCGTTCATGTAGAATATATGTTTCTAACTTCATTATTTTATGCTCTTTCTGCTAATTTGTGCCTTTCGTACCTATCCTGATGTGTAGAATATGAAAACAACATATTTTGTTCTAACATTGAAAATATATATCCAGGGTGCATCAAAATAAACCGTTGCAGAAGACAAGATAACATTTCGATTTCAGAAAGTTTTAAAAGTATGATATAATAAGGTAGTTTCTCTTTGTGTTACGTAAAAATACACATATGTGATCCTCGGGTGTCATATGCAAGCAACGTAGTAGTGTGTCAGTGTAGGGAAATGCCGTGAAATATGCGTTATTTTGAAAAAAAGAATAAAATAGTACCAAAAATGGTAGACAATAAGGTACTCTGTTACAGCCATAGGGACCCGGGTTCGCGACCGCTATGAGAGAAGTGCTTGTACTCGAGTTTGAGCTTTATTTCGTGAAAATATGTTAAATGGTTGATAAGATATAGACTAAAACACATTATAATACACGACAATTAGTAACCATTCAATATGCACATAATGACATATAATATATTGTTAGACGGTTGCCAGCCAACATTTTTACGTGAAATAAGAAAATTAAAACAAAATTGAATAGCTCCGTGGTAATTGGAATCAATTTTTGACAGAAGGTGTGAGTCATGTGATCTCATTGAAAAGGTAAGGGTTATAGTCGTTCATGTAGAATATATGTTTCTAACTTCATTATTTTATGCTCTTTCTGCTAATTTGTGCCTTTCGTACCTATCCTGATGTGTAGAATATGAAAACAACATATTTTGTTCTAACATTGAAATATATATCCAGGGTGCATCAAAATAAACCGTTGCAGAAGACAAGATAACATTTCGATTTCAGAAAGTTTTAAAAGTTTGATATAATTAGGTAGTTTCTCTTTGTGTTACGTAAAAATACACATATGTGATCCTCGGGTGTCTAATGCAAGCAACCTAGTGGTGTGTCAGTGTAGGGAATCGCAGTGAAATATGCGTTATTTTGAAAAAAAGAATAAAATAGTACCAAAAATGGTAGAGAATAAGGTACTTTGTTTCAGCCATAGGGACCCGGGTTCGCGACCGCTATGAGAGAAGTGCTTGTACTCGAGTTTGAGCTTTATTTCGTGAAAATATGTTAAATGGTTCTTAAGATATAGACCAAAACAGATTATAATACACGACAATTAGTAACAATTCAATATGCACATAATGACATATAATATATTGTTAGACGGTTGCCAGCCAACATTTTTACGTGAAATAAGAAAATTAAAACAAAATTGAATAGCTCCGTGGTAATTGGAATCAATTTTTGACAGAAGGTGTGCGTCATGTGATCTCATTGAAAAGGTAAGTTTTATAGTCGTTCATGTAGAATATATGTTTCTAACTTCATTATTTTATGCTCTTTCTGCTAATTTGTGCCTTTCGTACCTATCCTGATGTGTAGAATATGAAAACAACATATTTTGTTCTAACATTGAAAATATATATCCAGGGTGCATCAAAATAAACCGTTGCAGAAGACAAGATAACATTTCGATTTCAGAAAGTTTTAAAAGTATGATATAATAAGGTAGTTTCTCTTTGTGTTACGTAAAAATACACATATGTGATCCTCGGGTGTCATATGCAAGCAACGTAGTAGTGTGTCAGTGTAGGGAAATGCCGTGAAATATGCGTTATTTTGAAAAAAAGAATAAAATAGTACCAAAAATGGTAGACAATAAGGTACTCTGTTACAGCCATAGGGACCCGGGTTCGCGACCGCTATGAGAGAAGTGCTTGTACTCGAGTTTGAGCTTTATTTCGTGAAAATATGTTAAATGGTTGATAAGATATAGACTAAAACACATTATAATACACGACAATTAGTAACCATTCAATATGCACATAATGACATATAATATATTGTTAGACGGTTGCCAGCCAACATTTTTACGTGAAATAAGAAAATTAAAACAAAATTGAATAGCTCCGTGGTAATTGGAATCAATTTTTGACAGAAGGTGTGAGTCATGTGATCTCATTGAAAAGGTAAGGGTTATAGTCGTTCATGTAGAATATATGTTTCTAACTTCATTATTTTATGCTCTTTCTGCTAATTTGTGCCTTTCGTACCTATCCTGATGTGTAGAATATGAAAACGACATATTTTGTTCTAACATTGAAATATATATCCAGGGTGCATCAAAATAAACCGTTGCAGAAGACAAGATAACATTTCGATTTCAGAAAGTTTTAAAAGTTTGATATAATTAGGTAGTTTCTCTTTGTGTTACGTAAAAATACACATATGTGATCCTCGGGTGTCTAATGCAAGCAACCTAGTGGTGTGTCAGTGTAGGGAATCGCAGTGAAATATGCGTTATTTTGAAAAAAAGAATAAAATAGTACCAAAAATGGTAGAGAATAAGGTACTTTGTTTCAGCCATAGGGACCCGGGTTCGCGACCGCTATGAGAGAAGTGCTTGTACTCGAGTTTGAGCTTTATTTCGTGAAAATATGTTAAATGGTTCTTAAGATATAGACCAAAACAGATTATAATACACGACAATTAGTAACAATTCAATATGCACATAATGACATATAATATATTGTTAGACGGTTGCCAGCCAACATTTTTACGTGAAATAAGAAAATTAAAACAAAATTCAATAGCTCCTTGGTAATTGGAATCAATTTTTGACAGAAGGTGTGCGTCATGTGATCTCATTGAAAAGGTAAGGGTTATAGTCGTTCATGTAGAATTTATGTTTCTAACTTCATTATTTTATGCTCTTTCTGCTAATTTGTGCCTTTCGTACCTATCCTGATGTGTAGAATATGAAAACAACATATTTTGTTCTTACATTGAAAATATATATACAGGGTGCATCAAAAAAAACCGTTGCAGAAGACAAGATAACACTTCGATTTCAGAAAGTTTTAAAAGTTTGATATAATTAGGTAGTTTCTCTTTGTGTTACGTAAAAATACACATATGTGATCCTCGGGTGTCTAATGCAAGCAACCTAGTGGTGTGTCAGTGTAGGGAATCGCAGTGAAATATGCGTTATTTTGAAAAAAAGAATAAAATAGTACCAAAAATGGTAGAGAATAAGGTACTTTGTTTCAGCCATAGGGACCCGGGTTCGCGACCGCTATGAGAGAAGTGCTTGTACTCGAGTTTGAGCTTTATTTCGTGAAAATATGTTAAATGGTTCTTAAGATATAGACCAAAACAGATTATAATACACGACAATTAGTAACAATTCAATATGCACATAATGACATATAATATATTGTTAGACGGTTGCCAGCCAACATTTTTACGTGAAATAAGAAAATTAAAACAAAATTCAATAGCTCCTTGGTAATTGGAATCAATTTTTGACAGAAGGTGTGCGTCATGTGATCTCATTGAAAAGGTAAGGGTTATAGTCGTTCATGTAGAATTTAAGTTTCTAACTTCATTATTTTATGCTCTTTCTGCTAATTTGTGCCTTTCGTACCTATCCTGATGTGTAGAATATGAAAACAACATATTTTGTTCTAACATTGAAATATATATCCAGGGTGCATCAAAATAAACCGTTGCAGAAGACAAGATAACATTTCGATTTCAGAAAGTTTTAAAAGTTTGATATAATTAGGTAGTTTCTCTTTGTGTTACGTAAAAATACACATATGTGATCCTCGGGTGTCTAATGCAAGCAACCTAGTGGTGTGTCAGTGTAGGGAATCGCAGTGAAATATGCGTTATTTTGAAAAAAAGAATAAAATAGTACCAAAAATGGTAGAGAATAAGGTACTCTGTTTCAGCCATAGGGACCCGGGTTCGCGACCGCTATGAGAGAAGTGCTTGTACTCGAGTTTGAGCTTTATTTCGTGAAAATATGTTAAATGGTTCTTAAGATATAGACCAAAACAGATTATAATACACGACAATTAGTAACAATTCAATATGCACATAATGACAGATAATATATTGTTAGACGGTTGCCAGCCAACATTTTTACGTGAAATAAGAAAATTAAAACAAAATTGAATAGCTCCTTGGTAATTGGAATCAATTTTTGACAGAAGGTGTGCGTCATGTGATCTCATTGAAAAGGTAAGGGTTATAGTCGTTCATGTAGAATTTATGTTTCTAACTTCATTATTTTATGCTCTTTCTGCTAATTTGTGCCTTTCGTACCTATCCTGATGTGTAGAATATGAAAACAACATATTTTGTTCTTACATTGAAAATATATATACAGGGTGCATCAAAAAAAACCGTTGCAGAAGACAAGATAACACTTCGATTTCAGAAAGTTTTAAAAGTTTGATATAATTAGGTAGTTTCTCTTTGTGTTACGTAAAAATACACATATGTGATCCTCGGGTGTCTAATGCAAGCAACCTAGTGGTGTGTCAGTGTAGGGAATCGCAGTGAAATATGCGTTATTTTGAAAAAAAGGATAAAATAGTACCAAAAATGGTAGAGAATAAGGTACTTTGTTTCAGCCATAGGGACCCGGGTTCGCGACCGCTATGAGAGAAGTGCTTGTACTCGAGTTTGAGCTTTATTTCGTGAAAATATGTTAAATGGTTCTTAAGATATAGACCAAAACAGATTATAATACACGACAATTAGTAACAATTCAATATGCACATAATGACATATAATATATTGTTAGACGGTTGCCAGCCAACATTTTTACGTGAAATAAGAAAATTAAAACAAAATTGAATAGCTTTTTGGTAATTGGAATCAATTTTTGACAGAAGATGTGCGTCATGTGATCTCATTGAAAACGTACGGGTTATAGTCGTTCATGTAGAATATATGTTTCTAACTTCATTATTTTATGCTCTTTCTGCTAATTTGTGCCTTTCGTACCTATCCTGATGTGTAGAATATGAAAACAACATATTTTGTTCTTACATTGAAAATATATATACAGGGTGCATCAAAATAAACCGTTGCAGAAGACAAGATAACACTTCGATTTCAGAAAGTTTTAAAAGTTTGATATAATTAGGTAGTTTCTCTTTGTGTTACGTAAAAATACACATATGTGATCCTCGGGTGTCATACGCAAGCAACCTAGTGGTGTGTCAGTGTAGGGAAATGCAGTGAAATATGCGTTATTTTGATAAAAAGAATAAAATAGTACCAAAAATGGTAGAGAATAAGGTACTCTGTTTCAGCCATAGGGACCAGGGTTCGCGACCGCTATGAGAGAAGTGCTTGTACTCGAGTTTGAGCTTTATTTCGTGAAAATATGTTAAATGGTTGATAAGATATAGACTAAAACACATTATAATACACGACAATTAGTAACAATTCAATATGCACATAATGACATATAATATATTGTTAGACGGTTGCCAGCCAACATTTTTACGTGAAATAAGAAAATTAAAACAAAATTGAATAGCTCCGTGGTAATTGGAATCAATTTTTGACAGAAGGTGTGAGTCATGTGATCTCATTGAAAAGGTAAGGGTTATAGTCGTTCATGTAGAATATATGTTTCTAACTTCATTATTTTATGCTCTTTCTGCTAATTTGTGCCTTTCGTACCTATCCTGATGTGTAGAATATGAAAACAACATATTTTGTTCTAACATTGAAATATATATCCAGGGTGCATCAAAATAAACCGTTGCAGAAGACAAGATAACATTTCGATTTCAGAAAGTTTTAAAAGTTTGATATAATTAGGTAGTTTCTCTTTGTGTTACGTAAAAATACACATATGTGATCCTCGGGTGTCTAATGCAAGCAACCTAGTGGTGTGTCAGTGTAGGGAATCGCAGTGAAATATGCGTTATTTTGAAAAAAAGAATAAAATAGTACCAAAAATGGTAGAGAATAAGGTACTTTGTTTCAGCCATAGGGACCCGGGTTCGCGACCGCTATGAGAGAAGTGCTTGTACTCGAGTTTGAGCTTTATTTCGTGAAAATATGTTAAATGGTTCTTAAGATATAGACCAAAACAGATTATAATACACGACAATTAGTAACAATTCAATATGCACATAATGACATATAATATATTGTTAGACGGTTGCCAGCCAACATTTTTACGTGAAATAAGAAAATTAAAACAAAATTGAATAGCTCCTTGGTAATTGGAATCAATTTTTGACAGAAGGTGTGCGTCATGTGATCTCATTGAAAAGGTAAGGGTTATAGTCGTTCATGTAGAATTTATGTTTCTAACTTCATTATTTTATGCTCTTTCTGCTAATTTGTGCCTTTCGTACCTATCCTGATGTGTAGAATATGAAAACAACATATTTTGTTCTTACATTGAAAATATATATACAGGGTGCATCAAAAAAAACCGTTGCAGAAGACAAGATAACACTTCGATTTCAGAAAGTTTTAAAAGTTTGATATAATTAGGTAGTTTCTCTTTGTGTTACGTAAAAATACACATATGTGATCCTCGGGTGTCATATGCAAGCAACCTAGTGGTGTGTCAGTGTAGGGAAATGCCGTGAAATGAGCTTTATTTTGAAAAAAAGAATAAAATAGTACCAAAAATGGTAGAGAATAAGGTACTCTGTTTCAGCCATAGGGACCCGGGTTCGCGACCGCTATGAGAGAAGTGCTTGTACTCGAGTTTGAGCTTTATTTCGTGAAAATATGTTAAATGGTTCTTAAGATATAGACCAAAACAGATTATAATACACGACAATTAGTAACAATTCAATATGCACATAATGACATATAATATATTGTTAGACGGTTGCCAGCCAACATTTTTACGTGAAATAAGAAAATTAAAACAAAATTGAATAGCTCCGTGGTAATTGGAATCAATTTTTGACAGAAGGTGTGCGTCATGTGATCTCATTGAAAAGGTAAGTTTTATAGTCGTTCATGTAGAATATATGTTTCTAACTTCATTATTTTATGCTCTTTCTGCTAATTTGTGCCTTTCGTACCTATCCTGATGTGTAGAATATGAAAACAACATATTTTGTTCTAACATTGAAAATATATATCCAGGGTGCATCAAAATAAACCGTTGCAGAAGACAAGATAACATTTCGATTTCAGAAAGTTTTAAAAGTATGATATAATAAGGTAGTTTCTCTTTGTGTTACGTAAAAATACACATATGTGATCCTCGGGTGTCATATGCAAGCAACGTAGTAGTGTGTCAGTGTAGGGAAATGCCGTGAAATGAGCTTTATTTTGAAAAAAAGAATAAAATAGTACCAAAAATGGTAGAGAATAAGGTACTCTGTTTCAGCCATAGGGACCCGGGTTCGCGACCGCTATGAGAGAAGTGCTTGTACTCGAGTTTGAGCTTTATTTCGTGAAAATATGTTAAATGGTTCTTAAGATATAGACCAAAACAGATTATAATACACGACAATTAGTAACAATTCAATATGCACATAATGACATATAATATATTGTTAGACGGTTGCCAGCCAACATTTTTACGTGAAATAAGAAAATTAAAACAAAATTGAATAGCTCCGTGGTAATTGGAATCAATTTTTGACAGAAGGTGTGCGTCATGTGATCTCATTGAAAAGGTAAGTTTTATAGTCGTTCATGTAGAATATATGTTTCTAACTTCATTATTTTATGCTCTTTCTGCTAATTTGTGCCTTTCGTACCTATCCTGATGTGTAGAATATGAAAACAACATATTTTGTTCTAACATTGAAAATATATATCCAGGGTGCATCAAAATAAACCGTTGCAGAAGACAAGATAACATTTCGATTTCAGAAAGTTTTAAAAGTATGATATAATAAGGTAGTTTCTCTTTGTGTTACGTAAAAATACACATATGTGATCCTCGGGTGTCATATGCAAGCAACGTAGTAGTGTGTCAGTGTAGGGAAATGCCGTGAAATATGCGTTATTTTGAAAAAAAGAATAAAATAGTACCAAAAATGGTAGACAATAAGGTACTCTGTTACAGCCATAGGGACCCGGGTTCGCGACCGCTATGAGAGAAGTGCTTGTACTCGAGTTTGAGCTTTATTTCGTGAAAATATGTTAAATGGTTCTTAAGATATAGACCAAAACAGATTATAATACACGACAATTAGTAACAATTCAATATGCACATAATGACAGATAATATATTGTTAGACGGTTGCCAGCCAACATTTTTACGTGAAATAAGAAAATTAAAACAAAATTGAATAGCTCCTTGGTAATTGGAATCAATTTTTGACAGAAGGTGTGCGTCATGTGATCTCATTGAAAAGGTAAGGGTTATAGTCGTTCATGTAGAATTTATGTTTCTAACTTCATTATTTTATGCTCTTTCTGCTAATTTGTGCCTTTCGTACCTATCCTGATGTGTAGAATATGAAAACAACATATTTTGTTCTTACATTGAAAATATATATACAGGGTGCATCAAAAAAAACCGTTGCAGAAGACAAGATAACACTTCGATTTCAGAAAGTTTTAAAAGTTTGATATAATTAGGTAGTTTCTCTTTGTGTTACGTAAAAATACACATATGTGATCCTCGGGTGTCTAATGCAAGCAACCTAGTGGTGTGTCAGTGTAGGGAATCGCAGTGAAATATGCGTTATTTTGAAAAAAAGGATAAAATAGTACCAAAAATGGTAGAGAATAAGGTACTTTGTTTCAGCCATAGGGACCCGGGTTCGCGACCGCTATGAGAGAAGTGCTTGTACTCGAGTTTGAGCTTTATTTCGTGAAAATATGTTAAATGGTTCTTAAGATATAGACCAAAACAGATTATAATACACGACAATTAGTAACAATTCAATATGCACATAATGACATATAATATATTGTTAGACGGTTGCCAGCCAACATTTTTACGTGAAATAAGAAAATTAAAACAAAATTGAATAGCTTTTTGGTAATTGGAATCAATTTTTGACAGAAGATGTGCGTCATGTGATCTCATTGAAAACGTACGGGTTATAGTCGTTCATGTAGAATATATGTTTCTAACTTCATTATTTTATGCTCTTTCTGCTAATTTGTGCCTTTCGTACCTATCCTGATGTGTAGAATATGAAAACAACATATTTTGTTCTTACATTGAAAATATATATACAGGGTGCATCAAAATAAACCGTTGCAGAAGACAAGATAACATTTCGATTTCAGAAAGTTTTAAAAGTATGATATAATAAGGTAGTTTCTCTTTGTGTTACGTAAAAATACACATATGTGATCCTCGGGTGTCATATGCAAGCAACCTAGTGGTGTGTCAGTGTAGGGAAATGCCGTGAAATATGCGTTATTTTGAAAAAAAGAATAAAATAGTACCAAAAATGGTAGAGAATAAGGTACTCTGTTACAGCCATAGGGACCCGGGTTCGCGACCGCTATGAGGGAAGTGCTTGTACTCGAGTTTGAGCTTTATTTCGTGAAAATATGTTAAATGGTTGATAAGATATAGACTAAAACACATTATAATACACGACAATTAGTAACCATTCAATATGCACATAATGACATATAATATATTGTTAGACGGTTGCCAGCCAACATTTTTACGTGAAATAAGAAAATTAAAACAAAATTGAATAGCTCCGTGGTAATTGGAATCAATTTTTGACAGAAGGTGTGAGTCATGTGATCTCATTGAAAAGGTAAGGGTTATAGTCGTTCATGTAGAATATATGTTTCTAACTTCATTATTTTATGCTCTTTCTGCTAATTTGTGCCTTTCGTACCTATCCTGATGTGTAGAATATGAAAACAACATATTTTGTTCTAACATTGAAATATATATCCAGGGTGCATCAAAATAAACCGTTGCAGAAGACAAGATAACATTTCGATTTCAGAAAGTTTTAAAAGTTTGATATAATTAGGTAGTTTCTCTTTGTGTTACGTAAAAATACACATATGTGATCCTCGGGTGTCTAATGCAAGCAACCTAGTGGTGTGTCAGTGTAGGGAATCGCAGTGAAATATGCGTTATTTTGAAAAAAAGAATAAAATAGTACCAAAAATGGTAGAGAATAAGGTACTTTGTTTCAGCCATAGGGACCCGGGTTCGCGACCGCTATGAGAGAAGTGCTTGTACTCGAGTTTGAGCTTTATTTCGTGAAAATATGTTAAATGGTTCTTAAGATATAGACCAAAACAGATTATAATACACGACAATTAGTAACAATTCAATATGCACATAATGACAGATAATATATTGTTAGACGGTTGCCAGCCAACATTTTTACGTGAAATAAGAAAATTAAAACAAAATTGAATAGCTCCTTGGTAATTGGAATCAATTTTTGACAGAAGGTGTGCGTCATGTGATCTCATTGAAAAGGTAAGGGTTATAGTCGTTCATGTAGAATTTATGTTTCTAACTTCATTATTTTATGCTCTTTCTGCTAATTTGTGCCTTTCGTACCTATCCTGATGTGTAGAATATGAAAACAACATATTTTGTTCTTACATTGAAAATATATATACAGGGTGCATCAAAAAAAACCGTTGCAGAAGACAAGATAACACTTCGATTTCAGAAAGTTTTAAAAGTTTGATATAATTAGGTAGTTTCTCTTTGTGTTACGTAAAAATACACATATGTGATCCTCGGGTGTCTAATGCAAGCAACCTAGTGGTGTGTCAGTGTAGGGAATCGCAGTGAAATATGCGTTATTTTGAAAAAAAGGATAAAATAGTACCAAAAATGGTAGAGAATAAGGTACTTTGTTTCAGCCATAGGGACCCGGGTTCGCGACCGCTATGAGAGAAGTGCTTGTACTCGAGTTTGAGCTTTATTTCGTGAAAATATGTTAAATGGTTCTTAAGATATAGACCAAAACAGATTATAATACACGACAATTAGTAACAATTCAATATGCACATAATGACAGATAATATATTGTTAGACGGTTGCCAGCCAACATTTTTACGTGAAATAAGAAAATTAAAACAAAATTGAATAGCTTTTTGGTAATTGGAATCAATTTTTGACAGAAGATGTACGTCATGTGATCTCATTGAAAAGGTAAGGGTTATAGTCGTTCATGTAGAATATATGTTTCTAACTTCATTATTTTATGCTCTTTCTGCTAATTTGTGCCTTTCGTACCTATCCTGATGTGTAGAATATGAAAACAACATATTTTGTTCTTACATTGAAAATATATATACAGGGTGCATCAAAATAAACCGTTGCAGAAGACAAGATAACACTTCGATTTCAGAAAGTTTTAAAAGTTTGATATAATTAGGTAGTTTCTCTTTGTGTTACGTAAAAATACACATATGTGATCCTCGGGTGTCATATGCAAGCAACCTAGTGGTGTGTCAGTGTAGGGAAATGCAGTGAAATATGCGTTATTTTGATAAAAAGAATAAAATAGTACCAAAAATGGTAGAGAATAAGGTACTCTGTTTCAGCCATAGGGACCCGGGTTCGCGACCGCTATGAGAGAAGTGCTTGTACTCGAGTTTGAGCTTTATTTCGTGAAAATATGTTAAATGGTTGATAAGATATAGACTAAAACACATTATAATACACGACAATTAGTAACAATTCAATATGCACATAATGACATATAATATATTGTTAGACGGTTGCCAGCCAACATTTTTACGTGAAATAAGAAAATTAAAACAAAATTGAATAGCTCCGTGGTAATTGGAATCAATTTTTGACAGAAGGTGTGAGTCATGTGATCTCATTGAAAAGGTAAGGGTTATAGTCGTTCATGTAGAATATATGTTTCTAACTTCATTATTTTATGCTCTTTCTGCTAATTTGTGCCTTTCGTACCTATCCTGATGTGTAGAATATGAAAACAACATATTTTGTTCTAACATTGAAATATATATCCAGGGTGCATCAAAATAAACCGTTGCAGAAGACAAGATAACATTTCGATTTCAGAAAGTTTTAAAAGTTTGATATAATTAGGTAGTTTCTCTTTGTGTTACGTAAAAATACACATATGTGATCCTCGGGTGTCTAATGCAAGCAACCTAGTGGTGTGTCAGTGTAGGGAATCGCAGTGAAATATGCGTTATTTTGAAAAAAAGAATAAAATAGTACCAAAAATGGAAGAGAATAAGGTACTTTGTTTCAGCCATAGGGACCCGGGTTCGCGACCGCTATGAGAGAAGTGCTTGTACTCGAGTTTGAGCTTTATTTCGTGAAAATATGTTAAATGGTTCTTAAGATATAGACCAAAACAGATTATAATACACGACAATTAGTAACAATTCAATATGCACATAATGACATATAATATATTGTTAGACGGTTGCCAGCCAACATTTTTACGTGAAATAAGAAAATTAAAACAAAATTGAATAGCTCCTTGGTAATTGGAATCAATTTTTGACAGAAGGTGTGCGTCATGTGATCTCATTGAAAAGGTAAGGGTTATAGTCGTTCATGTAGAATTTATGTTTCTAACTTCATTATTTTATGCTCTTTCTGCTAATTTGTGCCTTTCGTACCTATCCTGATGTGTAGAATATGAAAACAACATATTTTGTTCTTACATTGAAAATATATATACAGGGTGCATCAAAAAAAACCGTTGCAGAAGACAAGATAACACTTCGATTTCAGAAAGTTTTAAAAGTTTGATATAATTAGGTAGTTTCTCTTTGTGTTACGTAAAAATACACATATGTGATCCTCGGGTGTCATATGCAAGCAACCTAGTGGTGTGTCAGTGTAGGGAAATGCCGTGAAATATGCGTTATTTTGAAAAAAAGAATAAAATAGTACCAAAAATGGTAGAGAATAAGGTACTCTGTTTCAGCCATAGGGACCCGGGTTCGCGACCGCTATGAGAGAAGTGCTTGTACTCGAGTTTGAGCTTTATTTCGTGAAAATATGTTAAATGGTTCTTAAGATATAGACCAAAACAGATTATAATACACGACAATTAGTAACAATTCAATATGCACATAATGACATATAATATATTGTTAGACGGTTGCCAGCCAACATTTTTACGTGAAATAAGAAAATTAAAACAAAATTGAATAGCTCCGTGGTAATTGGAATCAATTTTTGACAGAAGGTGTGCGTCATGTGATCTCATTGAAAAGGTAAGTTTTATAGTCGTTCATGTAGAATATATGTTTCTAACTTCATTATTTTATGCTCTTTCTGCTAATTTGTGCCTTTCGTACCTATCCTGATGTGTAGAATATGAAAACAACATATTTTGTTCTAACATTGAAAATATATATCCAGGGTGCATCAAAATAAACCGTTGCAGAAGACAAGATAACATTTCGATTTCAGAAAGTTTTAAAAGTATGATATAATAAGGTAGTTTCTCTTTGTGTTACGTAAAAATACACATATGTGATCCTCGGGTGTCATATGCAAGCAACGTAGTAGTGTGTCAGTGTAGGGAAATGCCGTGAAATATGCGTTATTTTGAAAAAAAGAATAAAATAGTACCAAAAATGGTAGACAATAAGGTACTCTGTTACAGCCATAGGGACCCGGGTTCGCGACCGCTATGAGAGAAGTGCTTGTACTCGAGTTTGAGCTTTATTTCGTGAAAATATGTTAAATGGTTGATAAGATATAGACTAAAACACATTATAATACACGACAATTAGTAACCATTCAATATGCACATAATGACATATAATATATTGTTAGACGGTTGCCAGCCAACATTTTTACGTGAAATAAGAAAATTAAAACAAAATTGAATAGCTCCGTGGTAATTGGAATCAATTTTTGACAGAAGGTGTGAGTCATGTGATCTCATTGAAAAGGTAAGGGTTATAGTCGTTCATGTAGAATATATGTTTCTAACTTCATTATTTTATGCTCTTTCTGCTAATTTGTGCCTTTCGTACCTATCCTGATGTGTAGAATATGAAAACAACATATTTTGTTCTAACATTGAAATATATATCCAGGGTGCATCAAAATAAACCGTTGCAGAAGACAAGATAACATTTCGATTTCAGAAAGTTTTAAAAGTTTGATATAATTAGGTAGTTTCTCTTTGTGTTACGTAAAAATACACATATGTGATCCTCGGGTGTCTAATGCAAGCAACCTAGTGGTGTGTCAGTGTAGGGAATCGCAGTGAAATATGCGTTATTTTGAAAAAAAGAATAAAATAGTACCAAAAATGGTAGAGAATAAGGTACTTTGTTTCAGCCATAGGGACCCGGGTTCGCGACCGCTATGAGAGAAGTGCTTGTACTCGAGTTTGAGCTTTATTTCGTGAAAATATGTTAAATGGTTCTTAAGATATAGACCAAAACAGATTATAATACACGACAATTAGTAACAATTCAATATGCACATAATGACATATAATATATTGTTAGACGGTTGCCAGCCAACATTTTTACGTGAAATAAGAAAATTAAAACAAAATTGAATAGCTCCTTGGTAATTGGAATCAATTTTTGACAGAAGGTGTGCGTCATGTGATCTCATTGAAAAGGTAAGGGTTATAGTCGTTCATGTAGAATTTATGTTTCTAACTTCATTATTTTATGCTCTTTCTGCTAATTTGTGCCTTTCGTACCTATCCTGATGTGTAGAATATGAAAACAACATATTTTGTTCTTACATTGAAAATATATATACAGGGTGCATCAAAAAAACCGTTGCAGAAGACAAGATAACACTTCGATTTCAGAAAGTTTTAAAAGTTTGATATAATTAGGTAGTTTCTCTTTGTGTTACGTAAAAATACACATATGTGATCCTCGGGTGTCTAATGCAAGCAACCTAGTGGTGTGTCAGTGTAGGGAATCGCAGTGAAATATGCGTTATTTTGAAAAAAAGAATAAAATAGTACCAAAAATGGTAGAGAATAAGGTACTTTGTTTCAGCCATAGGGACCCGGGTTCGCGACCGCTATGAGAGAAGTGCTTGTACTCGAGTTTGAGCTTTATTTCGTGAAAATATGTTAAATGGTTCTTAAGATATAGACCAAAACAGATTATAATACACGACAATTAGTAACAATTCAATATGCACATAATGACATATAATATATTGTTAGACGGTTGCCAGCCAACATTTTTACGTGAAATAAGAAAATTAAAACAAAATTCAATAGCTCCTTGGTAATTGGAATCAATTTTTGACAGAAGGTGTGCGTCATGTGATCTCATTGAAAAGGTAAGGGTTATAGTCGTTCATGTAGAATTTAAGTTTCTAACTTCATTATTTTATGCTCTTTCTGCTAATTTGTGCCTTTCGTACCTATCCTGATGTGTAGAATATGAAAACAACATATTTTGTTCTAACATTGAAATATATATCCAGGGTGCATCAAAATAAACCGTTGCAGAAGACAAGATAACATTTCGATTTCAGAAAGTTTTAAAAGTTTGATATAATTAGGTAGTTTCTCTTTGTGTTACGTAAAAATACACATATGTGATCCTCGGGTGTCTAATGCAAGCAACCTAGTGGTGTGTCAGTGTAGGGAATCGCAGTGAAATATGCGTTATTTTGAAAAAAAGAATAAAATAGTACCAAAAATGGTAGAGAATAAGGTACTTTGTTTCAGCCATAGGGACCCGGGTTCGCGACCGCTATGAGAGAAGTGCTTGTACTCGAGTTTGAGCTTTATTTCGTGAAAATATGTTAAATGGTTCTTAAGATATAGACCAAAACAGATTATAATACACGACAATTAGTAACAATTCAATATGCACATAATGACAGATAATATATTGTTAGACGGTTGCCAGCCAACATTTTTACGTGAAATAAGAAAATTAAAACAAAATTGAATAGCTCCTTGGTAATTGGAATCAATTTTTGACAGAAGGTGTGCGTCATGTGATCTCATTGAAAAGGTAAGGGTTATAGTCGTTCATGTAGAATTTATGTTTCTAACTTCATTATTTTATGCTCTTTCTGCTAATTTGTGCCTTTCGTACCTATCCTGATGTGTAGAATATGAAAACAACATATTTTGTTCTTACATTGAAAATATATATACAGGGTGCATCAAAAAAAACCGTTGCAGAAGACAAGATAACACTTCGATTTCAGAAAGTTTTAAAAGTTTGATATAATTAGGTAGTTTCTCTTTGTGTTACGTAAAAATACACATATGTGATCCTCGGGTGTCTAATGCAAGCAACCTAGTGGTGTGTCAGTGTAGGGAATCGCAGTGAAATATGCGTTATTTTGAAAAAAAGGATAAAATAGTACCAAAAATGGTAGAGAATAAGGTACTTTGTTTCAGCCATAGGGACCCGGGTTCGCGACCGCTATGAGAGAAGTGCTTGTACTCGAGTTTGAGCTTTATTTCGTGAAAATATGTTAAATGGTTCTTAAGATATAGACCAAAACAGATTATAATACACGACAATTAGTAACAATTCAATATGCACATAATGACATATAATATATTGTTAGACGGTTGCCAGCCAACATTTTTACGTGAAATAAGAAAATTAAAACAAAATTGAATAGCTCCTTGGTAATTGGAATCAATTTTTGACAGAAGGTGTGCGTCATGTGATCTCATTGAAAAGGTAAGGGTTATAGTCGTTCATGTAGAATTTATGTTTCTAACTTCATTATTTTATGCTCTTTCTGCTAATTTGTGCCTTTCGTACCTATCCTGATGTGTAGAATATGAAAACAACATATTTTGTTCTTACATTGAAAATATATATACAGGGTGCATCAAAAAAAACCGTTGCAGAAGACAAGATAACACTTCGATTTCAGAAAGTTTTAAAAGTTTGATATAATTAGGTAGTTTCTCTTTGTGTTACGTAAAAATACACATATGTGATCCTCGGGTGTCATATGCAAGCAACCTAGTGGTGTGTCAGTGTAGGGAAATGCCGTGAAATATGCGTTATTTTGAAAAAAAGAATAAAATAGTACCAAAAATGGTAGAGAATAAGGTACTCTGTTTCAGCCATAGGGACCCGGGTTCGCGACCGCTATGAGAGAAGTGCTTGTACTCGAGTTTGAGCTTTATTTCGTGAAAATATGTTAAATGGTTCTTAAGATATAGACCAAAACAGATTATAATACACGACAATTAGTAACAATTCAATATGCACATAATGACATATAATATATTGTTAGACGGTTGCCAGCCAACATTTTTACGTGAAATAAGAAAATTAAAACAAAATTGAATAGCTCCGTGGTAATTGGAATCAATTTTTGACAGAAGGTGTGCGTCATGTGATCTCATTGAAAAGGTAAGTTTTATAGTCGTTCATGTAGAATATATGTTTCTAACTTCATTATTTTATGCTCTTTCTGCTAATTTGTGCCTTTCGTACCTATCCTGATGTGTAGAATATGAAAACAACATATTTTGTTCTAACATTGAAAATATATATCCAGGGTGCATCAAAATAAACCGTTGCAGAAGACAAGATAACATTTCGATTTCAGAAAGTTTTAAAAGTATGATATAATAAGGTAGTTTCTCTTTGTGTTACGTAAAAATACACATATGTGATCCTCGGGTGTCATATGCAAGCAACGTAGTAGTGTGTCAGTGTAGGGAAATGCCGTGAAATATGCGTTATTTTGAAAAAAAGAATAAAATAGTACCAAAAATGGTAGACAATAAGGTACTCTGTTACAGCCATAGGGACCCGGGTTCGCGACCGCTATGAGAGAAGTGCTTGTACTCGAGTTTGAGCTTTATTTCGTGAAAATATGTTAAATGGTTGATAAGATATAGACTAAAACACATTATAATACACGACAATTAGTAACCATTCAATATGCACATAATGACATATAATATATTGTTAGACGGTTGCCAGCCAACATTTTTACGTGAAATAAGAAAATTAAAACAAAATTGAATAGCTCCGTGGTAATTGGAATCAATTTTTGACAGAAGGTGTGAGTCATGTGATCTCATTGAAAAGGTAAGGGTTATAGTCGTTCATGTAGAATATATGTTTCTAACTTCATTATTTTATGCTCTTTCTGCTAATTTGTGCCTTTCGTACCTATCCTGATGTGTAGAATATGAAAACAACATATTTTGTTCTAACATTGAAATATATATCCAGGGTGCATCAAAATAAACCGTTGCAGAAGACAAGATAACATTTCGATTTCAGAAAGTTTTAAAAGTTTGATATAATTAGGTAGTTTCTCTTTGTGTTACGTAAAAATACACATATGTGATCCTCGGGTGTCTAATGCAAGCAACCTAGTGGTGTGTCAGTGTAGGGAATCGCAGTGAAATATGCGTTATTTTGAAAAAAAGAATAAAATAGTACCAAAAATGGTAGAGAATAAGGTACTTTGTTTCAGCCATAGGGACCCGGGTTCGCGACCGCTATGAGAGAAGTGCTTGTACTCGAGTTTGAGCTTTATTTCGTGAAAATATGTTAAATGGTTCTTAAGATATAGACCAAAACAGATTATAATACACGACAATTAGTAACAATTCAATATGCACATAATGACATATAATATATTGTTAGACGGTTGCCAGCCAACATTTTTACGTGAAATAAGAAAATTAAAACAAAATTGAATAGCTCCTTGGTAATTGGAATCAATTTTTGACAGAAGGTGTGCGTCATGTGATCTCATTGAAAAGGTAAGGGTTATAGTCGTTCATGTAGAATTTATGTTTCTAACTTCATTATTTTATGCTCTTTCTGCTAATTTGTGCCTTTCGTACCTATCCTGATGTGTAGAATATGAAAACAACATATTTTGTTCTTACATTGAAAATATATATACAGGGTGCATCAAAAAAACCGTTGCAGAAGACAAGATAACACTTCGATTTCAGAAAGTTTTAAAAGTTTGATATAATTAGGTAGTTTCTCTTTGTGTTACGTAAAAATACACATATGTGATCCTCGGGTGTCTAATGCAAGCAACCTAGTGGTGTGTCAGTGTAGGGAATCGCAGTGAAATATGCGTTATTTTGAAAAAAAGAATAAAATAGTACCAAAAATGGTAGAGAATAAGGTACTTTGTTTCAGCCATAGGGACCCGGGTTCGCGACCGCTATGAGAGAAGTGCTTGTACTCGAGTTTGAGCTTTATTTCGTGAAAATATGTTAAATGGTTCTTAAGATATAGACCAAAACAGATTATAATACACGACAATTAGTAACAATTCAATATGCACATAATGACATATAATATATTGTTAGACGGTTGCCAGCCAACATTTTTACGTGAAATAAGAAAATTAAAACAAAATTCAATAGCTCCTTGGTAATTGGAATCAATTTTTGACAGAAGGTGTGCGTCATGTGATCTCATTGAAAAGGTAAGGGTTATAGTCGTTCATGTAGAATTTAAGTTTCTAACTTCATTATTTTATGCTCTTTCTGCTAATTTGTGCCTTTCGTACCTATCCTGATGTGTAGAATATGAAAACAACATATTTTGTTCTAACATTGAAATATATATCCAGGGTGCATCAAAATAAACCGTTGCAGAAGACAAGATAACATTTCGATTTCAGAAAGTTTTAAAAGTTTGATATAATTAGGTAGTTTCTCTTTGTGTTACGTAAAAATACACATATGTGATCCTCGGGTGTCTAATGCAAGCAACCTAGTGGTGTGTCAGTGTAGGGAATCGCAGTGAAATATGCGTTATTTTGAAAAAAAGAATAAAATAGTACCAAAAATGGTAGAGAATAAGGTACTTTGTTTCAGCCATAGGGACCCGGGTTCGCGACCGCTATGAGAGAAGTGCTTGTACTCGAGTTTGAGCTTTATTTCGTGAAAATATGTTAAATGGTTCTTAAGATATAGACCAAAACAGATTATAATACACGACAATTAGTAACAATTCAATATGCACATAATGACAGATAATATATTGTTAGACGGTTGCCAGCCAACATTTTTACGTGAAATAAGAAAATTAAAACAAAATTGAATAGCTCCTTGGTAATTGGAATCAATTTTTGACAGAAGGTGTGCGTCATGTGATCTCATTGAAAAGGTAAGGGTTATAGTCGTTCATGTAGAATTTATGTTTCTAACTTCATTATTTTATGCTCTTTCTGCTAATTTGTGCCTTTCGTACCTATCCTGATGTGTAGAATATGAAAACAACATATTTTGTTCTTACATTGAAAATATATATACAGGGTGCATCAAAAAAAACCGTTGCAGAAGACAAGATAACACTTCGATTTCAGAAAGTTTTAAAAGTTTGATATAATTAGGTAGTTTCTCTTTGTGTTACGTAAAAATACACATATGTGATCCTCGGGTGTCTAATGCAAGCAACCTAGTGGTGTGTCAGTGTAGGGAATCGCAGTGAAATATGCGTTATTTTGAAAAAAAGGATAAAATAGTACCAAAAATGGTAGAGAATAAGGTACTTTGTTTCAGCCATAGGGACCCGGGTTCGCGACCGCTATGAGAGAAGTGCTTGTACTCGAGTTTGAGCTTTATTTCGTGAAAATATGTTAAATGGTTCTTAAGATATAGACCAAAACAGATTATAATACACGACAATTAGTAACAATTCAATATGCACATAATGACATATAATATATTGTTAGACGGTTGCCAGCCAACATTTTTACGTGAAATAAGAAAATTAAAACAAAATTGAATAGCTTTTTGGTAATTGGAATCAATTTTTGACAGAAGATGTGCGTCATGTGATCTCATTGAAAAGGTAAGGGTTATAGTCGTTCATGTAGAATATATGTTTCTAACTTCATTATTTTATGCTCTTTCTGCTAATTTGTGCCTTTCGTACCTATCCTGATGTGTAGAATATGAAAACAACATATTTTGTTCTTACATTGAAAATATATATACAGGGTGCATCAAAATAAACCGTTGCAGAAGACAAGATAACACTTCGATTTCAGAAAGTTTTAAAAGTTTGATATAATTAGGTAGTTTCTCTTTGTGTTACGTAAAAATACACATATGTGATCCTCGGGTGTCATACGCAAGCAACCTAGTGGTGTGTCAGTGTAGGGAAATGCAGTGAAATATGCGTTATTTTGATAAAAAGAATAAAATAGTACCAAAAATGGTAGAGAATAAGGTACTCTGTTTCAGCCATAGGGACCAGGGTTCGCGACCGCTATGAGAGAAGTGCTTGTACTCGAGTTTGAGCTTTATTTCGTGAAAATATGTTAAATGGTTGATAAGATATAGACTAAAACACATTATAATACACGACAATTAGTAACAATTCAATATGCACATAATGACATATAATATATTGTTAGACGGTTGCCAGCCAACATTTTTACGTGAAATAAGAAAATTAAAACAAAATTGAATAGCTCCGTGGTAATTGGAATCAATTTTTGACAGAAGGTGTGAGTCATGTGATCTCATTGAAAAGGTAAGGGTTATAGTCGTTCATGTAGAATATATGTTTCTAACTTCATTATTTTATGCTCTTTCTGCTAATTTGTGCCTTTCGTACCTATCCTGATGTGTAGAATATGAAAACAACATATTTTGTTCTAACATTGAAATATATATCCAGGGTGCATCAAAATAAACCGTTGCAGAAGACAAGATAACATTTCGATTTCAGAAAGTTTTAAAAGTTTGATATAATTAGGTAGTTTCTCTTTGTGTTACGTAAAAATACACATATGTGATCCTCGGGTGTCTAATGCAAGCAACCTAGTGGTGTGTCAGTGTAGGGAATCGCAGTGAAATATGCGTTATTTTGAAAAAAAGAATAAAATAGTACCAAAAATGGTAGAGAATAAGGTACTTTGTTTCAGCCATAGGGACCCGGGTTCGCGACCGCTATGAGAGAAGTGCTTGTACTCGAGTTTGAGCTTTATTTCGTGAAAATATGTTAAATGGTTCTTAAGATATAGACCAAAACAGATTATAATACACGACAATTAATAACAATTCAATATGCACATAATGACATATAATATATTGTTAGACGGTTGCCAGCCAACATTTTTACGTGAAATAAGAAAATTAAAACAAAATTGAATAGCTCCTTGGTAATTGGAATCAATTTTTGACAGAAGGTGTGCGTCATGTGATCTCATTGAAAAGGTAAGGGTTATAGTCGTTCATGTAGAATTTATGTTTCTAACTTCATTATTTTATGCTCTTTCTGCTAATTTGTGCCTTTCGTACCTATCCTGATGTGTAGAATATGAAAACAACATATTTTGTTCTTACATTGAAAATATATATACAGGGTGCATCAAGAAAAACCGTTGCAGAAGACAAGATAACACTTAGATTTCAGAAAGTTTTAAAAGTTTGATATAATTAGGTAGTTTCTCTTTGTGTTACGTAAAAATACACATATGTGATCCTCGGGTGTCATATGCAAGCAACCTAGTGGTGTGTCAGTGTAGGGAAATGCCGTGAAATGAGCTTTATTTTGAAAAAAAGAATAAAATAGTACCAAAAATGGTAGAGAATAAGGTACTCTGTTTCAGCCATAGGGACCCGGGTTCGCGACCGCTATGAGAGAAGTGCTTGTACTCGAGTTTGAGCTTTATTTCGTGAAAATATGTTAAATGGTTCTTAAGATATAGACCAAAACAGATTATAATACACGACAATTAGTAACAATTCAATATGCACATAATGACATATAATATATTGTTAGACGGTTGCCAGCCAACATTTTTACGTGAAATAAGAAAATTAAAACAAAATTGAATAGCTCCGTGGTAATTGGAATCAATTTTTGACAGAAGGTGTGCGTCATGTGATCTCATTGAAAAGGTAAGTTTTATAGTCGTTCATGTAGAATATATGTTTCTAACTTCATTATTTTATGCTCTTTCTGCTAATTTGTGCCTTTCGTACCTATCCTGATGTGTAGAATATGAAAACAACATATTTTGTTCTAACATTGAAAATATATATCCAGGGTGCATCAAAATAAACCGTTGCAGAAGACAAGATAACATTTCGATTTCAGAAAGTTTTAAAAGTATGATATAATAAGGTAGTTTCTCTTTGTGTTACGTAAAAATACACATATGTGATCCTCGGGTGTCATATGCAAGCAACGTAGTAGTGTGTCAGTGTAGGGAAATGCCGTGAAATATGCGTTATTTTGAAAAAAAGAATAAAATAGTACCAAAAATGGTAGACAATAAGGTACTCTGTTACAGCCATAGGGACCCGGGTTCGCGACCGCTATGAGAGAAGTGCTTGTACTCGAGTTTGAGCTTTATTTCGTGAAAATATGTTAAATGGTTGATAAGATATAGACTAAAACACATTATAATACACGACAATTAGTAACAATTCAATATGCACATAATGACATATAATATATTGTTAGACGGTTGCCAGCCAACATTTTTACGTGAAATAAGAAAATTAAAACAAAATTGAATAGCTCCGTGGTAATTGGAATCAATTTTTGACAGAAGGTGTGAGCCATGTGATCTCATTGAAAAGGTAAGGGTTATAGTCGTTCATGTAGAATATATGTTTCTAACTTCATTATTTTATGCTCTTTCTGCTAATTTGTGCCTTTCGTACCTATCCTGATGTGTAGAATATGAAAACAACATATTTTGTTCTAACATTGAAATATATATCCAGGGTGCATCAAAATAAACCGTTGCAGAAGACAAGATAACATTTCGATTTCAGAAAGTTTTAAAAGTTTGATATAATTAGGTAGTTTCTCTTTGTGTTACGTAAAAATACACATATGTGATCCTCGGGTGTCTAATGCAAGCAACCTAGTGGTGTGTCAGTGTAGGGAATCGCAGTGAAATATGCGTTATTTTGAAAAAAAGAATAAAATAGTACCAAAAATGGTAGAGAATAAGGTACTTTGTTTCAGCCATAGGGACCCGGGTTCGCGACCGCTATGAGAGAAGTGCTTGTACTCGAGTTTGAGCTTTATTTCGTGAAAATATGTTAAATGGTTCTTAAGATATAGACCAAAACAGATTATAATACACGACAATTAGTAACAATTCAATATGCACATAATGACATATAATATATTGTTAGACGGTTGCCAGCCAACATTTTTACGTGAAATAAGAAAATTAAAACAAAATTGAATAGCTCCTTGGTAATTGGAATCAATTTTTGACAGAAGGTGTGCGTCATGTGATCTCATTGAAAAGGTAAGGGTTATAGTCGTTCATGTAGAATTTATGTTTCTAACTTCATTATTTTATGCTCTTTCTGCTAATTTGTGCCTTTCGTACCTATCCTGATGTGTAGAATATGAAAACATCATATTTTGTTCTTACATTGAAAATATATATACAGGGTGCATCAAAAAAAACCGTTGCAGAAGACAAGATAACACTTCGATTTCAGAAAGTTTTAAAAGTTTGATATAATTAGGTAGTTTCTCTTTGTGTTACGTAAAAATACACATATGTGATCCTCGGGTGTCTAATGCAAGCAACCTAGTGGTGTGTCAGTGTAGGGAATCGCAGTGAAATATGCGTTATTTTGAAAAAAAGAATAAAATAGTACCAAAAATGGTAGAGAATAAGGTACTTTGTTTCAGCCATAGGGACCCGGGTTCGCGACCGCTATGAGAGAAGTGCTTGTACTCGAGTTTGAGCTTTATTTCGTGAAAATATGTTAAATGGTTCTTAAGATATAGA
The DNA here is from genome assembly GCF_964235325.1 of Thermobia domestica. Classification (NCBI taxonomy): domain Eukaryota; kingdom Metazoa; phylum Arthropoda; class Insecta; order Zygentoma; family Lepismatidae; genus Thermobia; species Thermobia domestica. Next base: position 232,018,774 of record NC_137462.1, on the reverse strand, counting down.
CCAAAACAGATTATAATACACGACAATTAGTAACAATTCAATATGCACATAATGACATATAATATATTGTTAGACGGTTGCCAGCCAACATTTTTACGTGAAATAAGAAAATTAAAACAAAATTCAATAGCTCCTTGGTAATTGGAATCAATTTTTGACAGAAGGTGTGCGTCATGTGATCTCATTGAAAAGGTAAGGGTTATAGTCGTTCATGTAGAATTTAAGTTTCTAACTTCATTATTTTATGCTCTTTCTGCTAATTTGTGCCTTTCGTACCTATCCTGATGTGTAGAATATGAAAACAACATATTTTGTTCTAACATTGAAAATATATATACAGGGTGCATCAAAAAAAACCGTTGCAGAAGACAAGATAACACTTCGATTTCAGAAAGTTTTAAAAGTTTGATATAATTAGGTAGTTTCTCTTTGTGTTACGTAAAAATACACATATGTGATCCTCGGGTGTCATATGCAAGCAACCTAGTGGTGTGTCAGTGTAGGGAAATGCCGTGAAATATGCGTTATTTTGAAAAAAAGAATAAAATAGTACCAAAAATGGTAGAGAATAAGGTACTCTGTTTCAGCCATAGGGACCCGGGTTCGCGACCGCTATGAGAGAAGTGCTTGTACTCGAGTTTGAGCTTTATTTCGTGAAAATATGTTAAATGGTTCTTAAGATATAGACCAAAACAGATTATAATACACGACAATTAGTAACAATTCAATATGCACATAATGACATATAATATATTGTTAGACGGTTGCCAGCCAACATTTTTACGTGAAATAAGAAAATTAAAACAAAATTGAATAGCTCCGTGGTAATTGGAATCAATTTTTGACAGAAGGTGTGCGTCATGTGATCTCATTGAAAAGGTAAGTTTTATAGTCGTTCATGTAGAATATATGTTTCTAACTTCATTATTTTATGCTCTTTCTGCTAATTTGTGCCTTTCGTACCTATCCTGATGTGTAGAATATGAAAACAACATATTTTGTTCTAACATTGAAAATATATATCCAGGGTGCATCAAAATAAACCGTTGCAGAAGACAAGATAACATTTCGATTTCAGAAAGTTTTAAAAGTATGATATAATTAGGTAGTTTCTCTTTGTGTTACGTAAAAATACACATATGTGATCCTCGGGTGTCATATGCAAGCAACCTAGTGGTGTGTCAGTGTAGGGAAATGCCGTGAAATAGGCGTTATTTTGAAAAAAAGAATAAAATAGTACCAAAAATGGTAGACAATAAGGTACTCTGTTACAGCCATAGGGACCCGGGTTCGCGACCGCTATGAGAGAAGTGCTTGTACTCGAGTTTGAGCTTTATTTCGTGAAAATATGTTAAATGGTTGATAAGATATAGACTAAAACACATTATAATACACGACAATTAGTAACAATTCAATATGCACATAATGACATATAATATATTGTTAGACGGTTGCCAGCCAACATTTTTACGTGAAATAAGAAAATTAAAACAAAATTGAATAGCTCCGTGGTAATTGGAATCAATTTTTGACAGAAGGTGTGAGTCATGTGATCTCATTGAAAAGGTAAGGGTTATAGTCGTTCATGTAGAATATATGTTTCTAACTTCATTATTTTATGCTCTTTCTGCTAATTTGTGCCTTTCGTACCTATCCTGATGTGTAGAATATGAAAACAACATATTTTGTTCTAACATTGAAATATATATCCAGGGTGCATCAAAATAAACCGTTGCAGAAGACAAGATAACATTTCGATTTCAGAAAGTTTTAAAAGTTTGATATAATTAGGTAGTTTCTCTTTGTGTTACGTAAAAATACACATATGTGATCCTCGGGTGTCTAATGCAAGCAACCTAGTGGTGTGTCAGTGTAGGGAATCGCAGTGAAATATGCGTTATTTTGAAAAAAAGAATAAAATAGTACCAAAAATGGTAGAGAATAAGGTACTTTGTTTCAGCCATAGGGACCCGGGTTCGCGACCGCTATGAGAGAAGTGCTTGTACTCGAGTTTGAGCTTTATTTCGTGAAAATATGTTAAATGGTTCTTAAGATATAGACCAAAACAGATTATAATACACGACAATTAGTAACAATTCAATATGCACATAATGACATATAATATATTGTTAGACGGTTGCCAGCCAACATTTTTACGTGAAATAAGAAAATTAAAACAAAATTGAATAGCTCCTTGGTAATTGGAATCAATTTTTGACAGAAGGTGTGCGTCATGTGATCTCATTGAAAAGGTAAGGGTTATAGTCGTTCATGTAGAATTTATGTTTCTAACTTCATTATTTTATGCTCTTTCTGCTAATTTGTGCCTTTCGTACCTATCCTGATGTGTAGAATATGAAAACAACATATTTTGTTCTTACATTGAAAATATATATACAGGGTGCATCAAAAAAAACCGTTGCAGAAGACAAGATAACACTTCGATTTCAGAAAGTTTTAAAAGTTTGATATAATTAGGTAGTTTCTCTTTGTGTTACGTAAAAATACACATATGTGATCCTCGGGTGTCTAATGCAAGCAACCTAGTGGTGTGTCAGTGTAGGGAATCGCAGTGAAATATGCGTTATTTTGAAAAAAAGAATAAAATAGTACCAAAAATGGTAGAGAATAAGGTACTTTGTTTCAGCCATAGGGACCCGGGTTCGCGACCGCTATGAGAGAAGTGCTTGTACTCGAGTTTGAGCTTTATTTCGTGAAAATATGTTAAATGGTTCTTAAGATATAGACCAAAACAGATTATAATACACGACAATTAGTAACAATTCAATATGCACATAATGACATATAATATATTGTTAGACGGTTGCCAGCCAACATTTTTACGTGAAATAAGAAAATTAAAACAAAATTGAATAGCTCCGTGGTAATTGGAATCAATTTTTGACAGAAGGTGTGCGTCATGTGATCTCATTGAAAAGGTAAGTTTTATAGTCGTTCATGTAGAATATATGTTTCTAACTTCATTATTTTATGCTCTTTCTGCTAATTTGTGCCTTTCGTACCTATCCTGATGTGTAGAATATGAAAACAACATATTTTGTTCTAACATTGAAAATATATATCCAGGGTGCATCAAAATAAACCGTTGCAGAAGACAAGATAACATTTCGATTTCAGAAAGTTTTAAAAGTATGATATAATAAGGTAGTTTCTCTTTGTGTTACGTAAAAATACACATATGTGATCCTCGGGTGTCATATGCAAGCAACCTAGTGGTGTGTCAGTGTAGGGAAATGCCGTGAAATATGCGTTATTTTGAAAAAAAGAATAAAATAGTACCAAAAATGGTAGAGAATAAGGTACTCTGTTACAGCCATAGGGACCCGGGTTCGCGACCGCTATGAGAGAATTGCTTGTACTCGAGTTTGAGCTTTATTTCGTGAAAATATGTTAAATGGTTGATAAGATATAGACTAAAACACATTATAATACACGACAATTAGTAACAATTCAATATGCACATAATGACATATAATATATTGTTAGACGGTTGCCAGCCAACATTTTTACGTGAAATAAGAAAATTAAAACAAAATTCAATAGCTCCTTGGTAATTGGAATCAATTTTTGACAGAAGGTGTGCGTCATGTGATCTCATTGAAAAGGTAAGGGTTATAGTCGTTCATGTAGAATTTAAGTTTCTAACTTCATTATTTTATGCTCTTTCTGCTAATTTGTGCCTTTCGTACCTATCCTGATGTGTAGAATATGAAAACAACATATTTTGTTCTAACATTGAAAATATATATACAGGGTGCATCAAAAAAAACCGTTGCAGAAGACAAGATAACACTTCGATTTCAGAAAGTTTTAAAAGTTTGATATAATTAGGTAGTTTCTCTTTGTGTTACGTAAAAATACACATATGTGATCCTCGGGTGTCATATGCAAGCAACCTAGTGGTGTGTCAGTGTAGGGAAATGCCGTGAAATATGCGTTATTTTGAAAAAAAGAATAAAATAGTACCAAAAATGGTAGAGAATAAGGTACTCTGTTTCAGCCATAGGGACCCGGGTTCGCGACCGCTATGAGAGAAGTGCTTGTACTCGAGTTTGAGCTTTATTTCGTGAAAATATGTTAAATGGTTCTTAAGATATAGACCAAAACAGATTATAATACACGACAATTAGTAACAATTCAATATGCACATAATGACATATAATATATTGTTAGACGGTTGCCAGCCAACATTTTTACGTGAAATAAGAAAATTAAAACAAAATTGAATAGCTCCGTGGTAATTGGAATCAATTTTTGACAGAAGGTGTGCGTCATGTGATCTCATTGAAAAGGTAAGTTTTATAGTCGTTCATGTAGAATATATGTTTCTAACTTCATTATTTTATGCTCTTTCTGCTAATTTGTGCCTTTCGTACCTATCCTGATGTGTAGAATATGAAAACAACATATTTTGTTCTAACATTGAAAATATATATCCAGGGTGCATCAAAATAAACCGTTGCAGAAGACAAGATAACATTTCGATTTCAGAAAGTTTTAAAAGTATGATATAATTAGGTAGTTTCTCTTTGTGTTACGTAAAAATACACATATGTGATCCTCGGGTGTCATATGCAAGCAACCTAGTGGTGTGTCAGTGTAGGGAAATGCCGTGAAATAGGCGTTATTTTGAAAAAAAGAATAAAATAGTACCAAAAATGGTAGAGAATAAGGTACTCTGTTTCAGCCATAGGGACCCGGGTTCGCGACCGCTATGAGAGAAGTGCTTGTACTCGAGTTTGAGCTTTATTTCGTGAAAATATGTTAAATGGTTCTTAAGATATAGACCAAAACAGATTATAATACACGACAATTAGTAACAATTCAATATGCACATAATGACATATAATATATTGTTAGACGGTTGCCAGCCAACATTTTTACGTGAAATAAGAAAATTAAAAAAAAATTGAATAGCTCCGTGGTAATTGGAATCAATTTTTGACAGAAGATGTGCGTCATGTGATCTCATTGAAAAGGTACGGGTTATAGTCGTTCATGTAGAATATATGTTTCTAACTTCATTATTTTATGCTCTTTCTGCTAATTTGTGCCTTTCGTACCTATCCTGATGTGTAGAATATGAAAACAACATATTTTGTTCCTACATTGAAAATATATATCCAGGGTGCATCAAAATAAACCGTTGCAGAAGACAAGATAACATTTCGATTTCAGAAAGTTTTAAAAGTATGATATAATTAGGTAGTTTCTCTTTGTGTTACGTAAAAATACACATATGTGATCCTCGGGTGTCATATGCAAGCAACGTAGTAGTGTGTCAGTGTAGGGAAATGCCGTGAAATATGCGTTATTTTGAAAAAAAGAATAAAATAGTACCAAAAATGGTAGACAATAAGGTACTCTGTTACAGCCATAGGGACCCGGGTTCGCGACCGCTATGAGAGAAGTGCTTGTACTCGAGTTTGAGCTTTATTTCGTGAAAATATGTTAAATGGTTGATAAGATATAGACTAAAACACATTATAATACACGACAATTAGTAACAATTCAATATGCACATAATGACATATAATATATTGTTAGACGGTTGCCAGCCAACATTTTTACGTGAAATAAGAAAATTAAAACAAAATTGAATAGCTTTTTGGTAATTGGAATCAATTTTTGACAGAAGATGTGCGTCATGTGATCTCATTGAAAACGTACGGGTTATAGTCGTTCATGTAGAATATATGTTTCTAACTTCATTATTTTATGCTCTTTCTGCTAATTTGTGCCTTTCGTACCTATCCTGATGTGTAGAATATGAAAACAACATATTTTGTTCTTACATTGAAAATATATATACAGGGTGCATCAAAATAAACCGTTGCAGAAGACAAGATAACACTTCGATTTCAGAAAGTTTTAAAAGTTTGATATAATTAGGTAGTTTCTCTTTGTGTTACGTAAAAATACACATATGTGATCCTCGGGTGTCATATGCAAGCAACCTAGTGGTGTGTCAGTGTAGGGAAATGCAGTGAAATATGCGTTATTTTGATAAAAAGAATAAAATAGTACCAAAAATGGTAGAGAATAAGGTACTCTGTTTCAGCCATAGGGACCAGGGTTCGCGACCGCTATGAGAGAAGTGCTTGTACTCGAGTTTGAGCTTTATTTCGTGAAAATATGTTAAATGGTTGATAAGATATAGACTAAAACACATTATAATACACGACAATTAGTAACAATTCAATATGCACATAATGACATATAATATATTGTTAGACGGTTGCCAGCCAACATTTTTACGTGAAATAACAAAATTAAAACAAAATTGAATAGCTCCGTGGTAATTGGAATCAATTTTTGACAGAAGGTGTGAGTCATGTGATCTCATTGAAAAGGTAAGGGTTATAGTCGTTCATGTAGAATATATGTTTCTAACTTCATTATTTTATGCTCTTTCTGCTAATTTGTGCCTTTCGTACCTATCCTGATGTGTAGAATATGAAAACAACATATTTTGTTCTAACATTGAAATATATATCCAGGGTGCATCAAAATAAACCGTTGCAGAAGACAAGATAACATTTCGATTTCAGAAAGTTTTAAAAGTTTGATATAATTAGGTAGTTTCTCTTTGTGTTACGTAAAAATACACATATGTGATCCTCGGGTGTCTAATGCAAGCAACCTAGTGGTGTGTCAGTGTAGGGAATCGCAGTGAAATATGCGTTATTTTGAAAAAAAGAATAAAATAGTACCAAAAATGGTAGAGAATAAGGTACTTTGTTTCAGCCATAGGGACCCGGGTTCGCGACCGCTATGAGAGAAGTGCTTGTACTCGAGTTTGAGCTTTATTTCGTGAAAATATGTTAAATGGTTCTTAAGATATAGACCAAAACAGATTATAATACACGACAATTAGTAACAATTCAATATGCACATAATGACATATAATATATTGTTAGACGGTTGCCAGCCAACATTTTTACGTGAAATAAGAAAATTAAAACAAAATTGAATAGCTCCTTGGTAATTGGAATCAATTTTTGACAGAAGGTGTGCGTCATGTGATCTCATTGAAAAGGTAAGGGTTATAGTCGTTCATGTAGAATTTATGTTTCTAACTTCATTATTTTATGCTCTTTCTGCTAATTTGTGCCTTTCGTACCTATCCTGATGTGTAGAATATGAAAACAACATATTTTGTTCTTACATTGAAAATATATATACAGGGTGCATCAAAAAAAACCGTTGCAGAAGACAAGATAACACTTCGATTTCAGAAAGTTTTAAAAGTTTGATATAATTAGGTAGTTTCTCTTTGTGTTACGTAAAAATACACATATGTGATCCTCGGGTGTCATATGCAAGCAACCTAGTGGTGTGTCAGTGTAGGGAAATGCCGTGAAATGAGCTTTATTTTGAAAAAAAGAATAAAATAGTACCAAAAATGGTAGAGAATAAGGTACTCTGTTTCAGCCATAGGGACCCGGGTTCGCGACCGCTATGAGAGAAGTGCTTGTACTCGAGTTTGAGCTTTATTTCGTGAAAATATGTTAAATGGTTCTTAAGATATAGACCAAAACAGATTATAATACACGACAATTAGTAACAATTCAATATGCACATAATGACATATAATATATTGTTAGACGGTTGCCAGCCAACATTTTTACGTGAAATAAGAAAATTAAAACAAAATTGAATAGCTCCGTGGTAATTGGAATCAATTTTTGACAGAAGGTGTGCGTCATGTGATCTCATTGAAAAGGTAAGTTTTATAGTCGTTCATGTAGAATATATGTTTCTAACTTCATTATTTTATGCTCTTTCTGCTAATTTGTGCCTTTCGTACCTATCCTGATGTGTAGAATATGAAAACAACATATTTTGTTCTAACATTGAAAATATATATCCAGGGTGCATCAAAATAAACCGTTGCAGAAGACAAGATAACATTTCGATATCAGAAAGTTTTAAAAGTATGATATAATAAGGTAGTTTCTCTTTGTGTTACGTAAAAATACACATATGTGATCCTCGGGTGTCATATGCAAGCAACGTAGTAGTGTGTCAGTGTAGGGAAATGCCGTGAAATATGCGTTATTTTGAAAAAAAGAATAAAATAGTACCAAAAATGGTAGACAATAAGGTACTCTGTTACAGCCATAGGGACCCGGGTTCGCGACCGCTATGAGAGAAGTGCTTGTACTCGAGTTTGAGCTTTATTTCGTGAAAATATGTTAAATGGTTGATAAGATATAGACTAAAACACATTATAATACACGACAATTAGTAACAATTCAATATGCACATAATGACATATAATATATTGTTAGACGGTTGCCAGCCAACATTTTTACGTGAAATAAGAAAATTAAAACAAAATTGAATAGCTCCGTGGTAATTGGAATCAATTTTTGACAGAAGGTGTGAGTCATGTGATCTCATTGAAAAGGTAAGGGTTATAGTCGTTCATGTAGAATATATGTTTCTAACTTCATTATTTTATGCTCTTTCTGCTAATTTGTGCCTTTCGTACCTATCCTGATGTGTAGAATATGAAAACAACATATTTTGTTCTAACATTGAAATATATATCCAGGGTGCATCAAAATAAACCGTTGCAGAAGACAAGATAACATTTCGATTTCAGAAAGTTTTAAAAGTTTGATATAATTAGGTAGTTTCTCTTTGTGTTACGTAAAAATACACATATGTGATCCTCGGGTGTCTAATGCAAGCAACCTAGTGGTGTGTCAGTGTAGGGAATCGCAGTGAAATATGCGTTATTTTGAAAAAAAGAATAAAATAGTACCAAAAATGGTAGAGAATAAGGTACTTTGTTTCAGCCATAGGGACCCGGGTTCGCGACCGCTATGAGAGAAGTGCTTGTACTCGAGTTTGAGCTTTATTTCGTGAAAATATGTTAAATGGTTCTTAAGATATAGACCAAAACAGATTATAATACACGACAATTAGTAACAATTCAATATGCACATAATGACATATAATATATTGTTAGACGGTTGCCAGCCAACATTTTTACGTGAAATAAGAAAATTAAAACAAAATTGAATAGCTCCTTGGTAATTGGAATCAATTTTTGACAGAAGGTGTGCGTCATGTGATCTCATTGAAAAGGTAAGGGTTATAGTCGTTCATGTAGAATTTATGTTTCTAACTTCATTATTTTATGCTCTTTCTGCTAATTTGTGCCTTTCGTACCTATCCTGATGTGTAGAATATGAAAACAACATATTTTGTTCTTACATTGAAAATATATATACAGGGTGCATCAAAAAAAACCGTTGCAGAAGACAAGATAACACTTCGATTTCAGAAAGTTTTAAAAGTTTGATATAATTAGGTAGTTTCTCTTTGTGTTACGTAAAAATACACATATGTGATCCTCGGGTGTCTAATGCAAGCAACCTAGTGGTGTGTCAGTGTAGGGAATCGCAGTGAAATATGCGTTATTTTGAAAAAAAGAATAAAATAGTACCAAAAATGGTAGAGAATAAGGTACTTTGTTTCAGCCATAGGGACCCGGGTTCGCGACCGCTATGAGAGAAGTGCTTGTACTCGAGTTTGAGCTTTATTTCGTGAAAATATGTTAAATGGTTCTTAAGATATAGACCAAAACAGATTATAATACACGACAATTAGTAACAATTCAATATGCACATAATGACATATAATATATTGTTAGACGGTTGCCAGCCAACATTTTTACGTGAAATAAGAAAATTAAAACAAAATTCAATAGCTCCTTGGTAATTGGAATCAATTTTTGACAGAAGGTGTGCGTCATGTGATCTCATTGAAAAGGTAAGGGTTATAGTCGTTCATGTAGAATTTAAGTTTCTAACTTCATTATTTTATGCTCTTTCTGCTAATTTGTGCCTTTCGTACCTATCCTGATGTGTAGAATATGAAAACAACATATTTTGTTCTAACATTGAAAATATATATACAGGGTGCATCAAAAAAAACCGTTGCAGAAGACAAGATAACACTTCGATTTCAGAAAGTTTTAAAAGTTTGATATAATTAGGTAGTTTCTCTTTGTGTTACGTAAAAATACACATATGTGATCCTCGGGTGTCATATGCAAGCAACCTAGTGGTGTGTCAGTGTAGGGAAATGCCGTGAAATATGCGTTATTTTGAAAAAAAGAATAAAATAGTACCAAAAATGGTAGAGAATAAGGTACTCTGTTTCAGCCATAGGGACCCGGGTTCGCGACCGCTATGAGAGAAGTGCTTGTACTCGAGTTTGAGCTTTATTTCGTGAAAATATGTTAAATGGTTCTTAAGATATAGACCAAAACAGATTATAATACACGACAATTAGTAACAATTCAATATGCACATAATGACATATAATATATTGTTAGACGGTTGCCAGCCAACATTTTTACGTGAAATAAGAAAATTAAAACAAAATTGAATAGCTCCGTGGTAATTGGAATCAATTTTTGACAGAAGGTGTGCGTCATGTGATCTCATTGAAAAGGTAAGTTTTATAGTCGTTCATGTAGAATATATGTTTCTAACTTCATTATTTTATGCTCTTTCTGCTAATTTGTGCCTTTCGTACCTATCCTGATGTGTAGAATATGAAAACAACATATTTTGTTCTAACATTGAAAATATATATCCAGGGTGCATCAAAATAAACCGTTGCAGAAGACAAGATAACATTTCGATTTCAGAAAGTTTTAAAAGTATGATATAATTAGGTAGTTTCTCTTTGTGTTACGTAAAAATACACATATGTGATCCTCGGGTGTCATATGCAAGCAACCTAGTGGTGTGTCAGTGTAGGGAAATGCCGTGAAATAGGCGTTATTTTGAAAAAAAGAATAAAATAGTACCAAAAATGGTAGAGAATAAGGTACTCTGTTTCAGCCATAGGGACCCGGGTTCGCGACCGCTATGAGAGAAGTGCTTGTACTCGAGTTTGAGCTTTATTTCGTGAAAATATGTTAAATGGTTCTTAAGATATAGACCAAAACAGATTATAATACACGACAATTAGTAACAATTCAATATGCACATAATGACATATAATATATTGTTAGACGGTTGCCAGCCAACATTTTTACGTGAAATAAGAAAATTAAAAAAAAATTGAATAGCTCCGTGGTAATTGGAATCAATTTTTGACAGAAGATGTGCGTCATGTGATCTCATTGAAAAGGTACGGGTTATAGTCGTTCATGTAGAATATATGTTTCTAACTTCATTATTTTATGCTCTTTCTGCTAATTTGTGCCTTTCGTACCTATCCTGATGTGTAGAATATGAAAACAACATATTTTGTTCCTACATTGAAAATATATATACAGGGTGCATCAAAATAAACCGTTGCAGAAGACAAGATTACACTTCGATTTCAGAAAGTTTTAAAAGTTTGATATAATTAGGTAGTTTCTCTTTGTGTTACGTAAAAATACACATATGTGATCCCCGGGTGTCTAATTCAAGCAACCTAGTGGTGTGTCAGTGTAGGGAATCGCAGTGAAATATGCGTTATTTTGAAAAAAAGAATAAAATAGTACCAAAAATGGTAGAGAATAAGGTACTTTGTTTCAGCCATAGGGACCCGGGTTCGCGACCGCTATGAGAGAAGTGCTTGTACTCGAGTTTGAGCTTTATTTCGTGAAAATATGTTAAATGGTTCTTAAGATATAGACCAAAACAGATTATAATACACGACAATTAGTAACAATTCAATATGCACATAATGACATATAATATATTGTTAGACGGTTGCCAGCCAACATTTTTACGTGAAATAAGAAAATTAAAACAAAATTGAATAGCTCCTTGGTAATTGGAATCAATTTTTGACAGAAGGTGTGCGTCATGTGATCTCATTGAAAAGGTAAGGGTTATAGTCGTTCATGTAGAATATATGTTTCTAACTTCATTATTTTATGCTCTTTCTGCTAATTTGTGCCTTTCGTACCTATCCTGATGTGTAGAATATAAAAACAACATATTTTGTTCTTACATTGAAAATATATATACAGGGTGCATCAAAATAAACCGTTGCAGAAGACAAAATAACACTTCGATTTCAGAAAGTTTTAAAAGTTTGATATAATTAGGTAGTTTCTCTTTGTGTTACGTAAAAATACACATATGTGATCCTCGGGTGTCATATGCAAGCAACCTAGTGGTGTGTCAGTGTAGGGAAATGCAGTGAAATATGCGTTATTTTGAAAAAAAGAATATAATAGTACCAAAAATGGTAGAGAATAAGGTACTTTGTTTCAGCCATAGGGACCCGGGTTCGCGACCGCTATGAGAGAAGTGCTTGTACTCGAGTTTGAGCTTTATTTCGTGAAAATATGTTAAATGGTTCTTAAGATATAGACCAAAACAGATTATAATACACGACAATTAGTAACAATTCAATATGCACATAATGACATATAATATATTGTTAGACGGTTGCCAGCCAACATTTTTACGTGAAATAAGAAAATAAAAACAAAATTGAATAGCTCCTTGGTAATTGGAATCAATTTTTGACAGAAGGTGTGCGTCATGTGATGTCATTGAAAAGGTAAGGGTTATAGTCGTTCATGTAGAATATATGTTTCTAACTTCATTATTTTATGCTCTTTCTGCTAATTTGTGCCTTTCGTACCTATCCTGATGTGTAGAATATGAAAACAACATATTTTGTTCTTACATTGAAAATATATATACAGGGTGCATCAAAATAAACCGTTGCAGAAGACAAGATAACACTTCGATTTCAGAAAGTTTTAAAAGTTTGATATAATTAGGTAGTTTATCTTTGTGTTACGTAAAAATACACATATGTGATCCTCGGGTTTCATATGCAAGCAACCTAGTGGTGTGTCATTGTAGGGAAATGCAATGAAATATGCGTTATTTTGAAAAAAGGAATAAAATAGTACCAAAAATGGTAGAGAATAAGGTACTTTGTTTCAGCCATAGGGACCCGGGTTCGCGACCGCTATGAGAGAAGTGCTTGTACTCGAGTTTGAGCTTTATTTCGTGAAAATATGTTAAATGGTTCTTAAGATATAGACCAAAACAGATTATAATACACGACAATTAGTAACAATTCAATATGCACATAATGACATATAATATATTGTTAGACGGTTGCCAGCCAACATTTTTACGTGAAATAAGAAAATTAAAACAAAATTGAATAGCTCCGTGGTAATTGGAATCAATTTTTGACAGAAGGTGTGCGTCATGTGATCTCATTGAAAAGGTACGGGTTATAGTCGTTCATGTAGAATATATGTTTCTAACTTCATTATTTTATGCTCTTTCTGCTAATTTGTGCCTTTCGTACCTATCCTGATGTGTAGAATATGAAAACAACATATTTTGTTCTTACATTGAAAATATATATACAGGGTGCATCAAAATAAAACGTTGCAGAAGACAAGATAACACTTCGATTTCAGAAAGTTTTAAAAGTTTGATATAATTAGGTAGTTTATCTTTGTGTTACGTAAAAATACACATATGTGATCCTCGGGTGTCATATGCAAGCAACCTAGTGGTGTGTCAGTGTAGGGAAATGCAGTGAAATATGCGATATTTTGAAAAAAAGAATAAAATAGTACCAAAAATGGTAGAGAATAAGGTACTTTGTTTCAGCCATAGGGACCCGGGTTCGCGACCGCTATGAGAGAAGTGCTTGTACTCGAGTTTGAGCTTTATTTCGTGAAAATATGTTAAATGGTTGATAAGATATAGACTAAAACACATTATAATACACGACAATTAGTAACAATTCAATATGCACATAATGACATATAATATATTGTTAGACGGTTGCCAGCCAACATTTTTACGTGAAATAAGAAAATTAAAACAAAATTGAATAGCTCCGTGGTAATTGGAATCAATTTTTGACAGAAGATGTGCGTCATGTGATCTCATTGAAAAGGTACGGGTTATAGTCGTTCATGTAGAATATATGTTTCTAACTTCATTATTTTATGCTCTTTCTGCTAATTTGTGCCTTTCGTACCTATCCTGATGTGTAGAATATGAAAACAACATATTTTGTTCTTACATTGAAAATATATATACAGGGTGCATCAAAATAAACCGTTGCAGAAGACAAGTTAACACTTCGATTTCAGAAAGTTTTAAAAGTTTGATATAATTAGGTAGTTTCTCTTTGTGTTACGTAAAAATACACATATGTGATCCTCGGGTGTCTAATGCAAGCAACCTAGTGGTGTGTCAGTGTAGGGAAATGCAGTGAAATATGCGTTATTTTGAAAAAAAGAATATAATAGTACCAAAAATGGTAGAGAATAAGGTACTTTGTTTCAGCCATAGGGACCCGGGTTCGCGACCGCTATGAGAGAAGTGCTTGTACTCGAGTTTGAGCTTTATTTCGTGAAAATATGTTAAATGGTTCTTAAGATATAGACCAAAACAGATTATAATACACGACAATTAGTAACAATTCAATATGCACATAATGACATATAATATATTGTTAGACGGTTGCCAGCCAACATTTTTACGTGAAATAAAGAAATTAAAACAAAATTGAATAGCTCCGTGGTAATTGGAATCAATTTTTGACAGAAGGTGTGCGTCATGTGATTTCATTGAAAAGGTAAGGGTTATAGTCGTTCATGTAGAATTTATGTTTCTAACTTCATTATTTTATGCTCTTTCTGCTAATTTGTGCCTTTCGTACCTATCCTGATGTGTAGAATATGAAAACAACATATTTTGTTCTTACATTGAAAATATATATACAGGGTGCATCAAAAAAAACCGTTGCAGAAGACAAGATAACACTTCGATTTCAGAAAGTTTTAAAAGTTTGATATAATTAGGTAGTTTCTCTTTGTGTTACGTAAAAATACACATATGTGATCCTCGGGTGTCATATGCAAGCAACCTAGTGGTGTGTCAGTGTAGGGAAATGCAATGAAATATGCGTTATTTTGAAAAAAAGAATAAAATAGTACCAAAAATGGTAGAGAATAAGGTACTTTGTTTCAGCCATAGGGACTCGGGTTCGCGACCGCTATGAGAGAAGTGCTTGTACTCGAGTTTGAGCTTTATTTCGTGAAAATATGTTAAATGGTTCTTAAGATATAGACCAAAACAGATTATAATACACGACAATTAGTAACAATTCAATATGCACATAATGACATATAATATATTGTTAGACGGTTGCCAGCCAACATTTTTACGTGAAATAAGAAAATTAAAACAAAATTGAATAGCTCCTTGGTAATTGGAATCAATTTTTGACAGAAGGTGTGCGTCATGTGATCTCATTGAAAAGGTAAGGGTTATAGTCGTTCATGTAGAATATATGTTTCTAACTTCATTATTTTATGCTCTTTCTGCTAATTTGTGCCTTTCGTACCTATCCTGATGTGTAGAATATGAAAACAACATATTTTTTTCTTACATTGAAAATATATATACAGGGTGCATCAAAATAAACCGTTGCAGAAGACAAGATAACACTTCGATTTCAGAAAGTTTTAAAAGTTTGATATAATTAGGTAGTTTATCTTTGTGTTACGTAAAAATACACATATGTGATCCTCGGGTTTCATATGCAAGCAACCTAGTGGTGTGTCAGTGTAGGGAAATGCAATGAAATATGCGTTATTTTGAAAAAAGGAATAAAATAGTACCAAAAATGGTAGAGAATAAGGTACTTTGTTTCAGCCATAGGGACCCGGGTTCGCGACCGCTATGAGAGAAGTGCTTGTACTCGAGTTTGAGCTTTATTTCGTGAAAATATGTTAAATGGTTCATAAGATATAGACTAAAACACATTATAATACACGACAATTAGTAACAATTCAATATGCACATAATGACATATAATATATTGTTAGACGGTTGCCAGCCAACATTTTTACGTGAAATAAGAAAATTAAAACAAAATTGAATAGCTCCGTGGTAATTGGAATCAATTTTTGACAGAAGGTGTGCGTCATGTGATCTCATTGAAAAGGTAAGTTTTATAGTCGTTCATGTAGAATATATGTTTCTAACTTCATTATTTTATGCTCTTTCTGCTAATTTGTGCCTTTCGTACCTATCCTGATGTGTAGAATATGAAAACAACATATTTTGTTCTAACATTGAAAATATATATCCAGGGTGCATCAAAATAAACCGTTGCAGAAGACAAGATAACATTTCGATTTCAGAAAGTTTTAAAAGTATGATATAATTAGGTAGTTTCTCTTTGTGTTACGTAAAAATACACATATGTGATCCTCGGGTGTCATATGCAAGCAACCTAGTGGTGTGTCAGTGTAGGGAATCGCAGTGAAATATGCGTTATTTTGAAAAAAAGAATAAAATAGTACCAAAAATGGTAGAGAATAAGGTACTTTGTTTCATCCATAGGGACCCGGGTTCGCGACCGCTATGAGAGAAGTGCTTGTACTCGAGTTTGAGCTTTATTTCGTGAAAATATGTTAAATGGTTCTTAAGATATAGACCAAAACAGATTATAATACACGACAATTAGTAACAATTCAATATGCACATAATGACATATAATATATTGTTAGACGGTTGCCAGCTAACATTTTTACGTGAAATAAGAAAATTAAAACAAAATTGAATAGCTCCGTGGTAAT
Organism: Thermobia domestica; assembly: GCF_964235325.1. Classification (NCBI taxonomy): domain Eukaryota; kingdom Metazoa; phylum Arthropoda; class Insecta; order Zygentoma; family Lepismatidae; genus Thermobia; species Thermobia domestica. Next base: position 232,002,147 of record NC_137462.1, on the reverse strand, counting down.
TGGAATCAATTTTTGACAGAAGATGTGCGTCATGTGATCTCATTGAAAAGGTAAGGGTTATAGTCGTTCATGTAGAATATATGTTTCTAACTTCATTATTTTATGCTCTTTCTGCTAATTTGTGCCTTTCGTACCTATCCTGATGTGTAGAATATAAAAACAACATATTTTGTTCTTACATTGAAAATATATATACAGGGTGCATCAAAATAAACCGTTGCAGAAGACAAAATAACACTTCGATTTCAGAAAGTTTTAAAAGTTTGATATAATTAGGTAGTTTCTCTTTGTGTTACGTAAAAATACACATATGTGATCCTCGGGTGTCATATGCAAGCAACCTAGTGGTGTGTCAGTGTAGGGAAATGCAGTGAAATATGCGTTATTTTGAAAAAAAGAATATAATAGTACCAAAAATGGTAGAGAATAAGGTACTTTGTTTCAGCCATAGGGACCCGGGTTCGCGACCGCTATGAGAGAAGTGCTTGTACTCGAGTTTGAGCTTTATTTCGTGAAAATATGTTAAATGGTTCTTAAGATATAGACCAAAACAGATTATAATACACGACAATTAGTAACAATTCAATATGCACATAATGACATATAATATATTGTTAGACGGTTGCCAGCCAACATTTTTACGTGAAATAAGAAAATTAAAAGAAAATTGAATAGCTCCGTGGTAATTGGAATCAATTTTTGACAGAAGATGTGCGTCATGTGATCTCATTGAAAAGGTACGGGTTATCGTCGTTCATGTAGAATATATGTTTCTAACTTCATTACTTTATGCTCTTTCTGCTAATTTGTGCCTTTCGTACCTATCCTGATGTGTAGAATATGAAAACAACATATTTTGTTCTTACATTGAAAATATATATACAGGGTACATCAAAATAAACCGTTGCAGAAGACAAGTTAACACTTCGATTTCAGAAAGTTTTAAAAGTTTGATATAATTAGGTAGTTTCTCTTTGTGTTACGTAAAAATACACATATGTGATCCTCGGGTGTCTAATGCAAGCAACCTAGTGGTGTGTCAGTGTAGGGAATTGCCGTGAAATATGCGTTATTTTGAAAAAAAGAATAAAATAGTACCAAAAATGGTAGAGAATAAGGTACTTTGTTTCAGCCATAGGGACCCGGGTTCGCGACCGCTATGAGAGAAGTGCTTGTACTCGAGTTTGAGCTTTATTTCGTGAAAATATGTTAAATGGTTCTTAAGATATAGACCAAAACAGATTATAATACACGACAATTAGTAACAATTCAATATGCACATAATGACATATAATATATTGTTAGACGGTTGCCAGCCAACATTTTTACGTGAAATAAGAAAATTAAAACAAAATTGAATAGCTCCGTGGTAATTGGAATCAATTTTTGACAGAAGGTGTGCGTCATGTGATCTCATTGAAAAGGTACGGGTTATAGTCGTTCATGTAGAATATATGTTTCTAACTTCATTATTTTATGCTCTTTCTGCTAATTTGTGCCTTTCGTACCTATCCTGATGTGTAGAATATGAAAACAACATATTTTGTTCTTACATTGAAAATATATATACAGGGTGCATCAAAATAAACCGTTGCAGAAGACAAGATAACACTTCGATTTCAGAAAGTTTTAAAAGTTTGATATAATTAGGTAGTTTCTCTTTGTGTTACGTAAAAATACACATATGTGATCCTCGGGTGTCATATGCAAGCAACCTAGTGGTGTGTCAGTGTAGGGAAATGCAGTGAAATATGCGTTATTTTGAAAAAAAGAATAAAATAGTACCAAAAATGGTAGAGAATAAGGTACTTTGTTTCAGCCATAGGGACCCGGGTTCGCGACCGCTATGAGAGAAGTGCTTGTACTCGAGTTTGAGCTTTATTTCGTGAAAATATGTTAAATGGTTGATAAGATATAGACTAAAACACATTATAATACACGACAATTAGTAACAATTCAATATGCACATAATGACATATAATATATTGTTAGACGGTTGCCAGCCAACATTTTTACGTGAAATAAGAAAATTAAAACAAAATTGAATAGCTCCGTGGTAATTGGAATCAATTTTTGACAGAAGATGTGCGTCATGTGATCTCATTGAAAAGGTACGGGTTATAGTCGTTCATGTAGAATATATGTTTCTAACTTCATTATTTTATGCTCTTTCTGCTAATTTGTGCCTTTCGTACCTATCCTGATGTGTAGAATATGAAAACAACATATTTTGTTCTTACATTGAAAATATATATACAGGGTGCATCAAAATAAACCGTTGCAGAAGACAAGTTAACACTTCGATTTCAGAAAGTTTTAAAAGTTTGATATAATTAGGTAGTTTCTCTTTGTGTTACGTAAAAATACACATATGTGATCCTCGGGTGTCTAATGCAAGCAACCTAGTGGTGTGTCAGTGTAGGGAAATGCAGTGAAATATGCGTTATTTTGAAAAAAAGAATATAATAGTACCAAAAATGGTAGAGAATAAGGTACTTTGTTTCAGCCATAGGGACCCGGGTTCGCGACCGCTATGAGAGAAGTGCTTGTACTCGAGTTTGAGCTTTATTTCGTGAAAATATGTTAAATGGTTCTTAAGATATAGACCAAAACAGATTATAATACACGACAATTAGTAACAATTCAATATGCACATAATGACATATAATATATTGTTAGACGGTTGCCAGCCAACATTTTTACGTGAAATAAGAAAATTAAAACAAAATTGAATAGCTCCTTGGTAATTGGAATCAATTTTTGACAGAAGGTGTGCGTCATGTGATTTCATTGAAAAGGTAAGGGTTATAGTCGTTCATGTAGAATTTATGTTTCTAACTTCATTATTTTATGCTCTTTCTGCTAATTTGTGCCTTTCGTACCTATCCTGATGTGTAGAATATGAAAACAACATATTTTGTTCTTACATTGAAAATATATATACAGGGTGCATCAAAAAAAACCGTTGCAGAAGACAAGATAACACTTCGATTTCAGAAAGTTTTAAAAGTTTGATATAATTAGGTAGTTTCTCTTTGTGTTACGTAAAAATACACATATGTGATCCTCGGGTGTCATATGCAAGCAACCTAGTGGTGTGTCAGTGTAGGGAAATGCAATGAAATATGCGTTATTTTGAAAAAAAGAATAAAATAGTACCAAAAATGGTAGAGAATAAGGTACTTTGTTTCAGCCATAGGGACTCGGGTTCGCGACCGCTATGAGAGAAGTGCTTGTACTCGAGTTTGAGCTTTATTTCGTGAAAATATGTTAAATGGTTCTTAAGATATAGACCAAAACAGATTATAATACACGACAATTAGTAACAATTCAATATGCACATAATGACATATAATATATTGTTAGACGGTTGCCAGCCAACATTTTTACGTGAAATAAGAAAATTAAAACAAAATTGAATAGCTCCTTGGTAATTGGAATCAATTTTTGACAGAAGGTGTGCGTCATGTGATCTCATTGAAAAGGTAAGGGTTATAGTCGTTCATGTAGAATATATGTTTCTAACTTCATTATTTTATGCTCTTTCTGCTAATTTGTGCCTTTCGTACCTATCCTGATGTGTAGAATATGAAAACAACATATTTTTTTCTTACATTGAAAATATATATACAGGGTGCATCAAAATAAACCGTTGCAGAAGACAAGATAACACTTCGATTTCAGAAAGTTTTAAAAGTTTGATATAATTAGGTAGTTTATCTTTGTGTTACGTAAAAATACACATATGTGATCCTCGGGTTTCATATGCAAGCAACCTAGTGGTGTGTCAGTGTAGGGAAATGCAATGAAATATGCGTTATTTTGAAAAAAGGAATAAAATAGTACCAAAAATGGTAGAGAATAAGGTACTTTGTTTCAGCCATAGGGACCCGGGTTCGCGACCGCTATGAGAGAAGTGCTTGTACTCGAGTTTGAGCTTTATTTCGTGAAAATATGTTAAATGGTTCATAAGATATAGACTAAAACACATTATAATACACGACAATTAGTAACAATTCAATATGCACATAATGACATATAATATATTGTTAGACGGTTGCCAGCCAACATTTTTACGTGAAATAAGAAAATTAAAACAAAATTGAATAGCTCCGTGGTAATTGGAATCAATTTTTGACAGAAGGTGTGCGTCATGTGATCTCATTGAAAAGGTAAGTTTTATAGTCGTTCATGTAGAATATATGTTTCTAACTTCATTATTTTATGCTCTTTCTGCTAATTTGTGCCTTTCGTACCTATCCTGATGTGTAGAATATGAAAACAACATATTTTGTTCTAACATTGAAAATATATATCCAGGGTGCATCAAAATAAACCGTTGCAGAAGACAAGATAACATTTCGATTTCAGAAAGTTTTAAAAGTATGATATAATTAGGTAGTTTCTCTTTGTGTTACGTAAAAATACACATATGTGATCCTCGGGTGTCATATGCAAGCAACCTAGTGGTGTGTCAGTGTAGGGAAATGCCGTGAAATATGCGTTATTTTGAAAAAAAGAATAAAATAGTACCAAAAATGGTAGAGAATAAGGTACTCTGTTTCAGCCATAGGGACCCGGGTTCGCGACCGCTATGAGAGAAGTGCTTGTACTCGAGTTTGAGCTTTATTTCGTGAAAATATGTTAAATGGTTCTTAAGATATAGACCAAAACAGATTATAATACACGACAATTAGTAACAATTCAATATGCACATAATGACATATAATATATTGTTAGACGGTTGCCAGCCAACATTTTTACGTGAAATAAGAAAATTAAAACAAAATTGAATAGCTCCGTGGTAATTGGAATCAATTTTTGACAGAAGATGTGCGTCATGTGATCTCATTGAAAAGGTACGGGTTATAGTCGTTCATGTAGAATATATGTTTCTAACTTCATTATTTTATGCTCTTTCTGCTAATTTGTGCCTTTCGTACCTATCCTGATGTGTAGAATATGAAAACAACATATTTTGTTCCTACATTGAAAATATATATACAGGGTGCATCAAAATAAACCGTTGCAGAAGACAAGATTACACTTCGATTTCAGAAAGTTTTAAAAGTTTGATATAATTAGGTAGTTTCTCTTAGTGTTACGTAAAAATACACATATGTGATCCCCGCGTGTCTAATTCAAGCAACCTAGTGGTGTGTCAGTGTAGGGAATCGCAGTGAAATATGCGTTATTTTGAAAAAAAGAATAAAATAGTACCAAAAATGGTAGAGAATAAGGTACTTTGTTTCAGCCATAGGGACCCGGGTTCGCGACCGCTATGAGAGAAGTGCTTGTACTCGAGTTTGAGCTTTATTTCGTGAAAATATGTTAAATGGTTCTTAAGATATAGACCAAAACAGATTATAATACACGACAATTAGTAACAATTCAATATGCACATAATGACATATAATATATTGTTAGACGGTTGCCAGCCAACATTTTTACGTGAAATAAGAAAATTAAAACAAAATTGAATAGCTCCTTGGTAATTGGAATCAATTTTTGACAGAAGGTGTGCGTCATGTGATCTCATTGAAAAGGTAAGGGTTATAGTCGTTCATGTAGAATATATGTTTCTAACTTCATTATTTTATGCTCTTTCTGCTAATTTGTGCCTTTCGTACCTATCCTGATGTGTAGAATATAAAAACAACATATTTTGTTCTTACATTGAAAATATATATACAGGGTGCATCAAAATAAACCGTTGCAGAAGACAAAATAACACTTCGATTTCAGAAAGTTTTAAAAGTTTGATATAATTAGGTAGTTTCTCTTTGTGTTACGTAAAAATACACATATGTGATCCTCGGGTGTCATATGCAAGCAACCTAGTGGTGTGTCAGTGTAGGGAAATGCAGTGAAATATGCGTTATTTTGAAAAAAAGAATATAATAGTACCAAAAATGGTAGAGAATAAGGTACTTTGTTTCAGCCATAGGGACCCGGGTTCGCGACCGCTATGAGAGAAGTGCTTGTACTCGAGTTTGAGCTTTATTTCGTGAAAATATGTTAAATGGTTCTTAAGATATAGACCAAAACAGATTATAATACACGACAATTAGTAACAATTCAATATGCACATAATGACATATAATATATTGTTAGACGGTTGCCAGCCAACATTTTTACGTGAAATAAGAAAATTAAAACAAAATTGAATAGCTCCGTGGTAATTGGAATCAATTTTTGACAGAAGGTGTGCGTCATGTGATCTCATTGAAAAGGTACGGGTTATAGTCGTTCATGTAGAATATATGTTTCTAACTTCATTATTTTATGCTCTTTCTGCTAATTTGTGCCTTTCGTACCTATCCTGATGTGTAGAATATGAAAACAACATATTTTGTTCTTACATTGAAAATATATATACAGGGTGCATCAAAATAAACCGTTGCAGAAGACAAGATAACACTTCGATTTCAGAAAGTTTTAAAAGTTTGATATAATTAGGTAGTTTCTCTTTGTGTTACGTAAAAATACACATATGTGATCCTCGGGTGTCATATGCAAGCAACCTAGTGGTGTGTCAGTGTAGGGAAATGCAGTGAAATATGCGTTATTTTGAAAAAAAGAATAAAATAGTACCAAAAATGGTAGAGAATAAGGTACTTTGTTTCAGCCATAGGGACCCGGGTTCGCGACCGCTATGAGAGAAGTGCTTGTACTCGAGTTTGAGCTTTATTTCGTGAAAATATGTTAAATGGTTGATAAGATATAGACTAAAACACATTATAATACACGACAATTAGTAACAATTCAATATGCACATAATGACATATAATATATTGTTAGACGGTTGCCAGCCAACATTTTTACGTGAAATAAGAAAATTAAAACAAAATTGAATAGCTCCGTGGTAATTGGAATCAATTTTTGACAGAAGATGTGCGTCATGTGATCTCATTGAAAAGGTACGGGTTATAGTCGTTCATGTAGAATATATGTTTCTAACTTCATTATTTTATGCTCTTTCTGCTAATTTGTGCCTTTCGTACCTATCCTGATGTGTAGAATATGAAAACAACATATTTTGTTCTTACATTGAAAATATATATACAGGGTGCATCAAAATAAACCGTTGCAGAAGACAAGTTAACACTTCGATTTCAGAAAGTTTTAAAAGTTTGATATAATTAGGTAGTTTCTCTTTGTGTTACGTAAAAATACACATATGTGATCCTCGGGTGTCTAATGCAAGCAACCTAGTGGTGTGTCAGTGTAGGGAAATGCAGTGAAATATGCGTTATTTTGAAAAAAAGAATATAATAGTACCAAAAATGGTAGAGAATAAGGTACTTTGTTTCAGCCATAGGGACCCGGGTTCGCGACCGCTATGAGAGAAGTGCTTGTACTCGAGTTTGAGCTTTATTTCGTGAAAATATGTTAAATGGTTCTTAAGATATAGACCAAAACAGATTATAATACACGACAATTAGTAACAATTCAATATGCACATAATGACATATAATATATTGTTAGACGGTTGCCAGCCAACATTTTTACGTGAAATAAGAAAATTAAAACAAAATTGAATAGCTCCTTGGTAATTGGAATCAATTTTTGACAGAAGGTGTGCGTCATGTGATCTCATTGAAAAGGTAAGGGTTATAGTCGTTCATGTAGAATTTATGTTTCTAACTTCATTATTTTATGCTCTTTCTGCTAATTTGTGCCTTTCGTACCTATCCTGATGTGTAGAATATGAAAACAACATATTTTGTTCTTACATTGAAAATATATATACAGAGTGCATCAAAAAAAACCGTTGCAGAAGACAAGATAACACTTCGATTTCAGAAAGTTTTAAAAGTTTGATATAATTAGGTAGTTTCTCTTTGTGTTACGTAAAAATACACATATGTGATCCTCGGGTGTCATATGCAAGCAACCTAGTGGTGTGTCAGTGTAGGGAAATGCAATGAAATATGCGTTATTTTGAAAAAAAGAATAAAATAGTACCAAAAATGGTAGAGAATAAGGTACTTTGTTTCAGCCATAGGGACTCGGGTTCGCGACCGCTATGAGAGAAGTGCTTGTACTCGAGTTTGAGCTTTATTTCGTGAAAATATGTTAAATGGTTCTTAAGATATAGACCAAAACAGATAATAATACACGACAATTAGTAACAATTCAATATGCACATAATGACATATAATATATTGTTAGACGGTTGCCAGCCAACATTTTTACGTGAAATAAGAAAATTAAAACAAAATTGAATAGCTCCTTGGTAATTGGAATCAATTTTTGACAGAAGGTGTGCGTCATGTGATCTCATTGAAAAGGTAAGGGTTATAGTCGTTCATGTAGAATATATGTTTCTAACTTCATTATTTTATGCTCTTTCTGCTAATTTGTGCCTTTCGTACCTATCCTGATGTGTAGAATATGAAAACAACATATTTTTTTCTTACATTGAAAATATATATACAGGGTGCATCAAAATAAACCGTTGCAGAAGACAAGATAACACTTCGATTTCAGAAAGTTTTAAAAGTTTGATATAATTAGGTAGTTTATCTTTGTGTTACGTAAAAATACACATATGTGATCCTCGGGTTTCATATGCAAGCAACCTAGTGGTGTGTCAGTGTAGGGAAATGCAATGAAATATGCGTTATTTTGAAAAAAGGAATAAAATAGTACCAAAAATGGTAGAGAATAAGGTACTTTGTTTCAGCCATAGGGACCCGGGTTCGCGACCGCTATGAGAGAAGTGCTTGTACTCGAGTTTGAGCTTTATTTCGTGAAAATATGTTAAATGGTTCATAAGATATAGACTAAAACACATTATAATACACGACAATTAGTAACAATTCAATATGCACATAATGACATATAATATATTGTTAGACGGTTGCCAGCCAACATTTTTACGTGAAATAAGAAAATTAAAACAAAATTGAATAGCTCCGTGGTAATTGGAATCAATTTTTGACAGAAGATGTGCGTCATGTGATCTCATTGAAAAGGTACGGGTTATAGTCGTTCATGTAGAATATATGTTTCTAACTTCATTATTTTATGCTCTTTCTGCTAATTTGTGCCTTTCGTACCTATCCTGATGTGTAGAATATGAAAACAACATATTTTGTTCTTACATTGAAAATATATATACAGGGTGCATCAAAATAAACCGTTGCAGAAGACAAGTTAACACTTCGATTTCAGAAAGTTTTAAAAGTTTGATATAATTAGGTAGTTTCTCTTTGTGTTACGTAAAAATACACATATGTGATCCTCGGGTGTCTAATGCAAGCAACCTAGTGGTGTGTCAGTGTAGGGAAATGCAGTGAAATATGCGTTATTTTGAAAAAAAGAATATAATAGTACCAAAAATGGTAGAGAATAAGGTACTTTGTTTCAGCCATAGGGACCCGGGTTCGCGACCGCTATGAGAGAAGTGCTTGTACTCGAGTTTGAGCTTTATTTCGTGAAAATATGTTAAATGGTTCTTAAGATATAGACTAAAACACATTATAATACACGACAATTAGTAACAATTCAATATGCACATAATGACATATAATATATTGTTAGACGGTTGCCAGCCAACATTTTTACGTGAAATAAGAAAATTAAAACAAAATTGAATAGCTCCTTGGTAATTGGAATCAATTTTTGACAGAAGGTGTGGGTCATGTGATCTCATTGAAAAGGTAAGGGTTATAGTCGTTCATGTAGAATTTATGTTTCTAACTTCATTATTTTATGCTCTTTCTGCTAATTTGTGCCTTTCGTACCTATCCTGATGTGTAGAATATGAAAACAACATATTTTGTTCTTACATTGAAAATATATATACAGGGTGCATCAAAATAAACCGTTGCAGAAGACAAGATAACACTTCGATTTCAGAAAGTTTTAAAAGTTTGATATAATTAGGTAGTTTCTCTTAGTGTTACGTAAAAATACACATATGTGATCCTCGGGTGTCATATGCAAGCAACCTAGTGGTGTGTCAGTGTAGGGAAATGCAATGAAATATGCGTTATTTTGAAAAAAAGAATAAAATAGTACCAAAAATGGTAGAGAATAAGGTACTTTGTTTCAGCCATAGGGACTCGGGTTCGCGACCGCTATGAGAGAAGTGCTTGTACTCGAGTTTGAGCTTTATTTCGTGAAAATATGTTAAATGGTTCTTAAGATATAGACCAAAACAGATTATAATACACGACAATTAGTAACAATTCAATATGCACATAATGACATATAATATATTGTTAGACGGTTGCCAGCCAACATTTTTACGTGAAATAAGAAAATTAAAACAAAATTGAATAGCTCCTTGGTAATTGGAATCAATTTTTGACAGAAGGTGTGCGTCATGTGATTTCATTGAAAAGGTAAGGGTTATAGTCGTTCATGTAGAATTTATGTTTCTAACTTCATTATTTTATGCTCTTTCTGCTAATTTGTGCCTTTCGTACCTATCCTGATGTGTAGAATATGAAAACAACATATTTTGTTCTTACATTGAAAATATATATACAGGGTGCATCAAAAAAAACCGTTGCAGAAGACAAGATAACACTTCGATTTCAGAAAGTTTTAAAAGTTTGATATAATTAGGTAGTTTCTCTTTGTGTTACGTAAAAATACACATATGTGATCCTCGGGTGTCATATGCAAGCAACCTAGTGGTGTGTCAGTGTAGGGAAATGCAATGAAATATGCGTTATTTTGAAAAAAAGAATAAAATAGTACCAAAAATGGTAGAGAATAAGGTACTTTGTTTCAGCCATAGGGACTCGGGTTCGCGACCGCTATGAGAGAAGTGCTTGTACTCGAGTTTGAGCTTTATTTCGTGAAAATATGTTAAATGGTTCTTAAGATATAGACCAAAACAGATTATAATACACGACAATTAGTAACAATTCAATATGCACATAATGACATATAATATATTGTTAGACGGTTGCCAGCCAACATTTTTACGTGAAATAAGAAAATTAAAACAAAATTGAATAGCTCCTTGGTAATTGGAATCAATTTTTGACAGAAGGTGTGCGTCATGTGATCTCATTGAAAAGGTAAGGGTTATAGTCGTTCATGTAGAATATATGTTTCTAACTTCATTATTTTATGCTCTTTCTGCTAATTTGTGCCTTTCGTACCTATCCTGATGTGTAGAATATGAAAACAACATATTTTTTTCTTACATTGAAAATATATATACAGGGTGCATCAAAATAAACCGTTGCAGAAGACAAGATAACACTTCGATTTCAGAAAGTTTTAAAAGTTTGATATAATTAGGTAGTTTATCTTTGTGTTACGTAAAAATACACATATGTGATCCTCGGGTTTCATATGCAAGCAACCTAGTGGTGTGTCAGTGTAGGGAAATGCAATGAAATATGCGTTATTTTGAAAAAAGGAATAAAATAGTACCAAAAATGGTAGAGAATAAGGTACTTTGTTTCAGCCATAGGGACCCGGGTTCGCGACCGCTATGAGAGAAGTGCTTGTACTCGAGTTTGAGCTTTATTTCGTGAAAATATGTTAAATGGTTCATAAGATATAGACTAAAACACATTATAATACACGACAATTAGTAACAATTCAATATGCACATAATGACATATAATATATTGTTAGACGGTTGCCAGCCAACATTTTTACGTGAAATAAGAAAATTAAAACAAAATTGAATAGCTCCGTGGTAATTGGAATCAATTTTTGACAGAAGGTGTGCGTCATGTGATCTCATTGAAAAGGTAAGTTTTATAGTCGTTCATGTAGAATATATGTTTCTAACTTCATTATTTTATGCTCTTTCTGCTAATTTGTGCCTTTCGTACCTATCCTGATGTGTAGAATATGAAAACAACATATTTTGTTCTAACATTGAAAATATATATCCAGGGTGCATCAAAATAAACCGTTGCAGAAGACAAGATAACATTTCGATTTCAGAAAGTTTTAAAAGTATGATATAATTAGGTAGTTTCTCTTTGTGTTACGTAAAAATACACATATGTGATCCTCGGGTGTCATATGCAAGCAACCTAGTGGTGTGTCAGTGTAGGGAAATGCCGTGAAATATGCGTTATTTTGAAAAAAAGAATAAAATAGTACCAAAAATGGTAGAGAATAAGGTACTCTGTTTCAGCCATAGGGACCCGGGTTCGCGACCGCTATGAGAGAAGTGCTTGTACTCGAGTTTGAGCTTTATTTCGTGAAAATATGTTAAATGGTTCTTAAGATATAGACCAAAACAGATTATAATACACGACAATTAGTAACAATTCAATATGCACATAATGACATATAATATATTGTTAGACGGTTGCCAGCCAACATTTTTACGTGAAATAAGAAAATTAAAACAAAATTGAATAGCTCCGTGGTAATTGGAATCAATTTTTGACAGAAGATGTGCGTCATGTGATCTCATTGAAAAGGTACGGGTTATAGTCGTTCATGTAGAATATATGTTTCTAACTTCATTATTTTATGCTCTTTCTGCTAATTTGTGCCTTTCGTACCTATCCTGATGTGTAGAATATGAAAACAACATATTTTGTTCCTACATTGAAAATATATATACAGGGTGCATCAAAATAAACCGTTGCAGAAGACAAGATTACACTTCGATTTCAGAAAGTTTTAAAAGTTTGATATAATTAGGTAGTTTCTCTTTGTGTTACGTAAAAATACACATATGTGATCCCCGCGTGTCTAATTCAAGCAACCTAGTGGTGTGTCAGTGTAGGGAATCGCAGTGAAATATGCGTTATTTTGAAAAAAAGAATAAAATAGTACCAAAAATGGTAGAGAATAAGGTACTTTGTTTCAGCCATAGGGACCCGGGTTCGCGACCGCTATGAGAGAAGTGCTTGTACTCGAGTTTGAGCTTTATTTCGTGAAAATATGTTAAATGGTTCTTAAGATATAGACCAAAACAGATTATAATACACGACAATTAGTAACAATTCAATATGCACATAATGACATATAATATATTGTTAGACGGTTGCCAGCCAACATTTTTACGTGAAATAAGAAAATTAAAACAAAATTGAATAGCTCCTTGGTAATTGGAATCAATTTTTGACAGAAGGTGTGCGTCATGTGATCTCATTGAAAAGGTAAGGGTTATAGTCGTTCATGTAGAATATATGTTTCTAACTTCATTATTTTATGCTCTTTCTGCTAATTTGTGCCTTTCGTACCTATCCTGATGTGTAGAATATAAAAACAACATATTTTGTTCTTACATTGAAAATATATATACAGGGTGCATCAAAATAAACCGTTGCAGAAGACAAAATAACACTTCGATTTCAGAAAGTTTTAAAAGTTTGATATAATTAGGTAGTTTCTCTTTGTGTTACGTAAAAATACACATATGTGATCCTCGGGTGTCATATGCAAGCAACCTAGTGGTGTGTCAGTGTAGGGAAATGCAGTGAAATATGCGTTATTTTGAAAAAAAGAATATAATAGTACCAAAAATGGTAGAGAATAAGGTACTTTGTTTCAGCCATAGGGACCCGGGTTCGCGACCGCTATGAGAGAAGTGCTTGTACTCGAGTTTGAGCTTTATTTCGTGAAAATATGTTAAATGGTTCTTAAGATATAGACCAAAACAGATTATAATACACGACAATTAGTAACAATTCAATATGCACATAATGACATATAATATATTGTTAGACGGTTGCCAGCCAACATTTTTACGTGAAATAAGAAAATTAAAACAAAATTGAATAGCTCCGTGGTAATTGGAATCAATTTTTGACAGAAGGTGTGCGTCATGTGATCTCATTGAAAAGGTACGGGTTATAGTCGTTCATGTAGAATATATGTTTCTAACTTCATTATTTTATGCTCTTTCTGCTAATTTGTGCCTTTCGTACCTATCCTGATGTGTAGAATATGAAAACAACATATTTTGTTCTTACATTGAAAATATATATACAGGGTGCATCAAAATAAACCGTTGCAGAAGACAAGATAACACTTCGATTTCAGAAAGTTTTAAAAGTTTGATATAATTAGGTAGTTTATCTTTGTGTTACGTAAAAATACACATATGTGATCCTCGGGTGTCATATGCAAGCAACCTAGTGGTGTGTCAGTGTAGGGAAATGCAGTGAAATATGCGTTATTTTGAAAAAAAGAATAAAATAGTACCAAAAATGGTAGAGAATAAGGTACTTTGTTTCAGCCATAGGGACCCGGGTTCGCGACCGCTATGAGAGAAGTGCTTGTACTCGAGTTTGAGCTTTATTTCGTGAAAATATGTTAAATGGTTGATAAGATATAGACTAAAACACATTATAATACACGACAATTAGTAACAATTCAATATGCACATAATGACATATAATATATTGTTAGACGGTTGCCAGCCAACATTTTTACGTGAAATAAGAAAATTAAAACAAAATTGAATAGCTCCGTGGTAATTGGAATCAATTTTTGACAGAAGATGTGCGTCATGTGATCTCATTGAAAAGGTACGGGTTATAGTCGTTCATGTAGAATATATGTTTCTAACTTCATTATTTTATGCTCTTTCTGCTAATTTGTGCCTTTCGTACCTATCCTGATGTGTAGAATATGAAAACAACATATTTTGTTCTTACATTGAAAATATATATACAGGGTGCATCAAAATAAACCGTTGCAGAAGACAAGTTAACACTTCGATTTCAGAAAGTTTTAAAAGTTTGATATAATTAGGTAGTTTCTCTTTGTGTTACGTAAAAATACACATATGTGATCCTCGGGTGTCTAATGCAAGCAACCTAGTGGTGTGTCAGTGTAGGGAAATGCAGTGAAATATGCGTTATTTTGAAAAAAAGAATATAATAGTACCAAAAATGGTAGAGAATAAGGTACTTTGTTTCAGCCATAGGGACCCGGGTTCGCGACCGCTATGAGAGAAGTGCTTGTACTCGAGTTTGAGCTTTATTTCGTGAAAATATGTTAAATGGTTCTTAAGATATAGACCAAAACAGATTATAATACACGACAATTAGTAACAATTCAATATGCACATAATGACATATAATATATTGTTAGACGGTTGCCAGCCAACATTTTTACGTGAAATAAGAAAATTAAAACAAAATTGAATAGCTCCTTGGTAATTGGAATCAATTTTTGACAGAAGGTGTGCGTCATGTGATCTCATTGAAAAGGTAAGGGTTATAGTCGTTCATGTAGAATTTATGTTTCTAACTTCATTATTTTATGCTCTTTCTGCTAATTTGTGCCTTTCGTACCTATCCTGATGTGTAGAATATGAAAACAACATATTTTGTTCTTACATTGAAAATATATATACAGAGTGCATCAAAAAAAACCGTTGCAGAAGACAAGATAACACTTCGATTTCAGAAAGTTTTAAAAGTTTGATATAATTAGGTAGTTTCTCTTTGTGTTACGTAAAAATACACATATGTGATCCTCGGGTGTCATATGCAAGCAACCTAGTGGTGTGTCAGTGTAGGGAAATGCAATGAAATATGCGTTATTTTGAAAAAAAGAATAAAATAGTACCAAAAATGGTAGAGAATAAGGTACTTTGTTTCAGCCATAGGGACTCGGGTTCGCGACCGCTATGAGAGAAGTGCTTGTACTCGAGTTTGAGCTTTATTTCGTGAAAATATGTTAAATGGTTCTTAAGATATAGACCAAAACAGATTATAATACACGACAATTAGTAACAATTCAATATGCACATAATGACATATAATATATTGTTAGACGGTTGCCAGCCAACATTTTTACGTGAAATAAGAAAATTAAAACAAAATTGAATAGCTCCTTGGTAATTGGAATCAATTTTTGACAGAAGGTGTGCGTCATGTGATCTCATTGAAAAGGTAAGGGTTATAGTCGTTCATGTAGAATATATGTTTCTAACTTCATTATTTTATGCTCTTTCTGCTAATTTGTGCCTTTCGTACCTATCCTGATGTGTAGAATATGAAAACAACATATTTTTTTCTTACATTGAAAATATATATACAGGGTGCATCAAAATAAACCGTTGCAGAAGACAAGATAACACTTCGATTTCAGAAAGTTTTAAAAGTTTGATATAATTAGGTAGTTTATCTTTGTGTTACGTAAAAATACACATATGTGATCCTCGGGTTTCATATGCAAGCAACCTAGTGGTGTGTCAGTGTAGGGAAATGCAATGAAATATGCGTTATTTTGAAAAAAGGAATAAAATAGTACCAAAAATGGTAGAGAATAAGGTACTTTGTTTCAGCCATAGGGACCCGGGTTCGCGACCGCTATGAGAGAAGTGCTTGTACTCGAGTTTGAGCTTTATTTCGTGAAAATATGTTAAATGGTTCATAAGATATAGACTAAAACACATTATAATACACGACAATTAGTAACAATTCAATATGCACATAATGACATATAATATATTGTTAGACGGTTGCCAGCCAACATTTTTACGTGAAATAAGAAAATTAAAACAAAATTGAATAGCTCCGTGGTAATTGGAATCAATTTTTGACAGAAGATGTGCGTCATGTGATCTCATTGAAAAGGTACGGGTTATAGTCGTTCATGTAGAATATATGTTTCTAACTTCATTATTTTATGCTCTTTCTGCTAATTTGTGCCTTTCGTACCTATCCTGATGTGTAGAATATGAAAACAACATATTTTGTTCTTACATTGAAAATATATATACAGGGTGCATCAAAATAAACCGTTGCAGAAGACAAGTTAACACTTCGATTTCAGAAAGTTTTAAAAGTTTGATATAATTAGGTAGTTTCTCTTTGTGTTACGTAAAAATACACATATGTGATCCTCGGGTGTCTAATGCAAGCAACCTAGTGGTGTGTCAGTGTAGGGAAATGCAGTGAAATATGCGTTATTTTGAAAAAAAGAATATAATAGTACCAAAAATGGTAGAGAATAAGGTACTTTGTTTCAGCCATAGGGACCCGGGTTCGCGACCGCTATGAGAGAAGTGCTTGTACTCGAGTTTGAGCTTTATTTCGTGAAAATATGTTAAATGGTTCTTAAGATATAGACTAAAACACATTATAATACACGACAATTAGTAACAATTCAATATGCACATAATGACATATAATATATTGTTAGACGGTTGCCAGCCAACATTTTTACGTGAAATAAGAAAATTAAAACAAAATTGAATAGCTCCTTGGTAATTGGAATCAATTTTTGACAGAAGGTGTGCGTCATGTGATCTCATTGAAAAGGTAAGGGTTATAGTCGTTCATGTAGAATTTATGTTTCTAACTTCATTATTTTATGCTCTTTCTGCTAATTTGTGCCTTTCGTACCTATCCTGATGTGTAGAATATGAAAACAACATATTTTGTTCTTACATTGAAAATATATATACAGGGTGCATCAAAATAAACCGTTGCAGAAGACAAGATAACACTTCGATTTCAGAAAGTTTTAAAAGTTTGATATAATTAGGTAGTTTCTCTTAGTGTTACGTAAAAATACACATATGTGATCCTCGGGTGTCATATGCAAGCAACCTAGTGGTGTGTCAGTGTAGGGAAATGCAATGAAATATGCGTTATTTTGAAAAAAAGAATAAAATAGTACCAAAAATGGTAGAGAATAAGGTACTTTGTTTCAGCCATAGGGACTCGGGTTCGCGACCGCTATGAGAGAAGTGCTTGTACTCGAGTTTGAGCTTTATTTCGTGAAAATATGTTAAATGGTTCTTAAGATATAGACCAAAACAGATTATAATACACGACAATTAGTAACAATTCAATATGCACATAATGACATATAATATATTGTTAGACGGTTGCCAGCCAACATTTTTACGTGAAATAAGAAAATTAAAACAAAATTGAATAGCTCCTTGGTAATTGGAATCAATTTTTGACAGAAGGTGTGCGTCATGTGATCTCATTGAAAAGGTAAGGGTTATAGTCGTTCATGTAGAATATATGTTTCTAACTTCATTATTTTATGCTCTTTCTGCTAATTTGTGCCTTTCGTACCTATCCTGATGTGTAGAATATGAAAACAACATATTTTTTTCTTACATTGAAAATATATATACAGGGTGCATCAAAATAAACCGTTGCAGAAGACAAGATAACACTTCGATTTCAGAAAGTTTTAAAAGTTTGATATAATTAGGTAGTTTATCTTTGTGTTACGTAAAAATACACATATGTGATCCTCGGGTTTCATATGCAAGCAACCTAGTGGTGTGTCAGTGTAGGGAAATGCAATGAAATATGCGTTATTTTGAAAAAAGGAATAAAATAGTACCAAAAATGGTAGAGAATAAGGTACTTTGTTTCAGCCATAGGGACCCGGGTTCGCGACCGCTATGAGAGAAGTGCTTGTACTCGAGTTTGAGCTTTATTTCGTGAAAATATGTTAAATGGTTCATAAGATATAGACTAAAACACATTATAATACACGACAATTAGTAACAATTCAATATGCACATAATGACATATAATATATTGTTAGACGGTTGCCAGCCAACATTTTTACGTGAAATAAGAAAATTAAAACAAAATTGAATAGCTCCGTGGTAATTGGAATCAATTTTTGACAGAAGATGTGCGTCATGTGATCTCATTGAAAAGGTACGGGTTATAGTCGTTCATGTAGAATATATGTTTCTAACTTCATTATTTTATGCTCTTTCTGCTAATTTGTGCCTTTCGTACCTATCCTGATGTGTAGAATATGAAAACAACATATTTTGTTCTTACATTGAAAATATATATACAGGGTGCATCAAAATAAACCGTTGCAGAAGACAAGTTAACACTTCGATTTCAGAAAGTTTTAAAAGTTTGATATAATTAGGTAGTTTCTCTTTGTGTTACGTAAAAATACACATATGTGATCCTCGGGTGTCTAATGCAAGCAACCTAGTGGTGTGTCAGTGTAGGGAAATGCAGTGAAATATGCGTTATTTTGAAAAAAAGAATATAATAGTACCAAAAATGGTAGAGAATAAGGTACTTTGTTTCAGCCATAGGGACCCGGGTTCGCGACCGCTATGAGAGAAGTGCTTGTACTCGAGTTTGAGCTTTATTTCGTGAAAATATGTTAAATGGTTCTTAAGATATAGACTAAAACACATTATAATACACGACAATTAGTAACAATTCAATATGCACATAATGACATATAATATATTGTTAGACGGTTGCCAGCCAACATTTTTACGTGAAATAAGAAAATTAAAACAAAATTGAATAGCTCCTTGGTAATTGGAATCAATTTTTGACAGAAGGTGTGCGTCATGTGATCTCATTGAAAAGGTAAGGGTTATAGTCGTTCATGTAGAATTTATGTTTCTAACTTCATTATTTTATGCTCTTTCTGCTAATTTGTGCCTTTCGTACCTATCCTGATGTGTAGAATATGAAAACAACATATTTTGTTCTTACATTGAAAATATATATACAGGGTGCATCAAAAAAAACCGTTGCAGAAGACAAGATAACACTTCGATTTCAGAAAGTTTTAAAAGTTTGATATAATTAGGTAGTTTCTCTTTGTGTTACGTAAAAATACACATATGTGATCCTCGGGTGTCATATGCAAGCAACCTAGTGGTGTGTCAGTGTAGGGAAATGCAATGAAATATGCGTTATTTTGAAAAAAAGAATAAAATAGTACCAAAAATGGTAGAGAATAAGGTACTTTGTTTCAGCCATAGGGACTCGGGTTCGCGACCGCTATGAGAGAAGTGCTTGTACTCGAGTTTGAGCTTTATTTCGTGAAAATATGTTAAATGGTTCTTAAGATATAGACCAAAACAGATTATAATACACGACAATTAGTAACAATTCAATATGCACATAATGACATATAATATATTGTTAGACGGTTGCCAGCCAACATTTTTACGTGAAATAAGAAAATTAAAACAAAATTGAATAGCTCCTTGGTAATTGGAATCAATTTTTGACAGAAGGTGTGCGTCATGTGATCTCATTGAAAAGGTAAGGGTTATAGTCGTTCATGTAGAATATATGTTTCTAACTTCATTATTTTATGCTCTTTCTGCTAATTTGTGCCTTTCGTACCTATCCTGATGTGTAGAATATGAAAACAACATATTTTGTTCTTACATTGAAAATATATATACAGGGTGCATCAAAATAAACCGTTGCAGAAGACAAGATAACACTTCGATTTCAGAAAGTTTTAAAAGTTTGATATAATTAGGTAGTTTATCTTTGTGTTACGTAAAAATACACATATGTGATCCTCGGGTTTCATATGCAAGCAACCTAGTGGTGTGTCAGTGTAGGGAAATGCAATGAAATATGCGTTATTTTGAAAAAAGGAATAAAATAGTACCAAAAATGGTAGAGAATAAGGTACTTTGTTTCAGCCATAGGGACTCGGGTTCGCGACCGCTATGAGAGAAGTGCTTGTACTCGAGTTTGAGCTTTATTTCGTGAAAATATGTTAAATGGTTCTTAAGATATAGACCAAAACAGATTATAATACACGACAATTAGTAACAATTCAATATGCACATAATGACATATAATATATTGTTAGACGGTTGCCAGCCAACATTTTTACGTGAAATAAGAAAATTAAAACAAAATTGAATAGCTCCTTGGTAATTGGAATCAATTTTTGACAGAAGGTGTGCGTCATGTGATCTCATTGAAAAGGTAAGGGTTATAGTCGTTCATGTAGAATATATGTTTCTAACTTCATTATTTTATGCTCTTTCTGCTAATTTGTGCCTTTCGTACCTATCCTGATGTGTAGAATATGAAAACAACATATTTTTTTCTTACATTGAAAATATATATACAGGGTGCATCAAAATAAACCGTTGCAGAAGACAAGATAACACTTCGATTTCAGAAAGTTTTAAAAGTTTGATATAATTAGGTAGTTTATCTTTGTGTTACGTAAAAATACACATATGTGATCCTCGGGTTTCATATGCAAGCAACCTAGTGGTGTGTCAGTGTAGGGAAATGCAATGAAATATGCGTTATTTTGAAAAAAGGAATAAAATAGTACCAAAAATGGTAGAGAATAAGGTACTTTGTTTCAGCCATAGGGACCCGGGTTCGCGACCGCTATGAGAGAATTGCTTGTACTCGAGTTTGAGCTTTATTTCGTGAAAATATGTTAAATGGTTCATAAGATATAGACTAAAACACATTATAATACACGACAATTAGTAACAATTCAATATGCACATAATGACATATAATATATTGTTAGACGGTTGCCAGCCAACATTTTTACGTGAAATAAGAAAATTAAAACAAAATTGAATAGCTCCGTGGTAATTGGAATCAATTTTTGACAGAAGATGTGCGTCATGTGATCTCATTGAAAAGGTACGGGTTATAGTCGTTCATGTAGAATATATGTTTCTAACTTCATTATTTTATGCTCTTTCTGCTAATTTGTGCCTTTCGTACCTATCCTGATGTGTAGAATATGAAAACAACATATTTTGTTCTTACATTGAAAATATATATACAGGGTGCATCAAAATAAACCGTTGCAGAAGACAAGTTAACACTTCGATTTCAGAAAGTTTTAAAAGTTTGATATAATTAGGTAGTTTCTCTTTGTGTTACGTAAAAATACACATATGTGATCCTCGGGTGTCTAATGCAAGCAACCTAGTGGTGTGTCAGTGTAGGGAAATGCAGTGAAATATGCGTTATTTTGAAAAAAAGAATATAATAGTACCAAAAATGGTAGAGAATAAGGTACTTTGTTTCAGCCATAGGGACCCGGGTTCGCGACCGCTATGAGAGAAGTGCTTGTACTCGAGTTTGAGCTTTATTTCGTGAAAATATGTTAAATGGTTCTTAAGATATAGACTAAAACACATTATAATACACGACAATTAGTAACAATTCAATATGCACATAATGACATATAATATATTGTTAGACGGTTGCCAGCCAACATTTTTACGTGAAATAAGAAAATTAAAACAAAATTGAATAGCTCCTTGGTAATTGGAATCAATTTTTGACAGAAGGTGTGCGTCATGTGATCTCATTGAAAAGGTAAGGGTTATAGTCGTTCATGTAGAATTTATGTTTCTAACTTCATTATTTTATGCTCTTTCTGCTAATTTGTGCCTTTCGTACCTATCCTGATGTGTAGAATATGAAAACAACATATTTTGTTCTTACATTGAAAATATATATACAGGGTGCATCAAAAAAAACCGTTGCAGAAGACAAGATAACACTTCGATTTCAGAAAGTTTTAAAAGTTTGATATAATTAGGTAGTTTCTCTTTGTGTTACGTAAAAATACACATATGTGATCCTCGGGTGTCATATGCAAGCAACCTAGTGGTGTGTCAGTGTAGGGAAATGCAATGAAATATGCGTTATTTTGAAAAAAAGAATAAAATAGTACCAAAAATGGTAGAGAATAAGGTACTTTGTTTCAGCCATAGGGACTCGGGTTCGCGACCGCTATGAGAGAAGTGCTTGTACTCGAGTTTGAGCTTTATTTCGTGAAAATATGTTAAATGGTTCTTAAGATATAGACCAAAACAGATTATAATACACGACAATTAGTAACAATTCAATATGCACATAATGACATATAATATATTGTTAGACGGTTGCCAGCCAACATTTTTACGTGAAATAAGAAAATTAAAACAAAATTGAATAGCTCCTTGGTAATTGGAATCAATTTTTGACAGAAGGTGTGCGTCATGTGATCTCATTGAAAAGGTAAGGGTTATAGTCGTTCATGTAGAATATATGTTTCTAACTTCATTATTTTATGCTCTTTCTGCTAATTTGTGCCTTTCGTACCTATCCTGATGTGTAGAATATGAAAACAACATATTTTGTTCTTACATTGAAAATATATATACAGGGTGCATCAAAATAAACCGTTGCAGAAGACAAGATAACACTTCGATTTCAGAAAGTTTTAAAAGTTTGATATAATTAGGTAGTTTATCTTTGTGTTACGTAAAAATACACATATGTGATCCTCGGGTTTCATATGCAAGCAACCTAGTGGTGTGTCAGTGTAGGGAAATGCAATGAAATATGCGTTATTTTGAAAAAAGGAATAAAATAGTACCAAAAATGGTAGAGAATAAGGTACTTTGTTTCAGCCATAGGGACTCGGGTTCGCGACCGCTATGAGAGAAGTGCTTGTACTCGAGTTTGAGCTTTATTTCGTGAAAATATGTTAAATGGTTCTTAAGATATAGACCAAAACAGATTATAATACACGACAATTAGTAACAATTCAATATGCACATAATGACATATAATATATTGTTAGACGGTTGCCAGCCAACATTTTTACGTGAAATAAGAAAATTAAAACAAAATTGAATAGCTCCTTGGTAATTGGAATCAATTTTTGACAGAAGGTGTGCGTCATGTGATCTCATTGAAAAGGTAAGGGTTATAGTCGTTCATGTAGAATATATGTTTCTAACTTCATTATTTTATGCTCTTTCTGCTAATTTGTGCCTTTCGTACCTATCCTGATGTGTAGAATATGAAAACAACATATTTTTTTCTTACATTGAAAATATATATACAGGGTGCATCAAAATAAACCGTTGCAGAAGACAAGATAACACTTCGATTTCAGAAAGTTTTAAAAGTTTGATATAATTAGGTAGTTTATCTTTGTGTTACGTAAAAATACACATATGTGATCCTCGGGTTTCATATGCAAGCAACCTAGTGGTGTGTCAGTGTAGGGAAATGCAATGAAATATGCGTTATTTTGAAAAAAGGAATAAAATAGTACCAAAAATGGTAGAGAATAAGGTACTTTGTTTCAGCCATAGGGACCCGGGTTCGCGACCGCTATGAGAGAATTGCTTGTACTCGAGTTTGAGCTTTATTTCGTGAAAATATGTTAAATGGTTCATAAGATATAGACTAAAACACATTATAATACACGACAATTAGTAACAATTCAATATGCACATAATGACATATAATATATTGTTAGACGGTTGCCAGCCAACATTTTTACGTGAAATAAGAAAATTAAAACAAAATTGAATAGCTCCGTGGTAATTGGAATCAATTTTTGACAGAAGATGTGCGTCATGTGATCTCATTGAAAAGGTACGGGTTATAGTCGTTCATGTAGAATATATGTTTCTAACTTCATTATTTTATGCTCTTTCTGCTAATTTGTGCCTTTCGTACCTATCCTGATGTGTAGAATATGAAAACAACATATTTTGTTCTTACATTGAAAATATATATACAGGGTGCATCAAAATAAACCGTTGCAGAAGACAAGTTAACACTTCGATTTCAGAAAGTTTTAAAAGTTTGATATAATTAGGTAGTTTCTCTTTGTGTTACGTAAAAATACACATATGTGATCCTCGGGTGTCTAATGCAAGCAACCTAGTGGTGTGTCAGTGTAGGGAAATGCAGTGAAATATGCGTTATTTTGAAAAAAAGAATATAATAGTACCAAAAATGGTAGAGAATAAGGTACTTTGTTTCAGCCATAGGGACCCGGGTTCGCGACCGCTATGAGAGAAGTGCTTGTACTCGAGTTTGAGCTTTATTTCGTGAAAATATGTTAAATGGTTCTTAAGATATAGACTAAAACACATTATAATACACGACAATTAGTAACAATTCAATATGCACATAATGACATATAATATATTGTTAGACGGTTGCCAGCCAACATTTTTACGTGAAATAAGAAAATTAAAACAAAATTGAATAGCTCCTTGGTAATTGGAATCAATTTTTGACAGAAGGTGTGCGTCATGTGATCTCATTGAAAAGGTAAGGGTTATAGTCGTTCATGTAGAATTTATGTTTCTAACTTCATTATTTTATGCTCTTTCTGCTAATTTGTGCCTTTCGTACCTATCCTGATGTGTAGAATATGAAAACAACATATTTTGTTCTTACATTGAAAATATATATACAGGGTGCATCAAAAAAAACCGTTGCAGAAGACAAGATAACACTTCGATTTCAGAAAGTTTTAAAAGTTTGATATAATTAGGTAGTTTCTCTTTGTGTTACGTAAAAATACACATATGTGATCCTCGGGTGTCATATGCAAGCAACCTAGTGGTGTGTCAGTGTAGGGAAATGCAATGAAATATGCGTTATTTTGAAAAAAAGAATAAAATAGTACCAAAAATGGTAGAGAATAAGGTACTTTGTTTCAGCCATAGGGACTCGGGTTCGCGACCGCTATGAGAGAAGTGCTTGTACTCGAGTTTGAGCTTTATTTCGTGAAAATATGTTAAATGGTTCTTAAGATATAGACCAAAACAGATTATAATACACGACAATTAGTAACAATTCAATATGCACATAATGACATATAATATATTGTTAGACGGTTGCCAGCCAACATTTTTACGTGAAATAAGAAAATTAAAACAAAATTGAATAGCTCCTTGGTAATTGGAATCAATTTTTGACAGAAGGTGTGCGTCATGTGATCTCATTGAAAAGGTAAGGGTTATAGTCGTTCATGTAGAATATATGTTTCTAACTTCATTATTTTATGCTCTTTCTGCTAATTTGTGCCTTTCGTACCTATCCTGATGTGTAGAATATGAAAACAACATATTTTGTTCTTACATTGAAAATATATATACAGGGTGCATCAAAATAAACCGTTGCAGAAGACAAGATAACACTTCGATTTCAGAAAGTTTTAAAAGTTTGATATAATTAGGTAGTTTATCTTTGTGTTACGTAAAAATACACATATGTGATCCTCGGGTTTCATATGCAAGCAACCTAGTGGTGTGTCAGTGTAGGGAAATGCAATGAAATATGCGTTATTTTGAAAAAAGGAATAAAATAGTACCAAAAATGGTAGAGAATAAGGTACTTTGTTTCAGCCATAGGGACTCGGGTTCGCGACCGCTATGAGAGAAGTGCTTGTACTCGAGTTTGAGCTTTATTTCGTGAAAATATGTTAAATGGTTCTTAAGATATAGACCAAAACAGATTATAATACACGACAATTAGTAACAATTCAATATGCACATAATGACATATAATATATTGTTAGACGGTTGCCAGCCAACATTTTTACGTGAAATAAGAAAATTAAAACAAAATTGAATAGCTCCTTGGTAATTGGAATCAATTTTTGACAGAAGGTGTGCGTCATGTGATCTCATTGAAAAGGTAAGGGTTATAGTCGTTCATGTAGAATATATGTTTCTAACTTCATTATTTTATGCTCTTTCTGCTAATTTGTGCCTTTCGTACCTATCCTGATGTGTAGAATATGAAAACAACATATTTTTTTCTTACATTGAAAATATATATACAGGGTGCATCAAAATAAACCGTTGCAGAAGACAAGATAACACTTCGATTTCAGAAAGTTTTAAAAGTTTGATATAATTAGGTAGTTTATCTTTGTGTTACGTAAAAATACACATATGTGATCCTCGGGTTTCATATGCAAGCAACCTAGTGGTGTGTCAGTGTAGGGAAATGCAATGAAATATGCGTTATTTTGAAAAAAGGAATAAAATAGTACCAAAAATGGTAGAGAATAAGGTACTTTGTTTCAGCCATAGGGACCCGGGTTCGCGACCGCTATGAGAGAATTGCTTGTACTCGAGTTTGAGCTTTATTTCGTGAAAATATGTTAAATGGTTCATAAGATATAGACTAAAACACATTATAATACACGACAATTAGTAACAATTCAATATGCACATAATGACATATAATATATTGTTAGACGGTTGCCAGCCAACATTTTTACGTGAAATAAGAAAATTAAAACAAAATTGAATAGCTCCGTGGTAATTGGAATCAATTTTTGACAGAAGATGTGCGTCATGTGATCTCATTGAAAAGGTACGGGTTATAGTCGTTCATGTAGAATATATGTTTCTAACTTCATTATTTTATGCTCTTTCTGCTAATTTGTGCCTTTCGTACCTATCCTGATGTGTAGAATATGAAAACAACATATTTTGTTCTTACATTGAAAATATATATACAGGGTGCATCAAAATAAACCGTTGCAGAAGACAAGTTAACACTTCGATTTCAGAAAGTTTTAAAAGTTTGATATAATTAGGTAGTTTCTCTTTGTGTTACGTAAAAATACACATATGTGATCCTCGGGTGTCTAATGCAAGCAACCTAGTGGTGTGTCAGTGTAGGGAAATGCAGTGAAATATGCGTTATTTTGAAAAAAAGAATATAATAGTACCAAAAATGGTAGAGAATAAGGTACTTTGTTTCAGCCATAGGGACCCGGGTTCGCGACCGCTATGAGAGAAGTGCTTGTACTCGAGTTTGAGCTTTATTTCGTGAAAATATGTTAAATGGTTCTTAAGATATAGACTAAAACACATTATAATACACGACAATTAGTAACAATTCAATATGCACATAATGACATATAATATATTGTTAGACGGTTGCCAGCCAACATTTTTACGTGAAATAAGAAAATTAAAACAAAATTGAATAGCTCCTTGGTAATTGGAATCAATTTTTGACAGAAGGTGTGCGTCATGTGATCTCATTGAAAAGGTAAGGGTTATAGTCGTTCATGTAGAATTTATGTTTCTAACTTCATTATTTTATGCTCTTTCTGCTAATTTGTGCCTTTCGTACCTATCCTGATGTGTAGAATATGAAAACAACATATTTTGTTCTTACATTGAAAATATATATACAGGGTGCATCAAAAAAAACCGTTGCAGAAGACAAGATAACACTTCGATTTCAGAAAGTTTTAAAAGTTTGATATAATTAGGTAGTTTCTCTTTGTGTTACGTAAAAATACACATATGTGATCCTCGGGTGTCATATGCAAGCAACCTAGTGGTGTGTCAGTGTAGGGAAATGCAATGAAATATGCGTTATTTTGAAAAAAAGAATAAAATAGTACCAAAAATGGTAGAGAATAAGGTACTTTGTTTCAGCCATAGGGACTCGGGTTCGCGACCGCTATGAGAGAAGTGCTTGTACTCGAGTTTGAGCTTTATTTCGTGAAAATATGTTAAATGGTTCTTAAGATATAGACCAAAACAGATTATAATACACGACAATTAGTAACAATTCAATATGCACATAATGACATATAATATATTGTTAGACGGTTGCCAGCCAACATTTTTACGTGAAATAAGAAAATTAAAACAAAATTGAATAGCTCCTTGGTAATTGGAATCAATTTTTGACAGAAGGTGTGCGTCATGTGATCTCATTGAAAAGGTAAGGGTTATAGTCGTTCATGTAGAATATATGTTTCTAACTTCATTATTTTATGCTCTTTCTGCTAATTTGTGCCTTTCGTACCTATCCTGATGTGTAGAATATGAAAACAACATATTTTGTTCTTACATTGAAAATATATATACAGGGTGCATCAAAATAAACCGTTGCAGAAGACAAGATAACACTTTGATTTCAGAAAGTTTTAAAAGTTTGATATAATTAGGTAGTTTATCTTTGTGTTACGTAAAAATACACATATGTGATCCTCGGGTTTCATATGCAAGCAACCTAGTGGTGTGTCAGTGTAGGGAAATGCAATGAAATATGCGTTATTTTGAAAAAAGGAATAAAATAGTACCAAAAATGGTAGAGAATAAGGTACTTTGTTTCAGCCATAGGGACTCGGGTTCGCGACCGCTATGAGAGAAGTGCTTGTACTCGAGTTTGAGCTTTATTTCGTGAAAATATGTTAAATGGTTCTTAAGATATAGACCAAAACAGATTATAATACACGACAATTAGTAACAATTCAATATGCACATAATGACATATAATATATTGTTAGACGGTTGCCAGCCAACATTTTTACGTGAAATAAGAAAATTAAAACAAAATTGAATAGCTCCTTGGTAATTGGAATCAATTTTTGACAGAAGGTGTGCGTCATGTGATCTCATTGAAAAGGTAAGGGTTATAGTCGTTCATGTAGAATATATGTTTCTAACTTCATTATTTTATGCTCTTTCTGCTAATTTGTGCCTTTCGTACCTATCCTGATGTGTAGAATATGAAAACAACATATTTTTTTCTTACATTGAAAATATATATACAGGGTGCATCAAAATAAACCGTTGCAGAAGACAAGATAACACTTCGATTTCAGAAAGTTTTAAAAGATTGATATAATTAGGTAGTTTATCTTTGTGTTACGTAAAAATACACATATGTGATCCTCGGGTTTCATATGCAAGCAACCTAGTGGTGTGTCAGTGTAGGGAAATGCAATGAAATATGCGTTATTTTGAAAAAAGGAATAAAATAGCACCAAAAATGGTAGAGAATAAGGTACTTTGTTTCAGCCATAGGGACCCGGGTTCGCGACCGCTATGAGAGAATTGCTTGTACTCGAGTTTGAGCTTTATTTCGTGAAAATATGTTAAATGGTTCATAAGATATAGACTAAAACACATTATAATACACGACAATTAGTAACAATTCAATATGCACATAATGACATATAATATATTGTTAGACGGTTGCCAGCCAACATTTTTACGTGAAATAAGAAAATTAAAACAAAATTGAATAGCTCCGTGGTAATTGGAATCAATTTTTGACAGAAGATGTGCGTCATGTGATCTCATTGAAAAGGTACGGGTTATAGTCGTTCATGTAGAATATATGTTTCTAACTTCATTATTTTATGCTCTTTCTGCTAATTTGTGCCTTTCGTACCTATCCTGATGTGTAGAATATGAAAACAACATATTTTGTTCTTACATTGAAAATATATATACAGGGTGCATCAAAATAAACCGTTGCAGAAGACAAGTTAACACTTCGATTTCAGAAAGTTTTAAAAGTTTGATATAATTAGGTAGTTTCTCTTTGTGTTACGTAAAAATACACATATGTGATCCTCGGGTGTCTAATGCAAGCAACCTAGTGGTGTGTCAGTGTAGGGAAATGCAGTGAAATATGCGTTATTTTGAAAAAAAGAATATAATAGTACCAAAAATGGTAGAGAATAAGGTACTTTGTTTCAGCCATAGGGACCCGGGTTCGCGACCGCTATGAGAGAAGTGCTTGTACTCGAGTTTGAGCTTTATTTCGTGAAAATATGTTAAATGGTTCTTAAGATATAGACTAAAACACATTATAATACACGACAATTAGTAACAATTCAATATGCACATAATGACATATAATATATTGTTAGACGGTTGCCAGCCAACATTTTTACGTGAAATAAGAAAATTAAAACAAAATTGAATAGCTCCTTGGTAATTGGAATCAATTTTTGACAGAAGGTGTGCGTCATGTGATCTCATTGAAAAGGTAAGGGTTATAGTCGTTCATGTAGAATTTATGTTTCTAACTTCATTATTTTATGCTCTTTCTGCTAATTTGTGCCTTTCGTACCTATCCTGATGTGTAGAATATGAAAACAACATATTTTGTTCTTACATTGAAAATATATATACAGGGTGCATCAAAAAAAACCGTTGCAGAAGACAAGATAACACTTCGATTTCAGAAAGTTTTAAAAGTTTGATATAATTAGGTAGTTTCTCTTTGTGTTACGTAAAAATACACATATGTGATCCTCGGGTGTCATATGCAAGCAACCTAGTGGTGTGTCAGTGTAGGGAAATGCAATGAAATATGCGTTATTTTGAAAAAAAGAATAAAATAGTACCAAAAATGGTAGAGAATAAGGTACTTTGTTTCAGCCATAGGGACTCGGGTTCGCGACCGCTATGAGAGAAGTGCTTGTACTCGAGTTTGAGCTTTATTTCGTGAAAATATGTTAAATGGTTCTTAAGATATAGACCAAAACAGATTATAATACACGACAATTAGTAACAATTCAATATGCACATAATGACATATAATATATTGTTAGACGGTTGCCAGCCAACATTTTTACGTGAAATAAGAAAATTAAAACAAAATTGAATAGCTCCTTGGTAATTGGAATCAATTTTTGACAGAAGGTGTGCGTCATGTGATCTCATTGAAAAGGTAAGGGTTATAGTCGTTCATGTAGAATATATGTTTCTAACTTCATTATTTTATGCTCTTTCTGCTAATTTGTGCCTTTCGTACCTATCCTGATGTGTAGAATATGAAAACAACATATTTTGTTCTTACATTGAAAATATATATACAGGGTGCATCAAAATAAACCGTTGCAGAAGACAAGATAACACTTCGATTTCAGAAAGTTTTAAAAGTTTGATATAATTAGGTAGTTTATCTTTGTGTTACGTAAAAATACACATATGTGATCCTCGGGTTTCATATGCAAGCAACCTAGTGGTGTGTCAGTGTAGGGAAATGCAATGAAATATGCGTTATTTTGAAAAAAGGAATAAAATAGTACCAAAAATGGTAGAGAATAAGGTACTTTGTTTCAGCCATAGGGACTCGGGTTCGCGACCGCTATGAGAGAAGTGCTTGTACTCGAGTTTGAGCTTTATTTCGTGAAAATATGTTAAATGGTTCTTAAGATATAGACCAAAACAGATTATAATACACGACAATTAGTAACAATTCAATATGCACATAATGACATATAATATATTGTTAGACGGTTGCCAGCCAACATTTTTACGTGAAATAAGAAAATTAAAACAAAATTGAATAGCTCCTTGGTAATTGGAATCAATTTTTGACAGAAGGTGTGCGTCATGTGATCTCATTGAAAAGGTAAGGGTTATAGTCGTTCATGTAGAATATATGTTTCTAACTTCATTATTTTATGCTCTTTCTGCTAATTTGTGCCTTTCGTACCTATCCTGATGTGTAGAATATGAAAACAACATATTTTTTTCTTACATTGAAAATATATATACAGGGTGCATCAAAATAAACCGTTGCAGAAGACAAGATAACACTTCGATTTCAGAAAGTTTTAAAAGTTTGATATAATTAGGTAGTTTATCTTTGTGTTACGTAAAAATACACATATGTGATCCTCGGGTTTCATATGCAAGCAACCTAGTGGTGTGTCAGTGTAGGGAAATGCAATGAAATATGCGTTTTTTTGAAAAAAGGAATAAAATAGTACCAAAAATGGTAGAGAATAAGGTACTTTGTTTCAGCCATAGGGACCCGGGTTCGCGACCGCTATGAGAGAATTGCTTGTACTCGAGTTTGAGCTTTATTTCGTGAAAATATGTTAAATGGTTCATAAGATATAGACTAAAACACATTATAATACACGACAATTAGTAACAATTCAATATGCACATAATGACATATAATATATTGTTAGACGGTTGCCAGCCAACATTTTTACGTGAAATAAGAAAATTAAAACAAAATTGAATAGCTCCGTGGTAATTGGAATCAATTTTTGACAGAAGATGTGCGTCATGTGATCTCATTGAAAAGGTACGGGTTATAGTCGTTCATGTAGAATATATGTTTCTAACTTCATTATTTTATGCTCTTTCTGCTAATTTGTGCCTTTCGTACCTATCCTGATGTGTAGAATATGAAAACAACATATTTTGTTCTTACATTGAAAATATATATACAGGGTGCATCAAAATAAACCGTTGCAGAAGACAAGTTAACACTTCGATTTCAGAAAGTTTTAAAAGTTTGATATAATTAGGTAGTTTCTCTTTGTGTTACGTAAAAATACACATATGTGATCCTCGGGTGTCATATGCAAGCAACCTAGTGGTGTGTCAGTGTAGGGAAATGCAGTGAAATATGCGTTATTTTGAAAAAAAGAATATAATAGTACCAAAAATGGTAGAGAATAAGGTACTTTGTTTCAGCCATAGGGACCCGGGTTCGCGACCGCTATGAGAGAAGTGCTTGTACTCGAGTTTGAGCTTTATTTCGTGAAAATATGTTAAATGGTTCTTAAGATATAGACTAAAACACATTATAATACACGACAATTAGTAACAATTCAATATGCACATAATGACATATAATATATTGTTAGACGGTTGCCAGCCAACATTTTTACGTGAAATAAGAAAATTAAAACAAAATTGAATAGCTCCTTGGTAATTGGAATCAATTTTTGACAGAAGGTGTGCGTCATGTGATCTCATTGAAAAGGTAAGGGTTATAGTCGTTCATGTAGAATTTATGTTTCTAACTTCATTATTTTATGCTCTTTCTGCTAATTTGTGCCTTTCGTACCTATCCTGATGTGTAGAATATGAAAACAACATATTTTGTTCTTACATTGAAAATATATATACAGGGTGCATCAAAAAAAACCGTTGCAGAAGACAAGATAACACTTCGATTTCAGAAAGTTTTAAAAGTTTGATATAATTAGGTAGTTTCTCTTTGTGTTACGTAAAAATACACATATGTGATCCTCGGGTGTCATATGCAAGCAACCTAGTGGTGTGTCAGTGTAGGGAAATGCAATGAAATATGCGTTATTTTGAAAAAAAGAATAAAATAGTACCAAAAATGGTAGAGAATAAGGTACTTTGTTTCAGCCATAGGGACTCGGGTTCGCGACCGCTATGAGAGAAGTGCTTGTACTCGAGTTTGAGCTTTATTTCGTGAAAATATGTTAAATGGTTCTTAAGATATAGACCAAAACAGATTATAATACACGACAATTAGTAACAATTCAATATGCACATAATGACATATAATATATTGTTAGACGGTTGCCAGCCAACATTTTTACGTGAAATAAGAAAATTAAAACAAAATTGAATAGCTCCTTGGTAATTGGAATCAATTTTTGACAGAAGGTGTGCGTCATGTGATCTCATTGAAAAGGTAAGGGTTATAGTCGTTCATGTAGAATATATGTTTCTAACTTCATTATTTTATGCTCTTTCTGCTAATTTGTGCCTTTCGTACCTATCCTGATGTGTAGAATATGAAAACAACATATTTTGTTCTTACATTGAAAATATATATACAGGGTGCATCAAAATAAACCGTTGCAGAAGACAAGATAACACTTCGATTTCAGAAAGTTTTAAAAGTTTGATATAATTAGGTAGTTTATCTTTGTGTTACGTAAAAATACACATATGTGATCCTCGGGTTTCATATGCAAGCAACCTAGTGGTGTGTCAGTGTAGGGAAATGCAATGAAATATGCGTTATTTTGAAAAAAGGAATAAAATAGTACCAAAAATGGTAGAGAATAAGGTACTTTGTTTCAGCCATAGGGACCCGGGTTCGCGACCGCTATGAGAGAAGTGCTTGTACTCGAGTTTGAGCTTTATTTCGTGAAAATATGTTAAATGGTTCATAAGATATAGACTAAAACACATTATAATACACGACAATTAGTAACAAATCAATATGCACATAATGACATATAATATATTGTTAGACGGTTGCCAGCCAACATTTTTACGTGAAATAAGAGAATTAAAACAAAATTGAATAGCTCCGTGGTAATTGGAATCAATTTTTGACAGAAGGTGTGCGTCATGTGATCTCATTGAAAAGGTAAGGGTTATAGTCGTTCATGTAGAATATATGTTTCTAACTTCATTATTTTATGCTCTTTCTGCTAATTTGTGCCTTTCGTACCTATCCTGATGTGTAGAATATGAAAACAACATATTTTGTTCTTACATTGAAAATATATATACAGGGTGCATCAAAATAAACCGTTGCAGAAGACAAGATAACACTTCGATTTCAGAAAGTTTTAAAAGTTTGATATAATTAGGTAGTTTCTCTTTGTGTTACGTAAAAATACACATATGTGATCCTCGGGTGTCATATTCAAGCAACCTAGTGGTGTGTCAGTGTAGGGAAATGCAGTGAAATATGCGTTATTTTGAAAAAAAGAATAAAATAGTACCAAAAATGGTAGAGAATAAGGTACTTTGTTTCAGCCATAGGGACCCGGGTTCGCGACCGCTATGAGAGAAGTGCTTGTACTCGAGTTTGAGCTTTATTTCGTGAAAATATGTTAAATGGTTCATAAGATATAGACTAAAACACATTATAATACACGACAATTAGTAACAATTCAATATGCACATAATGACATATAATATATTGTTAGACGGTTGCCAGCCAACATTTTTACGTGAAATAAGATAATTAAAACAAAATTGAATAGCTCCGTGGTAATTGGAATCAATTTTTGACAGAAGGTGTGCGTCATGTGATCTCATTGAAAAGGTAAGGGTTATAGTCGTTCATGTAGAATATATGTTTCTAACTTCATTATTTTATGCTCTTTCTGCTAATTTGTGCCTTTCGTACCTATCCTGATGTGTAGAATATGAAAACAACATATTTTGTTCTTACATTGAAAATATATATACAGGGTGCATCAAAATAAACCGTTGCAGAAGACAAGATAACACTTCGATTTCAGAAAGTTTTAAAAGTTTGATATAATTAGGTAGTTTATCTTCGTGTTACGTAAAAATACACATATGTGATCCTCGTTTGTCATATGCAAGCAACCTAGTGGTGTGTCAGTGTAGGGAAATGCAGTGAAATATGCGTTATTTTGAAAAAAAGAATAAAATAGTACCAAAAATGGTAAAGAATAAGGCACTTTGTTTCAGCCATAGGGACCCGGGTTCGCGACCGCTATGAGAGAAGTGCTTGTACTCGAGTTTGAGCTTTATTTCGTGAAAATATGTTAAATGGTTCTTAAGATATAGACTAAAACACATTATAATACACGACAATTAGTAACAATTCAATATGCAAAAATGACATATAATATGTTGTTAGACGGTTGCCAGCCAACATTTTTACGTGAAATAAGAAAATTAAAACAAAATTGAATAGCTCCGTGGTAATTGGAATCAATTTTTGACAGAAGGTGTGCGTCATGTGATCTCATTGAAAAGGTAAGGGTTATAGTCGTTCATGTAGAATATATGTTTCTAACTTCATTATTTTATGCTCTTTCTGCTAATTTGTGCCTTTCGTACCTATCCTGATGTGTAGAATATGAAAACAACATATTTTCTTCTTACATTGAAAATATATATACAGGGTGCATCAAAATAAACCGTTGCAGAAGACAAGATAACACTTCGATTTCAGAAAGTTTTAAAAGTTTGATATAATTAGGTAGTTTCTCTTTGTGTTACGTAAAAATACACATATGTGATCCTAGGGTGTCATATGCAAGCAACCTAGTGGTGTGTCATTGTAGGGAAATGCAGTGAAATATGCGTTATTTTGAAAAAAAGAATAAAATAGTACCAAAAATGGTAGAGAATAAGGTACTTTGTTTCAGCCATAGGGACCCGGGTTCGCGACCGCTATGAGAGAAGTGCTTGTACTCGAGTTTGAGCTTTATTTCGTGAAAATATGTTAAATGGTTCTTAAGATATAGACTAAAACACATTATAATACACGACAATTAGTAACAATTCAATATGCAAAAATGACATATAATATATTGTTAGACGGTTGCCAGCCAACATTTTTACGTGAAATAAGAAAATTAAAACAAAATTGAATAGCCCCGTGGTAATTGGAATCAATTTTTGACAGAAGGTGTGCGTCATGTGATCTCATTGAAAAGGTAAGGGTTATAGTCGTTCATGTAGAATATATGATTCTAACATCATTATTTTATGCTCTTTCTGCTAATTTGTGCCTTTCGTACCTATCCTGATGTGTAGAATATGAAAACAACATATTTTGTTCTTACATTGAAAATATATATACAGGGTACATCAAAATAAACCGTTGCAGAAGACAAGATAACACTTCGATTTCAGAAAGTTTTAAAAGTTTGATATAATTAGGTAGTTTCTCTTTGTGTTACGTAAAAATACACATATGTGATCCTAGGGTGTCATATGCAAGCAACCTAGTGGTGTGTCATTGTAGGGAAATGCAGTGAAATATGCGTTATTTTGAAAAAAAGAATAAAATAGTACCAAAATTGGTAGAGAATAAGGTACTTTGTTTCAGCCATAGGGACCCGGGTTCGCGACCGCTATGAGAGAAGTGCTTGTACTCGAGTTTGAGCTTTATTTCGTGAAAATATGTTAAATGGTTCTTAAGATATAGACTAAAACACATTATAATACACGACAATTAGTAACAATTCAATATGCAAAAATGACATATAATATGTTGTTAGACGGTTGCCAGCCAACATTTTTACGTGAAATAAGAAAATTAAAACAAAATTGAATAGCTCCGTGGTAATTGGAATCAATTTTTGACAGAAGGTGTGCGTCATGTGATCTCATTGAAAAGGTAAGGGTTATAGTCGTTCATGTAGAGTATATGTTTCTAACTTCATTATTTTATGCTCTTTCTGCTAATTTGTGCCTTTCGTACCTATCCTGATGTGTAGAATATGAAAACAACATATTTTGTTCTTACATTGAAAATATATATACAGGGTGCATCAAAATAAACCGTTGCAGAAGACAAGATAACACTTCGATTTCAGAAAGTTTTAAAAGTTTGATATAATTAGGTAGTTTCTCTTTGTGTTACGAAAAAATACACATATGTGATCCTCGGGTGTCATATGCAAGCAACCTAGTGGTGTGTCAGTGTAGGGAAATGCAGTGAAATATGCGTTATTTTGAAAAAAAGAATAAAATAGTACCAAAAATGGTAGAGAATAAGGTACTTTGTTTCAGCCATAGGGACCCGGGTTCGCGACCGCTATGAGAGAAGTGCTTGTACTCGAGTTTGAGCTTTATTTCGTGAAAATATGTTAAATGGTTCATAAGATATAGACTAAAACACATTATAATACACGACAATTAGTAACAATTCAATATGCACATAATGACATATAATATATTGTTAGACGGTTGCCAGCCAACATTTTTACGTGAAATAAGAAAATTAAAACAAAATTGAATAGCTCCGTGGTAATTGGAATCAATTTTTGACAGAAGGTGTGCGTCATGTGATCTCATTGAAAAGGTAAGGGTTATAGTCGTTCATGTAGAATATATGTTTCTAACTTCATTATTTTATGCTCTTTCTGCTAATTTGTGCCTTTCGTACCTATCCTGATGTGTAGAATATGAAAACAACATATTTTGTTCTTACATTGAAAATATATATACAGGGTGCATCAAAATAAACCGTTGCAGAAGACAAGATAACACTTCGATTTCAGAAAGTTTTAAAAGTTTGATATAATTAGGTAGTTTCTCTTTGTGTTACGTAAAAATACACATATGTGATCCTCGGGTGTCATATGCAAGCAACCTAGTGGTGTGTCAGTGTAGGGAAATGCAGTGAAATATGCGTTATTTTGAAAAAAAGAAAAAAATAGTACCAAAAATGGTAGAGAATAAGGTACTTTGTTTCAGCCATAGGGACCCGGGTTCGCGACCGCTATGAGAGAAGTGCTTGTACTCGAGTTTGAGCTTTATTTCGTGAAAATATGTTAATTGGTTCTTAAGATATAGACTAAAACACATTATAATACACGACAATTAGTAACAATTCAATATGCAAAAATGACATATAATATGTTGTTAGACGGTTGCCAGCCAACATTTTTACGTGAAATAAGAAAATTAAAACAAAATTGAATAGCTCCGTGGTAATTGGAATCAATTTTTGACAGAAGGTGTGCGTCATGTGATCTCATTGAAAAGGTAAGGGTTATAGTCGTTCATGTAGAGTATATGTTTCTAACTTCATTATTTTATGCTCTTTCTGCTAATTTGTGCCTTTCGTACCTATCCTGATGTGTAGAATATGAAAACAACATATTTTGTTCTTACATTGAAAATATATATACAGGGTGCATCAAAATAAACCGTTGCAGAAGACAAGATAACACTTCGATTTCAGAAAGTTTTAAAAGTTTGATATAATTAGGTAGTTTCTCTTTGTGTTACGTAAAAATACACATATGTGATCCACGGGTGTCATATGCAAGCAACCTAGTGGTGTGTCAGTGTAGGGAAATGCAGTGAAATATGCGTTATTTTGAAAAAAAGGATAACATAGTACCAAAAATGGTAGAGAATAAGGTACTTTGTTTCAGCCATAGGGACCCGGGTTCGCGACCGCTATGAGGGAAGTGCTTGTACTCGAGTTTGAGCTTCATTTCGTGAAAATATGTTAAATGGTTCTTAAGATATAGACTAAAACACATTATAATACACGACAATTAGTAACAATTCAATATGCAAAAATGACATATAATATATTGTTAGACGGTTGCCAGCCAACATTTTTACGTGAAATAAGAAAATTAAAACAAAATTGAATAGCTCCGTGGTAATTGGAATCAATTTTTGACAGAAGGTGTGCGTCATGTGATCTCATTGAAAAGGTAAGGGTTATAGTCGTTCATGTAGAGTATATGTTTCTAACTTCATTATTTTATGCTCTTTCTGCTAATTTGTGCCTTTCGTACCTATCCTGATGTGTAGAATATGAAAACAACATATTTTGTTCTTACACTGAAAATATATATACAGGGTGCATCAAAATAAACCGTTGCAGAAGACAAGATAACACTTCGATTTCAGAAAGTTTTAAAAGTTTGATATAGTTAGGTAGTTTCTCTTTGTGTTACGTAAAAATACACATATGTGATCCACGGATGTCATATGCAAGCAACCTAGTGGTGTGTCAGTGTAGGGAAATGCAGTGAAATATGCGTTATTTTGAAAAAAAGAATAAAATAGTACCAAAAATGGTAGAGAATAAGGTACTTTGTTTCAGCCATAGGGACCCGGGTTCGCGACCGCTATGAGAGAAGTGCTTGTACTCGAGTTTGAGCTTTATTTCGTGAAAATATGTTAAATGGTTCTTAAGATATAGACTAAAACACATTATAATACACGACAATTAGTAACAATTCAATATGCAAAAATGACATATAATATATTGTTAGACGGTTGCCAGCCAACATTTTTACGTGAAATAAAAAATTAAAACAAAATTGAATAGCTCCATGGTAATTGGAATCAATTTTTGACAGAAGGTGTGCGTCATGTAATATCATTGAAAAGGTAAGGGTTATAGTCGTTCATGTAGAATATATGTTTCTAACTTCATTATTTTATGCTCTTTCTGCTAATTTGTGCCTTTCGTACCTATCCTGATGTGTAGAACATGAAAACAACATATTTTGATCTTACATTGAAAATATATATACAGGGTGCATCAAAATAAACCGTTGCAGAAGACAAGATAACACTTCGATTTCAGAAAGTTTTAAAAGTTAGATATAATTAGGTAGTTTCTCTTTGTGTTACGTAAAAATACACATATGTGATCCACGGGTGTCATATGCAAGCAACCTAGTGGTGTGTCAGTGTAGGGAAATGCAGTGAAATATGCGTTATTTTGAAAAAAAGAATAAAATAGTACTAAATAATGGTAGAGAATAAGGTACTTTGTTTCAGCCATAGGGACCCGGGTTCGCGACCGCTATGAGAGAAGTGCTTGTACTCGAGTTTGAGCTTTATTTCGTGAAAATATGTTAAATGGTTCTTAAGATATAGACTAAAACACATTATAATACACGACAATTAGTAACAATTCAATATGCACATAATGACATATAATATATTGTTAGACGGTTGCCAGCCAACATTTTTACGTGAAATAAGAAAATTAAAACAAAATTGAATAGCTCCGTGGTAATTGGAATCAATTTTTGACAGAAGGTGTGCGTCATGTGATCTCATTGAAAAGGTAAGGGTTATAGTCGTTCATGTAGAATATATGTTTCTAACTTCATTATTTTATGCTCTTTCTGCTAATTTGTGCCTTTCGTACCTATCCTGATGTGTAGAATATGAAAACAACATATTTTGTTCTTACATTGAAAATATATATACAGGGTGCATCAAAATAAACCGTTGCAGAAGACAAGATAACACTTCGATTTCAGAAAGTTTTAAAAGTTTGATATAATTAGGTAGTTTCTCTTTGTGTTACGTAAAAATACACATATGTGATCCTAGGGTGTCATATGCAAGCAACCTAGTGGTGTGTCATTGTAGGGAAATGCAGTGAAATATGCGTTATTTTGAAAAAAAGAATAAAATAGTACCAAAATTGGTAGAGAATAAGGTACTTTGTTTCAGCCATAGGGACCCGGGTTCGCGACCGCTATGAGAGAAGTGCTTGTACTCGAGTTTGAGCTTTATTTCGTGAAAATATGTTAAATGGTTCTTAAGATATAGACTAAAACACATTATAATACACGACAATTAGTAACAATTCAATATGCAAAAATGACATATAATATGTTGTTAGACGGTTGCCAGCCAACATTTTTACGTGAAATAAGAAAATTAAAACAAAATTGAATAGCTCCGTGGTAATTGGAATCAATTTTTGACAGAAGGTGTGCGTCATGTGATCTCATTGAAAAGGTAAGGGTTATAGTCGTTCATGTAGAGTATATGTTTCTAACTTCATTATTTTATGCTCTTTCTGCTAATTTGTGCCTTTCGTACCTATCCTGATGTGTAGAATATGAAAACAACATATTTTGTTCTTACATTGAAAATATATATACAGGGTGCATCAAAATAAACCGTTGCAGAAGACAAGATAACACTTCGATTTCAGAAAGTTTTAAAAGTTTGATATAATTAGGTAGTTTCTCTTTGTGTTACGAAAAAATACACATATGTGATCCTCGGGTGTCATATGCAAGCAACCTAGTGGTGTGTCAGTGTAGGGAAATGCAGTGAAATATGCGTTATTTTGAAAAAAAGAATAAAATAGTACCAAAAATGGTAGAGAATAAGGTACTTTGTTTCAGCCATAGGGACCCGGGTTCGCGACCGCTATGAGAGAAGTGCTTGTACTCGAGTTTGAGCTTTATTTCGTGAAAATATGTTAAATGGTTCATAAGATATAGACTAAAACACATTATAATACACGACAATTAGTAACAATTCAATATGCACATAATGACATATAATATATTGTTAGACGGTTGCCAGCCAACATTTTTACGTGAAATAAGAAAATTAAAACAAAATTGAATAGCTCCGTGGTAATTGGAATCAATTTTTGACAGAAGGTGTGCGTCATGTGATCTCATTGAAAAGGTAAGGGTTATAGTCGTTCATGTAGAATATATGTTTCTAACTTCATTATTTTATGCTCTTTCTGCTAATTTGTGCCTTTCGTACCTATCCTGATGTGTAGAATATGAAAACAACATATTTTGTTCTTACATTGAAAATATATATACAGGGTGCATCAAAATAAACCGTTGCAGAAGACAAGATAACACTTCGATTTCAGAAAGTTTTAAAAGTTTGATATAATTAGGTAGTTTCTCTTTGTGTTACGTAAAAATACACATATGTGATCCTCGGGTGTCATATGCAAGCAACCTAGTGGTGTGTCAGTGTAGGGAAATGCAGTGAAATATGCGTTATTTTGAAAAAAAGAATAAAATAGTACCAAAAATGGTAGAGAATAAGGTACTTTGTTTCAGCCATAGGGACCCGGGTTCGCGACCGCTATGAGAGAAGTGCTTGTACTCGAGTTTGAGCTTTATTTCGTGAAAATATGTTAATTGGTTCTTAAGATATAGACTAAAACACATTATAATACACGACAATTAGTAACAATTCAATATGCAAAAATGACATATAATATGTTGTTAGACGGTTGCCAGCCAACATTTTTACGTGAAATAAGAAAATTAAAACAAAATTGAATAGCTCCGTGGTAATTGGAATCAATTTTTGACAGAAGGTGTGCGTCATGTGATCTCATTGAAAAGGTAAGGGTTATAGTCGTTCATGTAGAGTATATGTTTCTAACTTCATTATTTTATGCTCTTTCTGCTAATTTGTGCCTTTCGTACCTATCCTGATGTGTAGAATATGAAAACAACATATTTTGTTCTTACATTGAAAATATATATACAGGGTGCATCAAAATAAACCGTTGCAGAAGACAAGATAACACTTCGATTTCAGAAAGTTTTAAAAGTTTGATATAATTAGGTAGTTTCTCTTTGTGTTACGTAAAAATACACATATGTGATCCACGGGTGTCATATGCAAGCAACCTAGTGGTGTGTCAGTGTAGGGAAATGCAGTGAAATATGCGTTATTTTGAAAAAAAGGATAACATAGTACCAAAAATGGTAGAGAATAAGGTACTTTGTTTCAGCCATAGGGACCCGGGTTCGCGACCGCTATGAGGGAAGTGCTTGTACTCGAGTTTGAGCTTCATTTCGTGAAAATATGTTAAATGGTTCTTAAGATATAGACTAAAACACATTATAATACACGACAATTAGTAACAATTCAATATGCAAAAATGACATATAATATATTGTTAGACGGTTGCCAGCCAACATTTTTACGTGAAATAAGAAAATTAAAACAAAATTGAATAGCTCCGTGGTAATTGGAATCAATTTTTGACAGAAGGTGTGCGTCATGTGATCTCATTGAAAAGGTAAGGGTTATAGTCGTTCATGTAGAGTATATGTTTCTAACTTCATTATTTTATGCTCTTTCTGCTAATTTGTGCCTTTCGTACCTATCCTGATGCGTAGAATATGAAAACAACATATTTTGTTCTTACACTGAAAATATATATACAGGGTGCATCAAAATAAACCGTTGCAGAAGACAAGATAACACTTCGATTTCAGAAAGTTTTAAAAGTTTGATATAGTTAGGTAGTTTCTCTTTGTGTTACGTAAAAATACACATATGTGATCCACGGATGTCATATGCAAGCAACCTAGTGGTGTGTCAGTGTAGGGAAATGCAGTGAAATATGCGTTATTTTGAAAAAAAGAATAAAATAGTACCAAAAATGGTAGAGAATAAGGTACTTTGTTTCAGCCATAGGGACCCGGGTTCGCGACCGCTATGAGAGAAGTGCTTGTACTCGAGTTTGAGCTTTATTTCGTGAAAATATGTTAAATGGTTCTTAAGATATAGACTAAAACACATTATAATACACGACAATTAGTAACAATTCAATATGCAAAAATGACATATAATATATTGTTAGACGGTTGCCAGCCAACATTTTTACGTGAAATAAAAAATTAAA
The DNA here is from genome assembly GCF_964235325.1 of Thermobia domestica. Taxonomy (NCBI): domain Eukaryota; kingdom Metazoa; phylum Arthropoda; class Insecta; order Zygentoma; family Lepismatidae; genus Thermobia; species Thermobia domestica. The sequence continues at coordinate 231,958,216 of NC_137462.1, read as the reverse complement.
ACAAAATTGAATAGCTCCATGGTAATTGGAATCAATTTTTGACAGAAGGTGTGCGTCATGTAATATCATTGAAAAGGTAAGGGTTATAGTCGTTCATGTAGAATATATGTTTCTAACTTCATTATTTTATGCTCTTTCTGCTAATTTGTGCCTTTCGTACCTATCCTGATGTGTAGAATATGAAAACAACATATTTTGATCTTACATTGAAAATATATATACAGGGTGCATCAAAATAAACCGTTGCAGAAGACAAGATAACACTTCGATTTCAGAAAGTTTTAAAAGTTAGATATAATTAGGTAGTTTCTCTTTGTGTTACGTAAAAATACACATATGTGATCCACGGGTGTCATATGCAAGCAACCTAGTGGTGTGTCAGTGTAGGGAAATGCAGTGAAATATGCGTTATTTTGAAAAAAAGAATAAAATAGTACTAAATAATGGTAGAGAATAAGGTACTTTGTTTCAGCCATAGGGACCCGGGTTCGCGACCGCTATGAGAGAAGTGCTTGTACTCGAGTTTGAGCTTTATTTCGTGAAAATATGTTAAATGGTTCTTAAGATATAGACTAAAACACATTATAATACACGACAATTAGTAACAATTCAATATGCACATAATGACATATAATATATTGTTAGACGGTTGCCAGCCAACATTTTTACGTGAAATAAGAAAATTAAAACAAAATTGAATAGCTCCGTGGTAATTGGAATCAATTTTTGACAGAAGGTGTGCGTCATGTGATCTCATTGAAAAGGTAAGGGTTATAGTCGTTCATGTAGAATATATGTTTCTAACTTCATTATTTTATGCTCTTTCTGCTAATTTGTGCCATTCGTACCTATCCTGATGTGTAGAATATGAAAACAACATATTTTGTTCTTACATTGAAAATATATATACAGGGTGCATCAAAATAAACCGTTGCAGAAGACAAGATAACACTTCGATTTCAGAAAGTTTTAAAAGTTTGATATAATTAGGTAGTTTCTCTTTGTGTTACGTAAAAATACGCATATGTGATCCTCGGGTGTCATATTCAAGCAACCTAGTGGTGTGTCAGTGTAGGGAAATGCAGTGAAATATGCGTTATTTTGAAAAAAAGAATAAAATAGTACCAAAAATGGTAGAGAATAAGGCACTTTGTTTCAGCCATAGGGACCCGGGTTCGCGACCGCTATGAGAGAAGTGCTTGTACTCGAGTTTGAGCTTTATTTCGTGAAAATATGTTAAATGGTTCATAAGATATAGACTAAAACACATTATAATACACGACAATTAGTAACAATTCAATATGCACATAATGACATATAATATATTGTTAGACGGTTGCCAGCCAACATTTTTACGTGAAATAAGAGAATTAAAAGAAAATTGAATAGCTCCGTGGTAATTGGAATCAATTTTTGACAGAAGGTGTGCGTCATGTGATCTCATTGAAAAGGTAAGGGTTATAGTCGTTCATGTAGAATATATGTTTCTAACTTCATTATTTTATGCTCTTTCTGCTAATTTGTGCCTTTCGTACCTATCCTGATGTGTAGAATATGAAAACAACATATTTTGTTCTTACATTGAAAATATATATACAGGGTGCATCAAAATAAACCGTTGCAGAAGACAAGATAACACTTCGATTTCAGAAAGTTTTAAAAGTTTGATATAATTAGGTAGTTTCTCTTTGTGTTACGTAAAAATACACATATGTGATCCACGGGTGTCATATGCAAGCAACCTAGTGGTGTGTCAGTGTAGGGAAATGCAGTGAAATATGCGTTATTTTGAAAAAAAGAATAAAATAGTACCAAAAAATGGTAGAGAATAAGGTACTTTGTTTCAGCCATAGGGACCCGGGTTCGCGACCGCTATGAGAGAAGTGCTTGTACTCGAGTTTGAGCTTTATTTCGTGAAAATATGTTAAATGGTTCTTAAGATATAGACTAAAACACATTATAATACACGACAATTAGTAACAATTCAATATGCAAAAATGACATATAATATATTGTTAGACGGTTGCCAGCCAACATTTTTACGTGAAATAAGAAAATTAAAACAAAATTGAATAGCTCCGTGGTAATTGGAATCAATTTTTGACAGAAGGTGTGCGTCATGTGATCTCATTGAAAAGGTAAGGGTTATAGTCGTTCATGTAGAATATATGTTTCTAACTTCATTATTTTATGCTCTTTCTGCTAATTTGTGCCTTTCGTACCTATCCTGATGTGTAGAATATGAAAACAACATATTTTGATCTTACATTGAAAATATATATACAGGGTGCATCAAAATAAACCGTTGCAGAAGACAAGATAACACTTCGATTTCAGAAAGTTTTAAAAGTTTGATATAATTAGGTAGTTTCTCTTTGTGTTACGAAAAAATACACATATGTGATCCTCGGGTGTCATATGCAAGCAACCTAGTGGTGTGTCAGTGTAGGGAAATGCAGTGAAATATGCGTTATTTTGAAAAAAAGAATAAAATAGTACCAAAAATGGTAGAGAATAAGGTACTTTGTTTCAGCCATAGGGACCCGGGTTCGCGACCGCTATGAGAGAAGTGCTTGTACTCGAGTTTGAGCTTTATTTCGTGAAAATATGTTAAATGGTTCATAAGATATAGACTAAAACACATTATAATACACGACAATTAGTAACAATTCAATATGCACATAATGACATATAATATATTGTTAGACGGTTGCCAGCCAACATTTTTACGTGAAATAAGAAAATTAAAACAAAATTGAATAGCTCCGTGGTAATTGGAATCAATTTTTGACAGAAGGTGTGCGTCATGTGATCTCATTGAAAAGGTAAGGGTTATAGTCGTTCATGTAGAATATATGTTTCTAACTTCATTATTTTATGCTCTTTCTGCTAATTTGTGCCTTTCGTACCTATCCTGATGTGTAGAATATGAAAACAACATATTTTGTTCTTACATTGAAAATATATATACAGGGTGCATCAAAATAAACCGTTGCAGAAGACAAGATAACACTTCGATTTCAGAAAGTTTTAAAAGTTAGATATAATTAGGTAGTTTCTCTTTGTGTTACGTAAAAATACACATATGTGATCCTCGGGTGTCATATGCAAGCAACCTAGTGGTGTGTCATTGTAGGGAAATGCAGTGAAATATGCGTTATTTTGAAAAAAAGAATAAAATAGTACCAAAAATGGTAGAGAATAAGGTACTTTGTTTCAGCCATAGGGACCCGGGTTCGCGACCGCTATGAGAGAAGTGCTTGTACTCGAGTTTGAGCTTTATTTCGTGAAAATATGTTAAATGGTTCTTAAGATATAGACTAAAACACATTATAATACACGACAATTAGTAACAATTCAATATGCAAAAATGACATATAATATGTTGTTAGACGGTTGCCAGCCAACATTTTTACGTGAAATAAGAAAATTAAAACAAAATTGAATAGCTCCGTGGTAATTGGAATCAATTTTTGACAGAAGGTGTGCGTCATGTGTTCTCATTGAAAAGGTAAGGGTTATAGTCGTTCATGTAGAGTATATGTTTCTAACTTCATTATTTTATGCTCTTTCTGCTAATTTGTGCCTTTCGTACCTATCCTGATGTGTAGAATATGAAAACAACATATTTTGTTCTTACATTGAAAATATATATACAGGGTGCATCAAAATAAACCGTTGCAGAAGACAAGATAACACTTCGATTTCAGAAAGTTTTAAAAGTTTGATATAATTAGGTAGTTTCTCTTTGTGTTACGTAAAAATACACATATGTGATCCACGGGTGTCATATGCAAGCAACCTAGTGGTGTGTCAGTGTAGGGAAATGCAGTGAAATATGCGTTATTTTGAAAAAAAGAATAAAATAGTACCAAAAATGGTAGAGAATAAGGTACTTTGTTTCAGCCATAGGGACCCGGGTTCGAGACCGCTATGAGAGAAGTGCTTGTACTCGAGTTTGAGCTTTATTTCGTGAAAATATGTTAAATGGTTCTTAAGATATAGACTAAAACACATTATAATACACGACAATTAGTAACAATTCAATATGCAAAAATGACATATAATATATTGTTAGACGGTTGCCAGCCAACATTTTTACGTGAAATAAGAAAATTAAAACAAAATTGAATAGCTCCGTGGTAATTGGAATCAATTTTTGACAGAAGGTGTGCGTCATGTGATCTCATTGAAAAGGTAAGGGTTATAGTCGTTCATGTAGAATATATGTTTCTAACTTCATTATTTTATGCTCTTTCTGCTAATTTGTGCCTTTCGTACCTATCCTGATGTGTAGAATATGAAAACAACATATTTTGTTCTTACATTGAAAATATATATACAGGGTGCATCAAAATAAACCGTTGCAGAAGACAAGATAACACTTCGATTTCAGAAAGTTTTAGAAGTTTGATATAATTAGGTAGTTTCTCTTTGTGTTACGTAAAAATACACATATGTGATCCACGGGTGTCATATGCAAGCAACCTAGTGGTGTGTCAGTGTAGGGAAATGCAGTGAAATATGCGTTATTTTGAAAAAAAGAATAAAATAGTACCAAAAACTGGTAGAGAATAAGGTACTTTGTTTCAGCCATAGGGACCCGGGTTCGCGACCGCTATGAGAGAAGTGCTTGTACTCGAGTTTGAGCTTTATTTCGTGAAAATATGTTAAATGGTTCTTAAGATATAGACTAAAACACATTATAATACACGACAATTAGTAACAATTCAATATGCAAAAATGACATATAATATATTGTTAGACGGTTGCCAGCCAACATTTTTACGTGAAATAAGAAAATTAAAACAAAATTGAATAGCTCCGTGGTAATTGGAATCAATTTTTGACAGAAGGTGTGCGTCATGTGATCTCATTGAAAAGGTAAGGGTTATAGTCGTTCATGTAGAATATATGTTTCTAACTTCATTATTTTATGCTCTTTCTGCTAATTTGTGCCTTTCGTACCTATCCTGATGTGTAGAATATGAAAACAACATATTTTGATCTTACATTGAAAATATATATACAGGGTGCATCAAAATAAACCGTTGCAGAAGACAAGATAACACTTCGATTTCAGAAAGTTTTAAAAGTTTGATATAATTAGGTAGTTTCTCTTTGTGTTACGAAAAAATACACATATGTGATCCTCGGGTGTCATATGCAAGCAACCTAGTGGTGTGTCAGTGTAGGGAAATGCAGTGAAATATGCGTTATTTTGAAAAAAAGAATAAAATAGTACCAAAAATGGTAGAGAATAAGGTACTTTGTTTCAGCCATAGGGACCCGGGTTCGCGACCGCTATGAGAGAAGTGCTTGTACTCGAGTTTGAGCTTTATTTCGTGAAAATATGTTAAATGGTTCATAAGATATAGACTAAAACACATTATAATACACGACAATTAGTAACAATTCAATATGCACATAATGACATATAATATATTGTTAGACGGTTGCCAGCCAACATTTTTACGTGAAATAAGAAAATTAAAACAAAATTGAATAGCTCCGTGGTAATTGGAATCAATTTTTGACAGAAGGTGTGCGTCATGTGATCTCATTGAAAAGGTAAGGGTTATAGTCGTTCATGTAGAATATATGTTTCTAACTTCATTATTTTATGCTCTTTCTGCTAATTTGTGCCTTTCGTACCTATCCTGATGTGTAGAATATGAAAACAACATATTTTGTTCTTACATTGAAAATATATATACAGGGTGCATCAAAATAAACCGTTGCAGAAGACAAGATAACACTTCGATTTCAGAAAGTTTTAAAAGTTAGATATAATTAGGTAGTTTCTCTTTGTGTTACGTAAAAATACACATATGTGATCCTCGGGTGTCATATGCAAGCAACCTAGTGGTGTGTCATTGTAGGGAAATGCAGTGAAATATGCGTTATTTTGAAAAAAAGAATAAAATAGTACCAAAAATGGTAGAGAATAAGGTACTTTGTTTCAGCCATAGGGACCCGGGTTCGCGACCGCTATGAGAGAAGTGCTTGTACTCGAGTTTGAGCTTTATTTCGTGAAAATATGTTAAATGGTTCTTAAGATATAGACTAAAACACATTATAATACACGACAATTAGTAACAATTCAATATGCAAAAATGACATATAATATGTTGTTAGACGGTTGCCAGCCAACATTTTTACGTGAAATAAGAAAATTAAAACAAAATTGAATAGCTCCGTGGTAATTGGAATCAATTTTTGACAGAAGGTGTGCGTCATGTGATCTCATTGAAAAGGTAAGGGTTATAGTCGTTCATGTAGAGTATATGTTTCTAACTTCATTATTTTATGCTCTTTCTGCTAATTTGTGCCTTTCGTACCTATCCTGATGTGTAGAATATGAAAACAACATATTTTGTTCTTACATTGAAAATATATATACAGGGTGCATCAAAATAAACCGTTGCAGAAGACAAGATAACACTTCGATTTCAGAAAGTTTTAAAAGTTTGATATAATTAGGTAGTTTTTCTTTGTGTTACGTAAAAATACACATATGTGATCCACGGGTGTCATATGCAAGCAACCTAGTGGTGTGTCAGTGTAGGGAAATGCAGTGAAATATGCGTTATTTTGAAAAAAAGAATAAAATAGTACCAAAAATGGTAGAGAATAAGGTACTTTGTTTCAGCCATAGGGACCCGGGTTCGAGACCGCTATGAGAGAAGTGCTTGTACTCGAGTTTGAGCTTTATTTCGTGAAAATATGTTAAATGGTTCTTAAGATATAGACTAAAACACATTATAATACACGACAATTAGTAACAATTCAATATGCAAAAATGACATATAATATATTGTTAGACGGTTGCCAGCCAACATTTTTACGTGAAATAAGAAAATTAAAACAAAATTGAATAGCTCCGTGGTAATTGGAATCAATTTTTGACAGAAGGTGTGCGTCATGTGATCTCATTGAAAAGGTAAGGGTTATAGTCGTTCATGTAGAATATATGTTTCTAACTTCATTATTTTATGCTCTTTCTGCTAATTTGTGCCTTTCGTACCTATCCTGATGTGTAGAATATGAAAACAACATATTTTGTTCTTACATTGAAAATATATATACAGGGTGCATCAAAATAAACCGTTGCAGAAGACAAGATAACACTTCGATTTCAGAAAGTTTTAAAAGTTTGATATAATTAGGTAGTTTCTCTTTGTGTTACGTAAAAATACACATATGTGATCCACGGGTGTCATATGCAAGCAACCTAGTGGTGTGTCAGTGTAGGGAAATGCAGTGAAATATGCGTTATTTTGAAAAAAAGAATAAAATAGTACCAAAAACTGGTAGAGAATAAGGTACTTTGTTTCAGCCATAGGGACCCGGGTTCGCGACCGCTATGAGAGAAGTGCTTGTACTCGAGTTTGAGCTTTATTTCGTGAAAATATGTTAAATGGTTCTTAAGATATAGACTAAAACACATTATAATACACGACAATTAGTAACAATTCAATATGCAAAAATGACATATAATATATTGTTAGACGGTTGCCAGCCAACATTTTTACGTGAAATAAGAAAATTAAAACAAAATTGAATAGCTCCGTGGTAATTGGAATCAATTTTTGACAGAAGGTGTGCGTCATGTGATCTCATTGAAAAGGTAAGGGTTATAGTCGTTCATGTAGAATATATGTTTCTAACTTCATTATTTTATGCTCTTTCTGCTAATTTGTGCCTTTCGTACCTATCCTGATGTGTAGAATATGAAAACAACATATTTTGATCTTACATTGAAAATATATATACAGGGTGCATCAAAATAAACCGTTGCAGAAGACAAGATAACACTTCGATTTCAGAAAGTTTTAAAAGTTTGATATAATTAGGTAGTTTCTCTTTGTGTTACGAAAAAATACACATATGTGATCCTCGGGTGTCATATGCAAGCAACCTAGTGGTGTGTCAGTGTAGGGAAATGCAGTGAAATATGCGTTATTTTGAAAAAAAGAATAAAATAGTACCAAAAATGGTAGAGAATAAGGTACTTTGTTTCAGCCATAGGGACCCGGGTTCGCGACCGCTATGAGAGAAGTGCTTGTACTCGAGTTTGAGCTTTATTTCGTGAAAATATGTTAAATGGTTCATAAGATATAGACTAAAACACATTATAATACACGACAATTAGTAACAATTCAATATGCACATAATGACATATAATATATTGTTAGACGGTTGCCAGCCAACATTTTTACGTGAAATAAGAAAATTAAAACAAAATTGAATAGCTCCGTGGTAATTGGAATCAATTTTTGACAGAAGGTGTGCGTCATGTGATCTCATTGAAAAGGTAAGGGTTATAGTCGTTCATGTAGAATATATGTTTCTAACTTCATTATTTTATGCTCTTTCTGCTAATTTGTGCCTTTCGTACCTATCCTGATGTGTAGAATATGAAAACAACATATTTTGTTCTTACATTGAAAATATATATACAGGGTGCATCAAAATAAACCGTTGCAGAAGACAAGATAACACTTCGATTTCAGAAAGTTTTAAAAGTTAGATATAATTAGGTAGTTTCTCTTTGTGTTACGTAAAAATACACATATGTGATCCTCGGGTGTCATATGCAAGCAACCTAGTGGTGTGTCATTGTAGGGAAATGCAGTGAAATATGCGTTATTTTGAAAAAAAGAATAAAATAGTACCAAAAATGGTAGAGAATAAGGTACTTTGTTTCAGCCATAGGGACCCGGGTTCGCGACCGCTATGAGAGAAGTGCTTGTACTCGAGTTTGAGCTTTATTTCGTGAAAATATGTTAAATGGTTCTTAAGATATAGACTAAAACACATTATAATACACGACAATTAGTAACAATTCAATATGCAAAAATGACATATAATATGTTGTTAGACGGTTGCCAGCCAACATTTTTACGTGAAATAAGAAAATTAAAACAAAATTGAATAGCTCCGTGGTAATTGGAATCAATTTTTGACAGAAGGTGTGCGTCATGTGATCTCATTGAAAAGGTAAGGGTTATAGTCGTTCATGTAGAGTATATGTTTCTAACTTCATTATTTTATGCTCTTTCTGCTAATTTGTGCCTTTCGTACCTATCCTGATGTGTAGAATATGAAAACAACATATTTTGTTCTTACATTGAAAATATATATACAGGGTGCATCAAAATAAACCGTTGCAGAAGACAAGATAACACTTCGATTTCAGAAAGTTTTAAAAGTTTGATATAATTAGGTAGTTTTTCTTTGTGTTACGTAAAAATACACATATGTGATCCACGGGTGTCATATGCAAGCAACCTAGTGGTGTGTCAGTGTAGGGAAATGCAGTGAAATATGCGTTATTTTGAAAAAAAGAATAAAATAGTACCAAAAATGGTAGAGAATAAGGTACTTTGTTTCAGCCATAGGGACCCGGGTTCGAGACCGCTATGAGAGAAGTGCTTGTACTCGAGTTTGAGCTTTATTTCGTGAAAATATGTTAAATGGTTCTTAAGATATAGACTAAAACACATTATAATACACGACAATTAGTAACAATTCAATATGCAAAAATGACATATAATATATTGTTAGACGGTTGCCAGCCAACATTTTTACGTGAAATAAGAAAATTAAAACAAAATTGAATAGCTCCGTGGTAATTGGAATCAATTTTTGACAGAAGGTGTGCGTCATGTGATCTCATTGAAAAGGTAAGGGTTATAGTCGTTCATGTAGAATATATGTTTCTAACTTCATTATTTTATGCTCTTTCTGCTAATTTGTGCCTTTCGTACCTATCCTGATGTGTAGAATATGAAAACAACATATTTTGTTCTTACATTGAAAATATATATACAGGGTGCATCAAAATAAACCGTTGCAGAAGACAAGATAACACTTCGATTTCAGAAAGTTTTAAAAGTTAGATATAATTAGGTAGTTTCTCTTTGTGTTACGTAAAAATACACATATGTGATCCTCGGGTGTCATATGCAAGCAACCTAGTGGTGTGTCATTGTAGGGAAATGCAGTGAAATATGCGTTATTTTGAAAAAAAGAATAAAATAGTACCAAAAATGGTAGAGAATAAGGTACTTTGTTTCAGCCATAGGGACCCGGGTTCGCGACCGCTATGAGAGAAGTGCTTGTACTCGAGTTTGAGCTTTATTTCGTGAAAATATGTTAAATGGTTCTTAAGATATAGACTAAAACACATTATAATACACGACAATTAGTAACAATTCAATATGCAAAAATGACATATAATATGTTGTTAGACGGTTGCCAGCCAACATTTTTACGTGAAATAAGAAAATTAAAACAAAATTGAATAGCTCCGTGGTAATTGGAATCAATTTTTGACAGAAGGTGTGCGTCATGTGTTCTCATTGAAAAGGTAAGGGTTATAGTCGTTCATGTAGAGTATATGTTTCTAACTTCATTATTTTATGCTCTTTCTGCTAATTTGTGCCTTTCGTACCTATCCTGATGTGTAGAATATGAAAACAACATATTTTGTTCTTACATTGAAAATATATATACAGGGTGCATCAAAATAAACCGTTGCAGAAGACAAGATAACACTTCGATTTCAGAAAGTTTTAAAAGTTTGATATAATTAGGTAGTTTCTCTTTGTGTTACGTAAAAATACACATATGTGATCCACGGGTGTCATATGCAAGCAACCTAGTGGTGTGTCAGTGTAGGGAAATGCAGTGAAATATGCGTTATTTTGAAAAAAAGAATAAAATAGTACCAAAAATGGTAGAGAATAAGGTACTTTGTTTCAGCCATAGGGACCCGGGTTCGAGACCGCTATGAGAGAAGTGCTTGTACTCGAGTTTGAGCTTTATTTCGTGAAAATATGTTAAATGGTTCTTAAGATATAGACTAAAACACATTATAATACACGACAATTAGTAACAATTCAATATGCAAAAATGACATATAATATATTGTTAGACGGTTGCCAGCCAACATTTTTACGTGAAATAAGAAAATTAAAACAAAATTGAATAGCTCCGTGGTAATTGGAATCAATTTTTGACAGAAGGTGTGCGTCATGTGATCTCATTGAAAAGGTAAGGGTTATAGTCGTTCATGTAGAATATATGTTTCTAACTTCATTATTTTATGCTCTTTCTGCTAATTTGTGCCTTTCGTACCTATCCTGATGTGTAGAATATGAAAACAACATATTTTGTTCTTACATTGAAAATATATATACAGGGTGCATCAAAATAAACCGTTGCAGAAGACAAGATAACACTTCGATTTCAGAAAGTTTTAGAAGTTTGATATAATTAGGTAGTTTCTCTTTGTGTTACGTAAAAATACACATATGTGATCCACGGGTGTCATATGCAAGCAACCTAGTGGTGTGTCAGTGTAGGGAAATGCAGTGAAATATGCGTTATTTTGAAAAAAAGAATAAAATAGTACCAAAAACTGGTAGAGAATAAGGTACTTTGTTTCAGCCATAGGGACCCGGGTTCGCGACCGCTATGAGAGAAGTGCTTGTACTCGAGTTTGAGCTTTATTTCGTGAAAATATGTTAAATGGTTCTTAAGATATAGACTAAAACACATTATAATACACGACAATTAGTAACAATTCAATATGCAAAAATGACATATAATATATTGTTAGACGGTTGCCAGCCAACATTTTTACGTGAAATAAGAAAATTAAAACAAAATTGAATAGCTCCGTGGTAATTGGAATCAATTTTTGACAGAAGGTGTGCGTCATGTGATCTCATTGAAAAGGTAAGGGTTATAGTCGTTCATGTAGAATATATGTTTCTAACTTCATTATTTTATGCTCTTTCTGCTAATTTGTGCCTTTCGTACCTATCCTGATGTGTAGAATATGAAAACAACATATTTTGATCTTACATTGAAAATATATATACAGGGTGCATCAAAATAAACCGTTGCAGAAGACAAGATAACACTTCGATTTCAGAAAGTTTTAAAAGTTTGATATAATTAGGTAGTTTCTCTTTGTGTTACGAAAAAATACACATATGTGATCCTCGGGTGTCATATGCAAGCAACCTAGTGGTGTGTCAGTGTAGGGAAATGCAGTGAAATATGCGTTATTTTGAAAAAAAGAATAAAATAGTACCAAAAATGGTAGAGAATAAGGTACTTTGTTTCAGCCATAGGGACCCGGGTTCGCGACCGCTATGAGAGAAGTGCTTGTACTCGAGTTTGAGCTTTATTTCGTGAAAATATGTTAAATGGTTCATAAGATATAGACTAAAACACATTATAATACACGACAATTAGTAACAATTCAATATGCACATAATGACATATAATATATTGTTAGACGGTTGCCAGCCAACATTTTTACGTGAAATAAGAAAATTAAAACAAAATTGAATAGCTCCGTGGTAATTGGAATCAATTTTTGACAGAAGGTGTGCGTCATGTGATCTCATTGAAAAGGTAAGGGTTATAGTCGTTCATGTAGAATATATGTTTCTAACTTCATTATTTTATGCTCTTTCTGCTAATTTGTGCCTTTCGTACCTATCCTGATGTGTAGAATATGAAAACAACATATTTTGTTCTTACATTGAAAATATATATACAGGGTGCATCAAAATAAACCGTTGCAGAAGACAAGATAACACTTCGATTTCAGAAAGTTTTAAAAGTTAGATATAATTAGGTAGTTTCTCTTTGTGTTACGTAAAAATACACATATGTGATCCTCGGGTGTCATATGCAAGCAACCTAGTGGTGTGTCATTGTAGGGAAATGCAGTGAAATATGCGTTATTTTGAAAAAAAGAATAAAATAGTACCAAAAATGGTAGAGAATAAGGTACTTTGTTTCAGCCATAGGGACCCGGGTTCGCGACCGCTATGAGAGAAGTGCTTGTACTCGAGTTTGAGCTTTATTTCGTGAAAATATGTTAAATGGTTCTTAAGATATAGACTAAAACACATTATAATACACGACAATTAGTAACAATTCAATATGCAAAAATGACATATAATATGTTGTTAGACGGTTGCCAGCCAACATTTTTACGTGAAATAAGAAAATTAAAACAAAATTGAATAGCTCCGTGGTAATTGGAATCAATTTTTGACAGAAGGTGTGCGTCATGTGATCTCATTGAAAAGGTAAGGGTTATAGTCGTTCATGTAGAGTATATGTTTCTAACTTCATTATTTTATGCTCTTTCTGCTAATTTGTGCCTTTCGTACCTATCCTGATGTGTAGAATATGAAAACAACATATTTTGTTCTTACATTGAAAATATATATACAGGGTGCATCAAAATAAACCGTTGCAGAAGACAAGATAACACTTCGATTTCAGAAAGTTTTAAAAGTTTGATATAATTAGGTAGTTTTTCTTTGTGTTACGTAAAAATACACATATGTGATCCACGGGTGTCATATGCAAGCAACCTAGTGGTGTGTCAGTGTAGGGAAATGCAGTGAAATATGCGTTATTTTGAAAAAAAGAATAAAATAGTACCAAAAATGGTAGAGAATAAGGTACTTTGTTTCAGCCATAGGGACCCGGGTTCGAGACCGCTATGAGAGAAGTGCTTGTACTCGAGTTTGAGCTTTATTTCGTGAAAATATGTTAAATGGTTCTTAAGATATAGACTAAAACACATTATAATACACGACAATTAGTAACAATTCAATATGCAAAAATGACATATAATATATTGTTAGACGGTTGCCAGCCAACATTTTTACGTGAAATAAGAAAATTAAAACAAAATTGAATAGCTCCGTGGTAATTGGAATCAATTTTTGACAGAAGGTGTGCGTCATGTGATCTCATTGAAAAGGTAAGGGTTATAGTCGTTCATGTAGAATATATGTTTCTAACTTCATTATTTTATGCTCTTTCTGCTAATTTGTGCCTTTCGTACCTATCCTGATGTGTAGAATATGAAAACAACATATTTTGTTCTTACATTGAAAATATATATACAGGGTGCATCAAAATAAACCGTTGCAGAAGACAAGATAACACTTCGATTTCAGAAAGTTTTAAAAGTTTGATATAATTAGGTAGTTTCTCTTTGTGTTACGTAAAAATACACATATGTGATCCACGGGTGTCATATGCAAGCAACCTAGTGGTGTGTCAGTGTAGGGAAATGCAGTGAAATATGCGTTATTTTGAAAAAAAGAATAAAATAGTACCAAAAACTGGTAGAGAATAAGGTACTTTGTTTCAGCCATAGGGACCCGGGTTCGCGACCGCTATGAGAGAAGTGCTTGTACTCGAGTTTGAGCTTTATTTCGTGAAAATATGTTAAATGGTTCTTAAGATATAGACTAAAACACATTATAATACACGACAATTAGTAACAATTCAATATGCAAAAATGACATATAATATATTGTTAGACGGTTGCCAGCCAACATTTTTACGTGAAATAAGAAAATTAAAACAAAATTGAATAGCTCCGTGGTAATTGGAATCAATTTTTGACAGAAGGTGTGCGTCATGTGATCTCATTGAAAAGGTAAGGGTTATAGTCGTTCATGTAGAATATATGTTTCTAACTTCATTATTTTATGCTCTTTCTGCTAATTTGTGCCTTTCGTACCTATCCTGATGTGTAGAATATGAAAACAACATATTTTGATCTTACATTGAAAATATATATACAGGGTGCATCAAAATAAACCGTTGCAGAAGACAAGATAACACTTCGATTTCAGAAAGTTTTAAAAGTTTGATATAATTAGGTAGTTTCTCTTTGTGTTACGAAAAAATACACATATGTGATCCTCGGGTGTCATATGCAAGCAACCTAGTGGTGTGTCAGTGTAGGGAAATGCAGTGAAATATGCGTTATTTTGAAAAAAAGAATAAAATAGTACCAAAAATGGTAGAGAATAAGGTACTTTGTTTCAGCCATAGGGACCCGGGTTCGCGACCGCTATGAGAGAAGTGCTTGTACTCGAGTTTGAGCTTTATTTCGTGAAAATATGTTAAATGGTTCATAAGATATAGACTAAAACACATTATAATACACGACAATTAGTAACAATTCAATATGCACATAATGACATATAATATATTGTTAGACGGTTGCCAGCCAACATTTTTACGTGAAATAAGAAAATTAAAACAAAATTGAATAGCTCCGTGGTAATTGGAATCAATTTTTGACAGAAGGTGTGCGTCATGTGATCTCATTGAAAAGGTAAGGGTTATAGTCGTTCATGTAGAATATATGTTTCTAACTTCATTATTTTATGCTCTTTCTGCTAATTTGTGCCTTTCGTACCTATCCTGATGTGTAGAATATGAAAACAACATATTTTGTTCTTACATTGAAAATATATATACAGGGTGCATCAAAATAAACCGTTGCAGAAGACAAGATAACACTTCGATTTCAGAAAGTTTTAAAAGTTAGATATAATTAGGTAGTTTCTCTTTGTGTTACGTAAAAATACACATATGTGATCCTCGGGTGTCATATGCAAGCAACCTAGTGGTGTGTCATTGTAGGGAAATGCAGTGAAATATGCGTTATTTTGAAAAAAAGAATAAAATAGTACCAAAAATGGTAGAGAATAAGGTACTTTGTTTCAGCCATAGGGACCCGGGTTCGCGACCGCTATGAGAGAAGTGCTTGTACTCGAGTTTGAGCTTTATTTCGTGAAAATATGTTAAATGGTTCATAAGATATAGACTAAAACACATTATAATACACGACAATTAGTAACAATTCAATATGCAAAAATGACATATAATATGTTGTTAGACGGTTGCCAGCCAACATTTTTACGTGAAATAAGAAAATTAAAACAAAATTGAATAGCTCCGTGGTAATTGGAATCAATTTTTGACAGAAGGTGTGCGTCATGTGATCTCATTGAAAAGGTAAGGGTTATAGTCGTTCATGTAGAGTATATGTTTCTAACTTCATTATTTTATGCTCTTTCTGCTAATTTGTGCCTTTCGTACCTATCCTGATGTGTAGAATATGAAAACAACATATTTTGTTCTTACATTGAAAATATATATACAGGGTGCATCAAAATAAACCGTTGCAGAAGACAAGATAACACTTCGATTTCAGAAAGTTTTAAAAGTTTGATATAATTAGGTAGTTTTTCTTTGTGTTACGTAAAAATACACATATGTGATCCACGGGTGTCATATGCAAGCAACCTAGTGGTGTGTCAGTGTAGGGAAATGCAGTGAAATATGCGTTATTTTGAAAAAAAGAATAAAATAGTACCAAAAATGGTAGAGAATAAGGTACTTTGTTTCAGCCATAGGGACCCGGGTTCGAGACCGCTATGAGAGAAGTGCTTGTACTCGAGTTTGAGCTTTATTTCGTGAAAATATGTTAAATGGTTCTTAAGATATAGACTAAAACACATTATAATACACGACAATTAGTAACAATTCAATATGCAAAAATGACATATAATATATTGTTAGACGGTTGCCAGCCAACATTTTTACGTGAAATAAGAAAATTAAAACAAAATTGAATAGCTCCGTGGTAATTGGAATCAATTTTTGACAGAAGGTGTGCGTCATGTGATCTCATTGAAAAGGTAAGGGTTATAGTCGTTCATGTAGAATATATGTTTCTAACATCATTATTTTATGCTCTTTCTGCTAATTTGTGCCTTTCGTACCTATCCTGATGTGTAGAATATGAAAACAACATATTTTGTTCTTACATTGAAAATATATATACAGGGTGCATCAAAATAAACCGTTGCAGAAGACAAGATAACACTTCGATTTCAGAAAGTTTTAAAAGTTTGATATAATTAGGTAGTTTCTCTTTGTGTTACGTAAAAATACACATATGTGATCCACGGGTGTCATATGCAAGCAACCTAGTGGTGTGTCAGTGTAGGGAAATGCAGTGAAATATGCGTTATTTTGAAAAAAAGAATAAAATAGTACCAAAAAATGGTAGAGAATAAGGTACTTTGTTTCAGCCATAGGGACCCGGGTTCGCGACCGCTATGAGAGAAGTGCTTGTACTCGAGTTTGAGCTTTATTTCGTGAAAATATGTTAAATGGTTCTTAAGATATAGACTAAAACACATTATAATACACGACAATTAGTAACAATTCAATATGCAAAAATGACATATAATATATTGTTAGACGGTTGCCAGCCAACATTTTTACGTGAAATAAGAAAATTAAAACAAAATTGAATAGCTCCGTGGTAATTGGAATCAATTTTTGACAGAAGGTGTGCGTCATGTGATCTCATTGAAAAGGTAAGGGTTATAGTCGTTCATGTAGAATATATGTTTCTAACTTCATTATTTTATGCTCTTTCTGCTAATTTGTGCCTTTCGTACCTATCCTGATGTGTAGAATATGAAAACAACATATTTTGTTCTTACATTGAAAATATATATACAGGGTGCATCAAAATAAACCGTTGCAGAAGACAAGATAACACTTCGATTTCAGAAAGTTTTAAAAGTTTGATATAATTAGGTAGTTTCTCTTTGTGTTACGTAAAAATACGCATATGTGATCCTCGGGTGTCATATTCAAGCAACCTAGTGGTGTGTCAGTGTAGGGAAATGCAGTGAAATATGCGTTATTTTGAAAAAAAGAATAAAATAGTACCAAAAATGGTAGAGAATAAGGCACTTTGTTTCAGCCATAGGGACCCGGGTTCGCGACCGCTATGAGAGAAGTGCTTGTACTCGAGTTTGAGCTTTATTTCGTGAAAATATGTTAAATGGTTCATAAGATATAGACTAAAACACATTATAATACACGACAATTAGTAACAATTCAATATGCACATAATGACATATAATATATTGTTAGACGGTTGCCAGCCAACATTTTTACGTGAAATAAGAGAATTAAAACAAAATTGAATAGCTCCGTGGTAATTGGAATCAATTTTTGACAGAAGGTGTGCGTCATGTGATCTCATTGAAAAGGTAAGGGTTATAGTCGTTCATGTAGAATATATGTTTCTAACTTCATTATTTTATGCTCTTTCTGCTAATTTGTGCCTTTCGTACCTATCCTGATGTGTAGAATATGAAAACAACATATTTTGTTTTTACATTGAAAATATATATACAGGGTGCATCAAAATAAACCGTTGCAGAAGACAAGATAACACTTCGATTTCAGAAAGTTTTAAAAGTTTGATATAATTAGGTAGTTTCTCTTTGTGTTACGTAAAAATACACATATGTGATCCACGGGTGTCATATGCAAGCAACCTAGTGGTGTGTCAGTGTAGGGAAATGCAGTGAAATATGCGTTATTTTGAAAAAAAGAATAAAATAGTACCAAAAAATGGTAGAGAATAAGGTACTTTGTTTCAGCCATAGGGACCCGGGTTCGCGACCGCTATGAGAGAAGTGCTTGTACTCGAGTTTGAGCTTTATTTCGTGAAAATATGTTAAATGGTTCTTAAGATATAGACTAAAACACATTATAATACACGACAATTAGTAACAATTCAATATGCAAAAATGACATATAATATATTGTTAGACGGTTGCCAGCCAACATTTTTACGTGAAATAAGAAAATTAAAACAAAATTGAATAGCTCCGTGGTAATTGGAATCAATTTTTGACAGAAGGTGTGCGTCATGTGATCTCATTGAAAAGGTAAGGGTTATAGTCGTTCATGTAGAATATATGTTTCTAACTTCATTATTTTATGCTCTTTCTGCTAATTTGTGCCTTTCGTACCTATCCTGATGTGTAGAATATGAAAACAACATATTTTGTTCTTACATTGAAAATATATATACAGGGTGCATCAAAATAAACCGTTGCAGAAGACAAGATAACACTTCGATTTCAGAAAGTTTTAAAAGTTTGATATAATTAGGTAGTTTCTCTTTGTGTTACGTAAAAATACACATATGTGATCCACGGGTGTCATATGCAAGCAACCTAGTGGTGTGTCAGTGTAGGGAAATGCAGTGAAATATGCGTTATTTTGAAAAAAAGAATAAAATAGTACCAAAAAATGGTAGAGAATAAGGTACTTTGTTTCAGCCATAGGGACCCGGGTTCGCGACCGCTATGAGAGAAGTGCTTGTACTCGAGTTTGAGCTTTATTTCGTGAAAATATGTTAAATGGTTCTTAAGATATAGACTAAAACACATTATAATACACGACAATTAGTAACAATTCAATATGCAAAAATGACATATAATATATTGTTAGACGGTTGCCAGCCAACATTTTTACGTGAAATAAGAAAATTAAAACAAAATTGAATAGCTCCGTGGTAATTGGAATCAATTTTTGACAGAAGGTGTGCGTCATGTGATCTCATTGAAAAGGTAAGGGTTATAGTCGTTCATGTAGAATATATGTTTCTAACTTCATTATTTTATGCTCTTTCTGCTAATTTGTGCCTTTCGTACCTATCCTGATGTGTAGAATATGAAAACAACATATTTTGTTCTTACATTGAAAATATATATACAGGGTGCATCAAAATAAACCGTTGCAGAAGACAAGATAACACTTCGATTTCAGAAAGTTTTAAAAGTTTGATATAATTAGGTAGTTTCTCTTTGTGTTACGTAAAAATACACATATGTGATCCACGGGTGTCATATGCAAGCAACCTAGTGGTGTGTCAGTGTAGGGAAATGCAGTGAAATATGCGTTATTTTGAAAAAAAGAATAAAATAGTACCAAAAAATGGTAGAGAATAAGGTACTTTGTTTCAGCCATAGGGACCCGGGTTCGCGACCGCTATGAGAGAAGTGCTTGTACTCGAGTTTGAGCTTTATTTCGTGAAAATATGTTAAATGGTTCTTAAGATATAGACTAAAACACATTATAATACACGACAATTAGTAACAATTCAATATGCAAAAATGACATATAATATATTGTTAGACGGTTGCCAGCCAACATTTTTACGTGAAATAAGAAAATTAAAACAAAATTGAATAGCTCCGTGGTAATTGGAATCAATTTTTGACAGAAGGTGTGCGTCATGTGATCTCATTGAAAAGGTAAGGGTTATAGTCGTTCATGTAGAATATATGTTTCTAACTTCATTATTTTATGCTCTTTCTGCTAATTTGTGCCTTTCGTACCTATCCTGATGTGTAGAATATGAAAACAACATATTTTGTTCTTACATTGAAAATATATATACAGGGTGCATCAAAATAAACCGTTGCAGAAGACAAGATAACACTTCGATTTCAGAAAGTTTTAAAAGTTTGATATAATTAGGTAGTTTCTCTTTGTGTTACGTAAAAATACACATATGTGATCCTCGGGTGTCATATTCAAGCAACCTAGTGGTGTGTCAGTGTAGGGAAATGCAGTGAAATATGCGTTATTTTGAAAAAAAGAATAAAATAGTACCAAAAATGGTAGAGAATAAGGCACTTTGTTTCAGCCATAGGGACCCGGGTTCGCGACCGCTATGAGAGAAGTGCTTGTACTCGAGTTTGAGCTTTATTTCGTGAAAATATGTTAAATGGTTCATAAGATATAGACTAAAACACATTATAATACACGACAATTAGTAACAATTCAATATGCACATAATGACATATAATATATTGTTAGACGGTTGCCAGCCAACATTTTTACGTGAAATAAGAGAATTAAAACAAAATTGAATAGCTCCGTGGTAATTGGAATCAATTTTTGACAGAAGGTGTGCGTCATGTGATCTCATTGAAAAGGTAAGGGTTATAGTCGTTCATGTAGAATATATGTTTCTAACTTCATTATTTTATGCTCTTTCTGCTAATTTGTGCCTTTCGTACCTATCCTGATGTGTAGAATATGAAAACAACATATTTTGTTCTTACATTGAAAATATATATACAGGGTGCATCAAAATAAACCGTTGCAGAAGACAAGATAACACTTCGATTTCAGAAAGTTTTAAAAGTTTGATATAATTAGGTAGTTTCTCTTTGTGTTACGTAAAAATACACATATGTGATCCACGGGTGTCATATGCAAGCAACCTAGTGGTGTGTCAGTGTAGGGAAATGCAGTGAAATATGCGTTATTTTGAAAAAAAGAATAAAATAGTACCAAAAAATGGTAGAGAATAAGGTACTTTGTTTCAGCCATAGGGACCCGGGTTCGCGACCGCTATGAGAGAAGTGCTTGTACTCGAGTTTGAGCTTTATTTCGTGAAAATATGTTAAATGGTTCTTAAGATATAGACTAAAACACATTATAATACACGACAATTAGTAACAATTCAATATGCAAAAATGACATATAATATATTGTTAGACGGTTGCCAGCCAACATTTTTACGTGAAATAAGAAAATTAAAACAAAATTGAATAGCTCCGTGGTAATTGGAATCAATTTTTGACAGAAGGTGTGCGTCATGTGATCTCATTGAAAAGGTAAGGGTTATAGTCGTTCATGTAGAATATATGTTTCTAACTTCATTATTTTATGCTCTTTCTGCTAATTTGTGCCTTTCGTACCTATCCTGATGTGTAGAATATGAAAACAACATATTTTGTTCTTACATTGAAAATATATATACAGGGTGCATCAAAATAAACCGTTGCAGAAGACAAGATAACACTTCGATTTCAGAAAGTTTTAAAAGTTTGATATAATTAGGTAGTTTCTCTTTGTGTTACGTAAAAATATTTGGTCTAGGAATTAATTCGTGCGGTTTTACAAAAGATGGCGTAACTAGCTTATTGTCCCATAGTTTCGTTGATCCAAACATGCGTTGAAAACTACTGTCATTGAGCATCTTGTTTAGTATATGTCAGTTGCTTGAAGCGGAAACAACAACATTTTTTCTTCAACTGAAAATGGCGCATTTTGTGCCTGATAAAGTGTTTTTGCGGGGAGTTATTCTTCATTGCTTTAACATGAAGAAAAGTGCTACCGCAAGTCATCATATTTTAGTGGAAGTGTTTGGTGACCATGCTCTAGCTGAGCGAACGTGTCAGAAGTGGTTTGCACGGTTTAAAGGTGGTGATTTCAGCTTGGAAGACCAAAAGCAATTTGGACAGCCAAAAGAATTTGAAGATGAAAAATTGAGAGCATTGCTTGATCAGGATTCGTGTCAAACGCAGGACGAACTTGCAGAAGCATTTGGAGTTGAGCAAACAACAGTTTCCAAACGTCTCAAAGCCATAGGAATGATTGAAAAGATGTCTTATTGGGTTTCACATGAATTGAAAAGAAAGACGTTGAAAGAAGAAAAACCGTTTGCGAATTGCTGCTTCAAAGACAGAAAAGGAAGGGATTTTTGCATCGAATTGTAACTGGTGATGAGAAGTGGATTCATTACGAGAATCCTAAACGAAAAAAGGCCTGGGTGAAGCAAGGTGAACCAGGTCCTTCACAACCGAAACGAGATATTCATTGTGCAAAGGTTATGCTGTATATATGGTGGGATTTGAAACGTGTGGTGTACTATGAACTTCTGAAGCTTGGTGAAACTATTAATGGACACCGCTACCGACAACAATTAATGCGTTTGAAGCAAGCTCTGGCCTGAAAACGACCAGAATGAAATAACAGGCATAATAAACTTATTTATCAAGATGATAACGCTCGACCACATGTCGCAAAACCGGTCAAAACCTATTTGGAAAATGTCGGATGGAAAGTGTTACTCCACCCGCGATATTCACCAGACACTGCTCCGTCTGACTACTACTTGATCGATTGCATGAATAACGATTTGATTGGACAGCGGTTCACTTCTTCAGAAAATATCGAAAAATGGATCTTTGATTAGATTGCGTCAAAAGATGAGGAATTCTTTCGACACGGAATCCGTAAATTGCCTGAAAGATGGGAGAAAGTAGTGGCTAGCGATGGACAATATTTTTGTTAACGTATTCATTTACTTTGTTTTTGAAATAAAGCTTCAATTTTTATTAAAAACCGCACGAATTAATTCCTAGACCAAATACACATATGTGATCCACGGGTGTCATATGCAAGCAACCTAGTGGTGTGTCAGTGTAGGGAAATGCAGTGAAATATGCGTTATTTTGAAAAAAAGAATAAAATAGTACCAAAAATGGTAGAGAATAAGGTACTTTGTTTCAGCCATAGGGACCCGGGTTCGAGACCGCTATGAGAGAAGTGCTTGTACTCGAGTTTGAGCTTTATTTCGTGAAAATATGTTAAATGGTTCTTAAGATATAGACTAAAACACATTATAATACACGACAATTAGTAACAATTCAATATGCAAAAATGACATATAATATATTGTTAGACGGTTGCCAGCCAACATTTTTACGTGAAATAAGAAAATTAAAACAAAATTGAATAGCTCCGTGGTAATTGGAATCAATTTTTGACAGAAGGTGTGCGTCATGTGATCTCATTGAAAAGGTAAGGGTTATAGTCGTTCATGTAGAATATATGTTTCTAACTTCATTATTTTATGCTCTTTCTGCTAATTTGTGCCTTTCGTACCTATCCTGATGTGTAGAATATGAAAACAACATATTTTGTTCTTACATTGAAAATATATATACAGGGTGCATCAAAATAAACCGTTGCAGAAGACAAGATAACACTTCGATTTCAGAAAGTTTTAAAAGTTTGATATAATTAGGTAGTTTCTCTTTGTGTTACGTAAAAATACACATATGTGATCCACGGGTGTCATATGCAAGCAACCTAGTGGTGTGTCAGTGTAGGGAAATGCAGTGAAATATGCGTTATTTTGAAAAAAAGAATAAAATAGTACCAAAAAATGGTAGAGAATAAGGTACTTTGTTTCAGCCATAGGGACCCGGGTTCGCGACCGCTATGAGAGAAGTGCTTGTACTCGAGTTTGAGCTTTATTTCGTGAAAATATGTTAAATGGCTCTTAAGATATAGACTAAAACACATTATAATACACGACAATTAGTAACAATTCAATATGCAAAAATGACATATAATATATTGTTAGACGGTTGCCAGCCAACATTTTTACGTGAAATAAGAAAATTAAAACAAAATTGAATAGCTCCGTGGTAATTGGAATCAATTTTTGACAGAAGGTGTGCGTCATGTGATCTCATTGAAAAGGTAAGGGTTATAGTCGTTCATGTAGAATATATGTTTCTAACTTCATTATTTTATGCTCTTTCTGCTAATTTGTGCCTTTCGTACCTATCCTGATGTGTAGAATATGAAAACAACATATTTTGTTCTTACATTGAAAATATATATACAGGGTGCATCAAAATAAACCGTTGCAGAAGACAAGATAACACTTCGATTTCAGAAAGTTTTAAAAGTTTGATATAATTAGGTAGTTTCTCTTTGTGTTACGTAAAAATACGCATATGTGATCCTCGGGTGTCATATTCAAGCAACCTAGTGGTGTGTCAGTGTAGGGAAATGCAGTGAAATATGCGTTATTTTGAAAAAAAGAATAAAATAGTACCAAAAATGGTAGAGAATAAGGCACTTTGTTTCAGCCATAGGGACCCGGGTTCGCGACCGCTATGAGAGAAGTGCTTGTACTCGAGTTTGAGCTTTATTTCGTGAAAATATGTTAAATGGTTCATAAGATATAGACTAAAACACATTATAATACACGACAATTAGTAACAATTCAATATGCACATAATGACATATAATATATTGTTAGACGGTTGCCAGCCAACATTTTTACGTGAAATAAGAGAATTAAAACAAAATTGAATAGCTCCGTGGTAATTGGAATCAATTTTTGACAGAAGGTGTGCGTCATGTGATCTCATTGAAAAGGTAAGGGTTATAGTCGTTCATGTAGAATATATGTTTCTAACTTCATTATTTTATGCTCTTTCTGCTAATTTGTGCCTTTCGTACCTATCCTGATGTGTAGAATATGAAAACAACATATTTTGTTCTTACATTGAAAATATATATACAGGGTGCATCAAAATAAACCGTTGCAGAAGACAAGATAACACTTCGATTTCAGAAAGTTTTAAAAGTTTGATATAATTAGGTAGTTTCTCTTTGTGTTACGTAAAAATACACATATGTGATCCACGGGTGTCATATGCAAGCAACCTAGTGGTGTGTCAGTGTAGGGAAATGCAGTGAAATATGCGTTATTTTGAAAAAAAGAATAAAATAGTACCAAAAAATGGTAGAGAATAAGGTACTTTGTTTCAGCCATAGGGACCCGGGTTCGCGACCGCTATGAGAGAAGTGCTTGTACTCGAGTTTGAGCTTTATTTCGTGAAAATATGTTAAATGGTTCTTAAGATATAGACTAAAACACATTATAATACACGACAATTAGTAACAATTCAATATGCAAAAATGACATATAATATATTGCTAGACGGTTGCCAGCCAACATTTTTACGTGAAATAAGAAAATTAAAACAAAATTGAATAGCTCCGTGGTAATTGGAATCAATTTTTGACAGAAGGTGTGCGTCATGTGATCTCATTGAAAAGGTAAGGGTTATAGTCGTTCATGTAGAATATATGTTTCTAACTTCATTATTTTATGCTCTTTCTGCTAATTTGTGCCTTTCGTACCTATCCTGATGTGTAGAATATGAAAACAACATATTTTGATCTTACATTGAAAATATATATACAGGGTGCATCAAAATAAACCGTTGCAGAAGACAAGATAACACTTCGATTTCAGAAAGTTTTAAAAGTTTGATATAATTAGGTAGTTTCTCTTTGTGTTACGTAAAAATACGCATATGTGATCCTCGGGTGTCATATTCAAGCAACCTAGTGGTGTGTCAGTGTAGGGAAATGCAGTGAAATATGCGTTATTTTGAAAAAAAGAATAAAATAGTACCAAAAATGGTAGAGAATAAGGCACTTTGTTTCAGCCATAGGGACCCGGGTTCGCGACCGCTATGAGAGAAGTGCTTGTACTCGAGTTTGAGCTTTATTTCGTGAAAATATGTTAAATGGCTCTTAAGATATAGACTAAAAGACATTATAATACACGACAATTAGTAACAATTCAATATGCAAAAATGACATATAATATATTGTTAGACGGTTGCCAGCCAACATTTTTACGTGAAATAAGAAAATTAAAACAAAATTGAATAGCTCCGTGGTAATTGGAATCAATTTTTGACAGAAGGTGTGCGTCATGTGATCTCATTGAAAAGGTAAGGGTTATAGTCGTTCATGTAGAATATATGTTTCTAACTTCATTATTTTATGCTCTTTCTGCTAATTTGTGCCTTTCGTACCTATCCTGATGTGTAGAATATGAAAACAACATATTTTGTTCTTACATTGAAAATATATATACAGGGTGCATCAAAATAAACCGTTGCAGAAGACAAGATAACACTTCGATTTCAGAAAGTTTTAAAAGTTTGATATAATTAGGTAGTTTCTCTTTGTGTTACGTAAAAATACGCATATGTGATCCTCGGGTGTCATATTCAAGCAACCTAGTGGTGTGTCAGTGTAGGGAAATGCAGTGAAATATGCGTTATTTTGAAAAAAAGAATAAAATAGTACCAAAAATGGTAGAGAATAAGGCACTTTGTTTCAGCCATAGGGACCCGGGTTCGCGACCGCTATGAGAGAAGTGCTTGTACTCGAGTTTGAGCTTTATTTCGTGAAAATATGTTAAATGGTTCATAAGATATAGACTAAAACACATTATAATACACGACAATTAGTAACAATTCAATATGCACATAATGACATATAATATATTGTTAGACGGTTGCCAGCCAACATTTTTACGTGAAATAAGAGAATTAAAACAAAATTGAATAGCTCCGTGGTAATTGGAATCAATTTTTGACAGAAGGTGTGCGTCATGTGATCTCATTGAAAAGGTAAGGGTTATAGTCGTTCATGTAGAATATATGTTTCTAACTTCATTATTTTATGCTCTTTCTGCTAATTTGTGCCTTTCGTACCTATCCTGATGTGTAGAATATGAAAACAACATATTTTGTTCTTACATTGAAAATATATATACAGGGTGCATCAAAATAAACCGTTGCAGAAGACAAGATAACACTTCGATTTCAGAAAGTTTTAAAAGTTTGATATAATTAGGTAGTTTCTCTTTGTGTTACGTAAAAATACACATATGTGATCCACGGGTGTCATATGCAAGCAACCTAGTGGTGTGTCAGTGTAGGGAAATGCAGTGAAATATGCGTTATTTTGAAAAAAAGAATAAAATAGTACCAAAAAATGGTAGAGAATAAGGTACTTTGTTTCAGCCATAGGGACCCGGGTTCGCGACCGCTATGAGAGAAGTGCTTGTACTCGAGTTTGAGCTTTATTTCGTGAAAATATGTTAAATGGTTCTTAAGATATAGACTAAAACACATTATAATACACGACAATTAGTAACAATTCAATATGCAAAAATGACATATAATATATTGTTAGACGGTTGCCAGCCAACATTTTTACGTGAAATAAGAAAATTAAAACAAAATTGAATAGCTCCGTGGTAATTGGAATCAATTTTTGACAGAAGGTGTGCGTCATGTGATCTCATTGAAAAGGTAAGGGTTATAGTCGTTCATGTAGAATATATGTTTCTAACTTCATTATTTTATGCTCTTTCTGCTAATTTGTGCCTTTCGTACCTATCCTGATGTGTAGAATATGAAAACAACATATTTTGATCTTACATTGAAAATATATATACAGGGTGCATCAAAATAAACCGTTGCAGAAGACAAGATAACACTTCGATTTCAGAAAGTTTTAAAAGTTTGATATAATTAGGTAGTTTCTCTTTGTGTTACGTAAAAATACGCATATGTGATCCTCGGGTGTCATATTCAAGCAACCTAGTGGTGTGTCAGTGTAGGGAAATGCAGTGAAATATGCGTTATTTTGAAATAAAGAATAAAATAGTACCAAAAATGGTAGAGAATAAGGCACTTTGTTTCAGCCATAGGGACCCGGGTTCGCGACCGCTATGAGAGAAGTGCTTGTACTCGAGTTTGAGCTTTATTTCGTGAAAATATGTTAAATGGTTCATAAGATATAGACTAAAACACATTATAATACACGACAATTAGTAACAATTCAATATGCACATAATGACATATAATATATTGTTAGACGGTTGCCAGCCAACATTTTTACGTGAAATAAGAGAATTAAAACAAAATTGAATAGCTCCGTGGTAATTGGAATCAATTTTTGACAGAAGGTGTGCGTCATGTGATCTCATTGAAAAGGTAAGGGTTATAGTCGTTCATGTAGAATATATGTTTCTAACTTCATTATTTTATGCTCTTTCTGCTAATTTGTGCCTTTCGTACCTATCCTGATGTGTAGAATATGAAAACAACATATTTTGTTCTTACATTGAAAATATATATACAGGGTGCATCAAAATAAACCGTTGCAGAAGACAAGATAACACTTCGATTTCAGAAAGTTTTAAAAGTTTGATATAATTAGGTAGTTTCTCTTTGTGTTACGTAAAAATACACATATGTGATCCACGGGTGTCATATGCAAGCAACCTAGTGGTGTGTCAGTGTAGGGAAATGCAGTGAAATATGCGTTATTTTGAAAAAAAGAATAAAATAGTACCAAAAAATGGTAGAGAATAAGGTACTTTGTTTCAGCCATAGGGACCCGGGTTCGCGACCGCTATGAGAGAAGTGCTTGTACTCGAGTTTGAGCTTTATTTCGTGAAAATATGTTAAATGGTTCTTAAGATATAGACTAAAACACATTATAATACACGACAATTAGTAACAATTCAATATGCAAAAATGACATATAATATATTGTTAGACGGTTGCCAGCCAACATTTTTACGTGAAATAAGAAAATTAAAACAAAATTGAATAGCTCCGTGGTAATTGGAATCAATTTTTGACAGAAGGTGTGCGTCATGTGATCTCATTGAAAAGGTAAGGGTTATAGTCGTTCATGTAGAATATATGTTTCGAACTTCATTATTTTATGCTCTTTCTGCTAATTTGTGCCTTTCGTACCTATCCTGATGTGTAGAATATGAAAACAACATATTTTGTTCTTACATTGAAAATATATATACAGGGTGCATCAAAATAAACCGTTGCAGAAGACAAGATAACACTTCGATTTCAGAAAGTTTTAAAAGTTTGATATAATTAGGTAGTTTCTCTTTGTGTTACGTAAAAATAAAATACACATATGTGATCCACGGGTGTCATATGCAAGCAACCTAGTGGTGTGTCAGTGTAGGGAAATGCAGTGAAATATGCGTTATTTTGAAAAAAAGAATAAAATAGTACCAAAAATGGTAGAGAATAAGGTACTTTGTTTCAGCCATAGGGACCCGGGTTCGAGACCGCTATGAGAGAAGTGCTTGTACTCGAGTTTGAGCTTTATTTCGTGAAAATATGTTAAATGGTTCTTAAGATATAGACTAAAACACATTATAATACACGACAATTAGTAACAATTCAATATGCAAAAATGACATATAATATATTGTTAGACGGTTGCCAGCCAACATTTTTACGTGAAATAAGAAAATTAAAACAAAATTGAATAGCTCCGTGGTAATTGGAATCAATTTTTGACAGAAGGTGTGCGTCATGTGATCTCATTGAAAAGGTAAGGGTTATAGTCGTTCATGTAGAATATATGTTTCTAACTTCATTATTTTATGCTCTTTCTGCTAATTTGTGCCTTTCGTACCTATCCTGATGTGTAGAATATGAAAACAACATATTTTGTTCTTACATTGAAAATATATATACAGGGTGCATCAAAATAAACCGTTGCAGAAGACAAGATAACACTTCGATTTCAGAAAGTTTTAAAAGTTTGATATAATTAGGTAGTTTCTCTTTGTGTTACGTAAAAATACACATATGTGATCCACGGGTGTCATATGCAAGCAACCTAGTGGTGTGTCAGTGTAGGGAAATGCAGTGAAATATGCGTTATTTTGAAAAAAAGAATAAAATAGTACCAAAAAATGGTAGAGAATAAGGTACTTTGTTTCAGCCATAGGGACCCGGGTTCGCGACCGCTATGAGAGAAGTGCTTGTACTCGAGTTTGAGCTTTATTTCGTGAAAATATGTTAAATGGCTCTTAAGATATAGACTAAAACACATTATAATACACGACAATTAGTAACAATTCAATATGCAAAAATGACATATAATATATTGTTAGACGGTTGCCAGCCAACATTTTTACGTGAAATAAGAAAATTAAAACAAAATTGAATAGCTCCGTGGTAATTGGAATCAATTTTTGACAGAAGGTGTGCGTCATGTGATCTCATTGAAAAGGTAAGGGTTATAGTCGTTCATGTAGAATATATGTTTCTAACTTCATTATTTTATGCTCTTTCTGCTAATTTGTGCCTTTCGTACCTATCCTGATGTGTAGAATATGAAAACAACATATTTTGTTCTTACATTGAAAATATATATACAGGGTGCATCAAAATAAACCGTTGCAGAAGACAAGATAACACTTCGATTTCAGAAAGTTTTAAAAGTTTGATATAATTAGGTAGTTTCTCTTTGTGTTACGTAAAAATACGCATATGTGATCCTCGGGTGTCATATTCAAGCAACCTAGTGGTGTGTCAGTGTAGGGAAATGCAGTGAAATATGCGTTATTTTGAAAAAAAGAATAAAATAGTACCAAAAATGGTAGAGAATAAGGCACTTTGTTTCAGCCATAGGGACCCGGGTTCGCGACCGCTATGAGAGAAGTGCTTGTACTCGAGTTTGAGCTTTATTTCGTGAAAATATGTTAAATGGTTCATAAGATATAGACTAAAACACATTATAATACACGACAATTAGTAACAATTCAATATGCACATAATGACATATAATATATTGTTAGACGGTTGCCAGCCAACATTTTTACGTGAAATAAGAGAATTAAAACAAAATTGAATAGCTCCGTGGTAATTGGAATCAATTTTTGACAGAAGGTGTGCGTCATGTGATCTCATTGAAAAGGTAAGGGTTATAGTCGTTCATGTAGAATATATGTTTCTAACTTCATTATTTTATGCTCTTTCTGCTAATTTGTGCCTTTCGTACCTATCCTGATGTGTAGAATATGAAAACAACATATTTTGTTCTTACATTGAAAATATATATACAGGGTGCATCAAAATAAACCGTTGCAGAAGACAAGATAACACTTCGATTTCAGAAAGTTTTAAAAGTTTGATATAATTAGGTAGTTTCTCTTTGTGTTACGTAAAAATACACATATGTGATCCACGGGTGTCATATGCAAGCAACCTAGTGGTGTGTCAGTGTAGGGAAATGCAGTGAAATATGCGTTATTTTGAAAAAAAGAATAAAATAGTACCAAAAAATGGTAGAGAATAAGGTACTTTGTTTCAGCCATAGGGACCCGGGTTCGCGACCGCTATGAGAGAAGTGCTTGTACTCGAGTTTGAGCTTTATTTCGTGAAAATATGTTAAATGGTTCTTAAGATATAGACTAAAACACATTATAATACACGACAATTAGTAACAATTCAATATGCAAAAATGACATATAATATATTGTTAGACGGTTGCCAGCCAACATTTTTACGTGAAATAAGAAAATTAAAACAAAATTGAATAGCTCCGTGGTAATTGGAATCAATTTTTGACAGAAGGTGTGCGTCATGTGATCTCATTGAAAAGGTAAGGGTTATAGTCGTTCATGTAGAATATATGTTTCTAACTTCATTATTTTATGCTCTTTCTGCTAATTTGTGCCTTTCGTACCTATCCTGATGTGTAGAATATGAAAACAACATATTTTGATCTTACATTGAAAATATATATACAGGGTGCATCAAAATAAACCGTTGCAGAAGACAAGATAACACTTCGATTTCAGAAAGTTTTAAAAGTTTGATATAATTAGGTAGTTTCTCTTTGTGTTACGTAAAAATACGCATATGTGATCCTCGGGTGTCATATTCAAGCAACCTAGTGGTGTGTCAGTGTAGGGAAATGCAGTGAAATATGCGTTATTTTGAAAAAAAGAATAAAATAGTACCAAAAATGGTAGAGAATAAGGCACTTTGTTTCAGCCATAGGGACCCGGGTTCGCGACCGCTATGAGAGAAGTGCTTGTACTCGAGTTTGAGCTTTATTTCGTGAAAATATGTTAAATGGCACTTAAGATATAGACTAAAAGACATTATAATACACGACAATTAGTAACAATTCAATATGCAAAAATGACATATAATATATTGTTAGACGGTTGCCAGCCAACATTTTTACGTGAAATAAGAAAATTAAAACAAAATTGAATAGCTCCGTGGTAATTGGAATCAATTTTTGACAGAAGGTGTGCGTCATGTGATCTCATTGAAAAGGTAAGGGTTATAGTCGTTCATGTAGAATATATGTTTCTAACTTCATTATTTTATGCTCTTTCTGCTAATTTGTGCCTTTCGTACCTATCCTGATGTGTAGAATATGAAAACAACATATTTTGTTCTTACATTGAAAATATATATACAGGGTGCATCAAAATAAACCGTTGCAGAAGACAAGATAACACTTCGATTTCAGAAAGTTTTAAAAGTTTGATATAATTAGGTGGTTTCTCTTTGTGTTACGTAAAAATACGCATATGTGATCCTCGGGTGTCATATTCAAGCAACCTAGTGGTGTGTCAGTGTAGGGAAATGCAGTGAAATATGCGTTATTTTGAAAAAAAGAATAAAATAGTACCAAAAATGGTAGAGAATAAGGCACTTTGTTTCAGCCATAGGGACCCGGGTTCGCGACCGCTATGAGAGAAGTGCTTGTACTCGAGTTTGAGCTTTATTTCGTGAAAATATGTTAAATGGTTCATAAGATATAGACTAAAACACATTATAATACACGACAATTAGTAACAATTCAATATGCACATAATGACATATAATATATTGTTAGACGGTTGCCAGCCAACATTTTTACGTGAAATAAGAGAATTAAAACAAAATTGAATAGCTCCGTGGTAATTGGAATCAATTTTTGACAGAAGGTGTGCGTCATGTGATCTCATTGAAAAGGTAAGGGTTATAGTCGTTCATGTAGAATATATGTTTCTAACTTCATTATTTTATGCTCTTTCTGCTAATTTGTGCCTTTCGTACCTATCCTGATGTGTAGAATATGAAAACAACATATTTTGTTCTTACATTGAAAATATATATACAGGGTGCATCAAAAAAAACCGTTGCAGAAGACAAGATAACACTTCGATTTCAGAAAGTTTTAAAAGTTTGATATAATTAGGTAGTTTCTCTTTGTGTTACGTAAAAATACACATATGTGATCCACGGGTGTCATATGCAAGCAACCTAGTGGTGTGTCAGTGTAGGGAAATGCAGTGAAATATGCGTTATTTTGAAAAAAAGAATAAAATAGTACCAAAAAATGGTAGAGAATAAGGTACTTTGTTTCAGCCATAGGGACCCGGGTTCGCGACCGCTATGAGAGAAGTGCTTGTACTCGAGTTTGAGCTTTATTTCGTGAAAATATGTTAAATGGTTCTTAAGATATAGACTAAAACACATTATAATACACGACAATTAGTAACAATTCAATATGCAAAAATGACATATAATATATTGTTAGACGGTTGCCAGCCAACATTTTTACGTGAAATAAGAAAATTAAAACAAAATTGAATAGCTCCGTGGTAATTGGAATCAATTTTTGACAGAAGGTGTGCGTCATGTGATCTCATTGAAAAGGTAAGGGTTATAGTCGTTCATGTAGAATATATGTTTCTAACTTCATTATTTTATGCTCTTTCTGCTAATTTGTGCCTTTCGTACCTATCCTGATGTGTAGAATATGAAAACAACATATTTTGATCTTACATTGAAAATATATATACAGGGTGCATCAAAATAAACCGTTGCAGAAGACAAGATAACACTTCGATTTCAGAAAGTTTTAAAAGTTTGATATAATTAGGTAGTTTCTCTTTGTGTTACGTAAAAATACGCATATGTGATCCTCGGGTGTCATATTCAAGCAACCTAGTGGTGTGTCAGTGTAGGGAAATGCAGTGAAATATGCGTTATTTTGAAAAAAAGAATAAAATAGTACCAAAAATGGTAGAGAATAAGGCACTTTGTTTCAGCCATAGGGACCCGGGTTCGCGACCGCTATGAGAGAAGTGCTTGTACTCGAGTTTGAGCTTTATTTCGTGAAAATATGTTAAATGGTTCATAAGATATAGACTAAAACACATTATAATACACGACAATTAGTAACAATTCAATATGCACATAATGACATATAATATATTGTTAGACGGTTGCCAGCCAACATTTTTACGTGAAATAAGAGAATTAAAACAAAATTGAATAGCTCCGTGGTAATTGGAATCAATTTTTGACAGAAGGTGTGCGTCATGTGATCTCATTGAAAAGGTAAGGGTTATAGTCGTTCATGTAGAATATATGTTTCTAACTTCATTATTTTATGCTCTTTCTGCTAATTTGTGCCTTTCGTACCTATCCTGATGTGTAGAATATGAAAACAACATATTTTGTTCTTACATTGAAAATATATATACAGGGTGCATCAAAATAAACCGTTGCAGAAGACAAGATAACACTTCGATTTCAGAAAGTTTTAAAAGTTTGATATAATTAGGTAGTTTCTCTTTGTGTTACGTAAAAATACACATATGTGATCCACGGGTGTCATATGCAAGCAACCTAGTGGTGTGTCAGTGTAGGGAAATGCAGTGAAATATGCGTTATTTTGAAAAAAAGAATAAAATAGTACCAAAAAATGGTAGAGAATAAGGTACTTTGTTTCAGCCATAGGGACCCGGGTTCGCGACCGCTATGAGAGAAGTGCTTGTACTCGAGTTTGAGCTTTATTTCGTGAAAATATGTTAAATGGTTCTTAAGATATAGACTAAAACACATTATAATACACGACAATTAGTAACAATTCAATATGCAAAAATGACATATAATATATTGTTAGACGGTTGCCAGCCAACATTTTTACGTGAAATAAGAAAATTAAAACAAAATTGAATAGCTCCGTGGTAATTGGAATCAATTTTTGACAGAAGGTGTGCGTCATGTGATCTCATTGAAAAGGTAAGGGTTATAGTCGTTCATGTAGAATATATGTTTCTAACTTCATTATTTTATGCTCTTTCTGCTAATTTGTGCCTTTCGTACCTATCCTGATGTGTAGAATATGAAAACAACATATTTTGATCTTACATTGAAAATATATATACAGGGTGCATCAAAATAAACCGTTGCAGAAGACAAGATAACACTTCGATTTCAGAAAGTTTTAAAAGTTTGATATAATTAGGTAGTTTCTCTTTGTGTTACGAAAAAATACACATATGTGATCCTCGGGTGTCATATGCAAGCAACCTAGTGGTGTGTCAGTGTAGGGAAATGCAGTGAAATATGCGTTATTTTGAAAAAAAGAATAAAATAGTACCAAAAATGGTAGAGAATAAGGTACTTTGTTTCAGCCATAGGGACCCGGGTTCGCGACCGCTATGAGAGAAGTGCTTGTACTCGAGTTTGAGCTTTATTTCGTGAAAATATGTTAAATGGTTCATAAGATATAGACTAAAACACATTATAATACACGACAATTAGTAACAATTCAATATGCACATAATGACATATAATATATTGTTAGACGGTTGCCAGCCAACATTTTTACGTGAAATAAGAAAATTAAAACAAAATTGAATAGCTCCGTGGTAATTGGAATCAATTTTTGACAGAAGGTGTGCGTCATGTGATCTCATTGAAAAGGTAAGGGTTATAGTCGTTCATGTAGAATATATGTTTCTAACTTCATTATTTTATGCTCTTTCTGCTAATTTGTGCCTTTCGTACCTATCCTGATGTGTAGAATATGAAAACAACATATTTTGTTCTTACATTGAAAATATATATACAGGGTGCATCAAAATAAACCGTTGCAGAAGACAAGATAACACTTCGATTTCAGAAAGTTTTAAAAGTTAGATATAATTAGGTAGTTTCTCTTTGTGTTACGTAAAAATACACATATGTGATCCTCGGGTGTCATATGCAAGCAACCTAGTGGTGTGTCATTGTAGGTAAATGCAGTGAAATATGCGTTATTTTGAAAAAAAGAATAAAATAGTACCAAAAATGGTAGAGAATAAGGTACTTTGTTTCAGCCATAGGGACCCGGGTTCGCGACCGCTATGAGAGAAGTGCTTGTACTCGAGTTTGAGCTTTATTTCGTGAAAATATGTTAAATGGTTCTTAAGATATAGACTAAAACACATTATAATACACGACAATTAGTAACAATTCAATATGCAAAAATGACATATAATATGTTGTTAGACGGTTGCCAGCCAACATTTTTACGTGAAATAAGAAAATTAAAACAAAATTGAATAGCTCCGTGGTAATTGGAATCAATTTTTGACAGAAGGTGTGCGTCATGTGATCTCATTGAAAAGGTAAGGGTTATAGTCGTTCATGTAGAGTATATGTTTCTAAATTCATTATTTTATGCTCTTTCTGCTAATTTGTGCCTTTCGTACCTATCCTGATGTGTAGAATATGAAAACAACATATTTTGTTCTTACATTGAAAATATATATACAGGGTGCATCAAAATAAACCGTTGCAGAAGACAAGATAACACTTCGATTTCAGAAAGTTTTAAAAGTTTGATATAATTAGGTAGTTTCTCTTTGTGTTACGTAAAAATACACATATGTGATCCACGGGTGTCATATGCAAGCAACCTAGTGGTGTGTCAGTGTAGGGAAATGCAGTGAAATATGCGTTATTTTGAAAAAAAGAATAAAATAGTACCAAAAATGGTAGAGAATAAGGTACTTTGTTTCAGCCATAGGGACCCGGGTTCGAGACCGCTATGAGAGAAGTGCTTGTACTCGAGTTTGAGCTTTATTTCGTGAAAATATGTTAAATGGTTCTTAAGATATAGACTAAAACACATTATAATACACGACAATTAGTAACAATTCAATATGCAAAAATGACATATAATATATTGTTAGACGGTTGCCAGCCAACATTTTTACGTGAAATAAGAAAATTAAAACAAAATTGAATAGCTCCGTGGTAATTGGAATCAATTTTTGACAGAAGGTGTGCGTCATGTGATCTCATTGAAAAGGTAAGGGTTATAGTCGTTCATGTAGAATATATGTTTCTAACTTCATTATTTTATGCTCTTTCTGCTAATTTGTGCCTTTCGTACCTATCCTGATGTGTAGAATATGAAAACAACATATTTTGTTCTTACATTGAAAATATATATACAGGGTGCATCAAAATAAACCGTTGCAGAAGACAAGATAACACTTCGATTTCAGAAAGTTTTAAAAGTTTGATATAATTAGGTAGTTTCTCTTTGTGTTACGTAAAAATACACATATGTGATCCACGGGTGTCATATGCAAGCAACCTAGTGGTGTGTCAGTGTAGGGAAATGCAGTGAAATATGCGTTATTTTGAAAAAAAGAATAAAATAGTACCAAAAAATGGTAGAGAATAAGGTACTTTGTTTCAGCCATAGGGACCCGGGTTCGCGACCGCTATGAGAGAAGTGCTTGTACTCGAGTTTGAGCTTTATTTCGTGAAAATATGTTAAATGGTTCTTAAGATATAGACTAAAACACATTATAATACACGACAATTAGTAACAATTCAATATGCAAAAATGACATATAATATATTGTTAGACGGTTGCCAGCCAACATTTTTACGTGAAATAAGAAAATTAAAACAAAATTGAATAGCTCCGTGGTAATTGGAATCAATTTTTGACAGAAGGTGTGCGTCATGTGATCTCATTGAAAAGGTAAGGGTTATAGTCGTTCATGTAGAATATATGTTTCTAACTTCATTATTTTATGCTCTTTCTGCTAATTTGTGCCTTTCGTACCTATCCTGATGTGTAGAATATGAAAACAACATATTTTGATCTTACATTGAAAATATATATACAGGGTGCATCAAAATAAACCGTTGCAGAAGACAAGATAACACTTCGATTTCAGAAAGTTTTAAAAGTTTGATATAATTAGGTAGTTTCTCTTTGTGTTACGAAAAAATACACATATGTGATCCTCGGGTGTCATATGCAAGCAACCTAGTGGTGTGTCAGTGTAGGGAAATGCAGTGAAATATGCGTTATTTTGAAAAAAAGAATAAAATAGTACCAAAAATGGTAGAGAATAAGGTACTTTGTTTCAGCCATAGGGACCCGGGTTCGCGACCGCTATGAGAGAAGTGCTTGTACTCGAGTTTGAGCTTTATTTCGTGAAAATATGTTAAATGGTTCATAAGATATAGACTAAAACACATTATAATACACGACAATTAGTAACAATTCAATATGCACATAATGACATATAATATATTGTTAGACGGTTGCCAGCCAACATTTTTACGTGAAATAAGAAAATTAAAACAAAATTGAATAGCTCCGTGGTAATTGGAATCAATTTTTGACAGAAGGTGTGCGTCATGTGATCTCATTGAAAAGGTAAGGGTTATAGTCGTTCATGTAGAATATATGTTTCTAACTTCATTATTTTATGCTCTTTCTGCTAATTTGTGCCTTTCGTACCTATCCTGATGTGTAGAATATGAAAACAACATATTTTGTTCTTACATTGAAAATATATATACAGGGTGCATCAAAATAAACCGTTGCAGAAGACAAGATAACACTTCGATTTCAGAAAGTTTTAAAAGTTTGATATAATTAGGTAGTTTCTCTTTGTGTTACGTAAAAATACACATATGTGATCCACGGGTGTCATATGCAAGCAACCTAGTGGTGTGTCAGTGTAGGGAAATGCAGTGAAATATGCGTTATTTTGAAAAAAAGAATAAAATAGTACCAAAAAATGGTAGAGAATAAGGTACTTTGTTTCAGCCATAGGGACCCGGGTTCGCGACCGCTATGAGAGAAGTGCTTGTACTCGAGTTTGAGCTTTATTTCGTGAAAATATGTTAAATGGTTCTTAAGATATAGACTAAAACACATTATAATACACGACAATTAGTAACAATTCAATATGCAAAAATGACATATAATATATTGTTAGACGGTTGCCAGCCAACATTTTTACGTGAAATAAGAAAATTAAAACAAAATTGAATAGCTCCGTGGTAATTGGAATCAATTTTTGACAGAAGGTGTGCGTCATGTGATCTCATTGAAAAGGTAAGGGTTATAGTCGTTCATGTAGAATATATGTTTCTAACTTCATTATTTTATGCTCTTTCTGCTAATTTGTGCCTTTCGTACCTATCCTGATGTGTAGAATATGAAAACAACATATTTTGTTCTTACATTGAAAATATATATACAGGGTGCATCAAAATAAACCGTTGCAGAAGACAAGATAACACTTCGATTTCAGAAAGTTTTGAAAGTTAGATATAATTAGGTAGTTTCTCTTTGTGTTACGTAAAAATACACATATGTGATCCTCGGGTGTCATATGCAAGCAACCTAGTGGTGTGTCATTGTAGGGAAATGCAGTGAAATATGCGTTATTTTGAAAAAAAGAATAAAATAGTACCAAAAATGGTAGAGAATAAGGTACTTTGTTTCAGCCATAGGGACCCGGGTTCGCGACCGCTATGAGAGAAGTGCTTGTACTCGAGTTTGAGCTTTATTTCGTGAAAATATGTTAAATGGTTCTTAAGATATAGACTAAAACACATTATAATACACGACAATTAGTAACAATTCAATATGCAAAAATGACATATAATATGTTGTTAGACGGTTGCCAGCCAACATTTTTACGTGAAATAAGAAAATTAAAACAAAATTGAATAGCTCCGTGGTAATTGGAATCAATTTTTGACAGAAGGTGTGCGTCATGTGATCTCATTGAAAAGGTAAGGGTTATAGTCGTTCATGTAGAGTATATGTTTCTAACTTCATTATTTTATGCTCTTTCTGCTAATTTGTGCCTTTCGTACCTATCCTGATGTGTAGAATATGAAAACAACATATTTTGTTCTTACATTGAAAATATATATACAGGGTGCATCAAAATAAACCGTTGCAGAAGACAAGATAACACTTCGATTTCAGAAAGTTTTAAAAGTTTGATATAATTAGGTAGTATCTCTTTGTGTTACGTAAAAATACACATATGTGATCCACGGGTGTCATATGCAAGCAACCTAGTGGTGTGTCAGTGTAGGGAAATGCAGTGAAATATGCGTTATTTTGAAAAAAAGAATAAAATAGTACCAAAAATGGTAGAGAATAAGGTACTTTGTTTCAGCCATAGGGACCCGGGTTCGAGACCGCTATGAGAGAAGTGCTTGTACTCGAGTTTGAGCTTTATTTCGTGAAAATATGTTAAATGGTTCTTAAGATATAGACTAAAACACATTATAATACACGACAATTAGTAACAATTCAATATGCAAAAATGACATATAATATATTGTTAGACGGTTGCCAGCCAACATTTTTACGTGAAATAAGAAAATTAAAACAAAATTGAATAGCTCCGTGGTAATTGGAATCAATTTTTGACAGAAGGTGTGCGTCATGTGATCTCATTGAAAAGGTAAGGGTTATAGTCGTTCATGTAGAATATATGTTTCTAACTTCATTATTTTATGCTCTTTCTGCTAATTTGTGCCTTTCGTACCTATCCTGATGTGTAGAATATGAAAACAACATATTTTGTTCTTACATTGAAAATATATATACAGGGTGCATCAAAATAAACCGTTGCAGAAGACAAGATAACACTTCGATTTCAGAAAGTTTTAAAAGTTTGATATAATTAGGTAGTTTCTCTTTGTGTTACGTAAAAATACACATATGTGATCCACGGGTGTCATATGCAAGCAACCTAGTGGTGTGTCAGTGTAGGGAAATGCAGTGAAATATGCGTTATTTTGAAAAAAAGAATAAAATAGTACCAAAAAATGGTAGAGAATAAGGTACTTTGTTTCAGCCATAGGGACCCGGGTTCGCGACCGCTATGAGAGAAGTGCTTGTACTCGAGTTTGAGCTTTATTTCGTGAAAATATGTTAAATGGTTCTTAAGATATAGACTAAAACACATTATAATACACGACAATTAGTAACAATTCAATATGCAAAAATGACATATAATATATTGTTAGACGGTTGCCAGCCAACATTTTTACGTGAAATAAGAAAATTAAAACAAAATTGAATAGCTCCGTGATAATTGGAATCAATTTTTGACAGAAGGTGTGCGTCATGTGATCTCATTGAAAAGGTAAGGGTTATAGTCGTTCATGTAGAATATATGTTTCTAACTTCATTATTTTATGCTCTTTCTGCTAATTTGTGCCTTTCGTACCTATCCTGATGTGTAGAATATGAAAACAACATATTTTGATCTTACATTGAAAATATATATACAGGGTGCATCAAAATAAACCGTTGCAGAAGACAAGATAACACTTCGATTTCAGAAAGTTTTAAAAGTTTGATATAATTAGGTAGTTTCTCTTTGTGTTACGAAAAAATACACATATGTGATCCTCGGGTGTCATATGCAAGCAATCTAGTGGTGTGTCAGTGTAGGGAAATGCAGTGAAATATGCGTTATTTTGAAAAAAAAGAATAAAATAGTACCAAAAATGGTAGAGAATAAGGTACTTTGTTTCAGCCATAGGGACCCGGGTTCGCGACCGCTATGAGAGAAGTACTTGTACTCGAGTTTGAGCTTTATTTCGTGAAAATATGTTAAATGGTTCATAAGATATAGACTAAAACACATTATAATACACGACAATTAGTAACAATTCAATATGCACATAATGACATATAATATATTGTTAGACGGTTGCCAGCCAACATTTTTACGTGAAATAAGAAAATTAAAACAAAATTGAATAGCTCCGTGGTAATTGGAATCAATTTTTGACAGAAGGTGTGCGTCATGTGATCTCATTGAAAAGGTAAGGGTTATAGTCGTTCATGTAGAGTATATGTTTCTAAATTCATTATTTTATGCTCTTTCTGCTAATTTGTGCCTTTCGTACCTATCCTGATGTGTAGAATATGAAAACAACATATTTTGTTCTTACATTGAAAATATATATA
Organism: Thermobia domestica; assembly: GCF_964235325.1. Classification (NCBI taxonomy): domain Eukaryota; kingdom Metazoa; phylum Arthropoda; class Insecta; order Zygentoma; family Lepismatidae; genus Thermobia; species Thermobia domestica. The sequence continues at coordinate 231,916,189 of NC_137462.1, read as the reverse complement.
CAGGGTGCATCAAAATAAACCGTTGCAGAAGACAAGATAACACTTCGATTTCAGAAAGTTTTAAAAGTTTGATATAATTAGGTAGTTTCTCTTTGTGTTACGTAAAAATACACATATGTGATCCACGGGTGTCATATGCAAGCAACCTAGTGGTGTGTCAGTGTAGGGAAATGCAGTGAAATATGCGTTATTTTGAAAAAAAGAATAAAATAGTACCAAAAATGGTAGAGAATAAGGTACTTTGTTTCAGCCATAGGGACCCGGGTTCGAGACCGCTATGAGAGAAGTGCTTGTACTCGAGTTTGAGCTTTATTTCGTGAAAATATGTTAAATGGTTCTTAAGATATAGACTAAAACACATTATAATACACGACAATTAGTAACAATTCAATATGCAAAAATGACATATAATATATTGTTAGACGGTTGCCAGCCAACATTTTTACGTGAAATAAGAAAATTAAAACAAAATTGAATAGCTCCGTGGTAATTGGAATCAATTTTTGACAGAAGGTGTGCGTCATGTGATCTCATTGAAAAGGTAAGGGTTATAGTCGTTCATGTAGAGTATATGTTTCTAAATTCATTATTTTATGCTCTTTCTGCTAATTTGTGCCTTTCGTACCTATCCTGATGTGTAGAATATGAAAACAACATATTTTGTTCTTACATTGAAAATATATATACAGGGTGCATCAAAATAAACCGTTGCAGAAGACAAGATAACACTTCGATTTCAGAAAGTTTTAAAAGTTTGATATAATTAGGTAGTTTCTCTTTGTGTTACGTAAAAATACACATATGTGATCCACGGGTGTCATATGCAAGCAACCTAGTGGTGTGTCAGTGTAGGGAAATGCAGTGAAATATGCGTTATTTTGAAAAAAAGAATAAAATAGTACCAAAAATGGTAGAGAATAAGGTACTTTGTTTCAGCCATAGGGACCCGGGTTCGCGACCGCTATGAGAGAAGTACTTGTACTCGAGTTTGAGCTTTATTTCGTGAAAATATGTTAAATGGTTCATAAGATATAGACTAAAACACATTATAATACACGACAATTAGTAACAATTCAATATGCACATAATGACATATAATATATTGTTAGACGGTTGCCAGCCAACATTTTTACGTGAAATAAGAAAATTAAAACAAAATTGAATAGCTCCGTGGTAATTGGAATCAATTTTTGACAGAAGGTGTGCGTCATGTGATCTCATTGAAAAGGTAAGGGTTATAGTCGTTCATGTAGAGTATATGTTTCTAAATTCATTATTTTATGCTCTTTCTGCTAATTTGTGCCTTTCGTACCTATCCTGATGTGTAGAATATGAAAACAACATATTTTGTTCTTACATTGAAAATATATATACAGGGTGCATCAAAATAAACCGTTGCAGAAGACAAGATAACACTTCGATTTCAGAAAGTTTTAAAAGTTTGATATAATTAGGTAGTTTCTCTTTGTGTTACGTAAAAATACACATATGTGATCCACGGGTGTCATATGCAAGCAACCTAGTGGTGTGTCAGTGTAGGGAAATGCAGTGAAATATGCGTTATTTTGAAAAAAAGAATAAAATAGTACCAAAAATGGTAGAGAATAAGGTACTTTGTTTCAGCCATAGGGACCCGGGTTCGAGACCGCTATGAGAGAAGTGCTTGTACTCGAGTTTGAGCTTTATTTCGTGAAAATATGTTAAATGGTTCTTAAGATATAGACTAAAACACATTATAATACACGACAATTAGTAACAATTCAATATGCAAAAATGACATATAATATATTGTTAGACGGTTGCCAGCCAACATTTTTACGTGAAATAAGAAAATTAAAACAAAATTGAATAGCTCCGTGGTAATTGGAATCAATTTTTGACAGAAGGTGTGCGTCATGTGATCTCATTGAAAAGGTAAGGGTTATAGTCGTTCATGTAGAATATATGTTTCTAACTTCATTATTTTATGCTCTTTCTGCTAATTTGTGCCTTTCGTACCTATCCTGATGTGTAGAATATGAAAACAACATATTTTGTTCTTACATTGAAAATATATATACAGGGTGCATCAAAATAAACCGTTGCAGAAGACAAGATAACACTTCGATTTCAGAAAGTTTTAAAAGTTTGATATAATTAGGTAGTTTCTCTTTGTGTTACGTAAAAATACACATATGTGATCCACGGGTGTCATATGCAAGCAACCTAGTGGTGTGTCAGTGTAGGGAAATGCAGTGAAATATGCGTTATTTTGAAAAAAAGAATAAAATAGTACCAAAAAATGGTAGAGAATAAGGTACTTTGTTTCAGCCATAGGGACCCGGGTTCGCGACCGCTATGAGAGAAGTGCTTGTACTCGAGTTTGAGCTTTATTTCGTGAAAATATGTTAAATGGTTCTTAAGATATAGACTAAAACACATTATAATACACGACAATTAGTAACAATTCAATATGCAAAAATGACATATAATATATTGTTAGACGGTTGCCAGCCAACATTTTTACGTGAAATAAGAAAATTAAAACAAAATTGAATAGCTCCGTGGTAATTGGAATCAATTTTTGACAGAAGGTGTGCGTCATGTGATCTCATTGAAAAGGTAAGGGTTATAGTCGTTCATGTAGAATATATGTTTCTAACTTCATTATTTTATGCTCTTTCTGCTAATTTGTGCCTTTCGTACCTATCCTGATGTGTAGAATATGAAAACAACATATTTTGATCTTACATTGAAAATATATATACAGGGTGCATCAAAATAAACCGTTGCAGAAGACAAGATAACACTTCGATTTCAGAAAGTTTTAAAAGTTTGATATAATTAGGTAGTTTCTCTTTGTGTTACGAAAAAATACACATATGTGATCCTCGGGTGTCATATGCAAGCAACCTAGTGGTGTGTCAGTGTAGGGAAATGCAGTGAAATATGCGTTATTTTGAAAAAAAGAATAAAATAGTACCAAAAATGGTAGAGAATAAGGTACTTTGTTTCAGCCATAGGGACCCGGGTTCGCGACCGCTATGAGAGAAGTGCTTGTACTCGAGTTTGAGCTTTATTTCGTGAAAATATGTTAAATGGTTCTTAAGATATACACTAAAACACATTATAATACACGACAATTAGTAACAATTCAATATGCAAAAATGACATATAATATATTGTTAGACGGTTGCCAGCCAACATTTTTACGTGAAATAAGAAAATTAAAACAAAATTGAATAGCTCCGTGGTAATTGGAATCAATTTTTGACAAAAGGTGTGCGTCATGTGATCTCATTGAAAAGGTAAGGGTTATAGTCGTTCATGTAGAATATATGTTTCTAACTTCATTATTTTATGCTCTTTCTGCTAATTTGTGCCTTTCGTACCTATCCTGATGTGTAGAATATGAAAACAACATATTTTGTTCTTACATTGAAAATATATATACAGGGTGCATCAAAATAAACCGTTGCAGAAGACAAGATAACACTTCGATTTCAGAAAGTTTTAAAAGTTTGATATAATTAGGTAGTTTCTCTTTGTGTTACGTAAAAATACACATATGTGATCCTCGGGTGTCATATGCAAGCAACCTAGTGGTGTGTCAGTGTAGGGAAATGCAATGAAATATGCGTTATTTTGAAAAAAAAGGATAAAATAGTACCAAAAATGGTAGAGAATAAGGTACTTTGTTTCAGCCATAGGGACCCGGTTTCGCGACCGCTATGAGAGAAGTACTTGTACTCGAGTTTGAGCTTTATTTCGTGAAAATATGTTAAATGGTTCTTAAGATATAGACCAAAACAGATTATAATACACGACAATTAGTAACAATTCAATATGCACATAATGACATATAATATATTGTTAGACGGTTGCCAGCCAACATTTTTACGTGAAATAAGAAAATTAAAACAAAATTGAATAGCTCCGTGGTAATTGGAATCAATTTTTGACAGAAGATGTGCGTCATGTGATCTCATTGAAAAGGTACGGGTTATAGTCGTTCATGTAGAATATATGTTTCTAACTTCATTACTTTATGCTCTTTCTGCTAATTTGTGCCTTTCGTACCTATCCTGATGTGTAGAATATGAAAACAACATATTTTGTTCTTACATTGAAAATATATATACAGGGTGCATCAAAATAAACCGTTGCAGAAGACAAGTTAACACTTCGATTTCAGAAAGTTTTAAAAGTTTGATATAATTAGGTAGTTTCTCTTTGTGTTACGTAAAAATACACATATGTGATCCTCGGGTGTCATATGCAAGCAACCTAGTGGTGTGTCAGTGTAGGGAAATGCAGTGAAATATGCGTTATTTTGAAAAAAAGGATAAAATAGTACCAAAAATGGTAGAGAATAAGGTACTTTGTTTCAGCCATAGGGACCCGGTTTCGCGACCGCTATGAGAGAAGTGCTTGTACTCGAGTTTGAGCTTTATTTCGTGAAAATATGTTAAATGGTTCTTAAGATATAGACCAAAACAGATTATAGTACACGACAATTAGTAACAATTCAATATGCACATAATGACATATAATATATTGTTAGACGGTTGCCAGCCAACATTTTTACGTGAAATAAGAAAATTAAAACAAAATTGAATAGCTCCGTGGTAATTGGAATCAATTTTTGACAGAAGATGTGCGTCATGTGATCTCATTGAAAAGGTACGGGTTATAGTCGTTCATGTAGAATATATGTTTCTAACTTCATTACTTTATGCTCTTTCTGCTAATTTGTGCCTTTCGTACCTATCCTGATGTGTAGAATATGAAAACAACATATTTTGTTCTTACATTGAAAATATATATACAGGGTACATCAAAATAAACCGTTGCAGAAGACAAGTTAACACTTCGATTTCAGAAAGTTTTAAAAGTTTGATATAATTAGGTAGTTTCTCTTTGTGTTACGTAAAAATACACATATGTGATCCTCGGGTGTCTAATGCAAGCAACCTAGTGGTGTGTCAGTGTAGGGAAATGCCGTGAAATATGCGTTATTTTGAAAAAAAGAATAAAATAGTACCAAAAATGGTAGAGAATAAGGTACTTTGTTTCAGCCATAGGGACCCGGGTTCGCGACCGCTATGAGAGAAGTGCTTGTACTCGAGTTTGAGCTTTATTTCGTGAAAATATGTTAAATGGTTCTTAAGATATAGACCAAAACAGATTATAATACACGACAATTAGTAACAATTCAATATGCACATAATGACATATAATATATTGTTAGACGATTGCCAGCCAACATTTTTACGTGAAATAAGAAAATTAAAACAAAATTGAATAGCTCCGTGGTAATTGGAATCAATTTTTGACAGAAGGTGTGCGTAATGTGATCTCATTGAAAAGGTAAGGGTTATAGTCGTTCGTGTAGAATATATGTTTCTAACTTCATTATTTTATGCTCTTTCTGCTAATTTGTGCCTTTCGTACCTATCCTGATGTGTAGAATATGAAAACAACATATCTTGTTCTTACATTGAATATATATATACAGGGTGCATCAAAATAAACCCTTGCAGAAGACAAGATAACACTTCGATTTCAGAAAGTTTTAAAAGTTTGATATAATTAGGTAGTTTCTCTTTGTGTTACGTAAAAATACACATATGTGATCCTCGGGTGTCATATGCAAGCAACCTAGTGGTGTGTCAGTGTAGGGAAATGCAGTGAAATATGCGTTATTTTGAAAAAAAGAATAAAATAGTACCAAAAATGGTAGAGAATAAGGTACTTTGTTTCAGCCATAGGGACCCGGTTTCGCGACCGCTATGAGAGAAGTGCTTGTACTCGAGTTTGAGCTTTATTTCGTGAAAATATGTTAAATGGTTCTTAAGATATAGACCAAAACAGATTATAATACACGACAATTAGTAACAATTCAATATGCACATAATGACATATAATATATTGTTAGACGGTTGCCAGCCAACATTTTTACGTGAAATAAGAAAATTAAAACAAAATTGAATAGCTCCGTGGTAATTGGAATCAATTTTTGACAGAAGGTGTGCGTAATGTGATCTCATTGAAAAGGTAAGGGTTATAGTCGTTCATCTAGAATATATGTTTCTAACTTCATTATTTTATGCTCTTTCTGCTAATTTGTGCCTTTCGTACCTATCCTGATGTGTAGAATATGAAAACAACATATTTTGTTCTTACATTGAAAATATATATACAGGGTGCATCAAAATAAACCGTTGCAGAAGACAAGATAACACTTCGATTTCAGAAAGTTTTAAAAGTTTGATATAATTAGGTAGTTTCTCTTTGTGTTACGTAAGAATACACATATGTGATCCTCGGGTGTCATATGCAAGCAACCTAGTGGTGTGTCAGTGTAGGGAAATGCAGTGAAATATGCGTTATTTTGAAAAAAAGAATAAAATAGTACCAAAAATGGTAGAGAATAAGGTACTTTGTTTCAGCCATAGGGACCCGGGTTCGCGACCGCTATGAGAGAAGTGCTTGTACTCGAGTTTGAGCTTTATTTCGTGAAAATATGTTAAATGGTTCTTAAGATATAGACCAAAACAGATTATAATACACGACAATTAGTAACAATTCAATATGCACATAATGACATATAATATATTGTTAGACGGTTGCCAGCCAACATTTTTACGTGAAATAAGAAAATTAAAACAAAATTGAATAGCTCCGTTGGAATTGGAATCAATTTTTGACAAAAGGTGTGCGTCATGTGATCTCATTGAATAGGTAAGGGTTATAGTCGTTCATATAGAATATATGTTTCTAACTTCATTATTTTATGCTCTTTCTGCTAATTTGTGCCTTTCGTACCTATCCTGATGTGTAGAATATGAAAACAACATATTTTGTTCTTACATTGAAAATATATATACAGGGTGCATCAAAATAAACCGTTGCAGAAGACAAGATAACACTTCGATTTCAGAAAGTTTTAAAAGTTTGATATAATTAGGTAGTTTCTCTTTGTGTTACGTAAAAATACACATATGTGATCCTCGGGTGTCATATGCAAGCAACCTAGTGGTGTGTCAGTGTAGGGAAATGCAGTGAAATATGCGTTATTTTGAAAAAAAAGGATAAAATTGTACCAAAAATGGTAGAGAATAAGGTACTTTGTTTCAGCCATAGGGACCCGGTTTCGCGACCGCTATGAGAGAAGTGCTTGTACTCGAGTTTGAGCTTTATTTCGTGAAAATATGTTAAATGGTTCTTAAGATATAGACCAAAACAGACTATAATACACGACAATTAGTAACAATTCAATATGCACATAATGACATATAATATATTGTTAGACGGTTGCCAGCCAACATTTTTACGTGAAATAAGAAAATTAAAACAAAATTGAATAGCTCCGTGGTAATTGGAATCAATTTTTGACAGAAGGTGTGCGTAGTGTGATCTCATTGAAAAGGTAAGGGTTATAGTCGTTCATGTAGAATATATGTTTCTAACTTCATTATTTTATGCTCTTTCTGCTAATTTGTGCCTTTCGTACCTATCCTGATGTGTAGAATATGAAAACAACATATTTTGTTCTTACATTGAATATATATATACAGGGTGCATCAAAATAAACCGTTGCAGAAGACAAGATAACACTTCGATTTCAGAAAGTTTTAAAAGTTTGATATAATTAGGTAGTTTCTCTTTGTGTTACGTAAAAATACACATATGTGATCCTCGGGTGTCATATGCAAGCAACCTAGTGGTGTGTCAGTGTAGGGAAATGCAGTGAAATATGCGTTATTTTGAAAAAAAAGGATAAAATAGTACCAAAAATGGTAGAGAATAAGGTACTTTGTTTCAGCCATAGGGACCCGGTTTCGCGAACGCTATGAGAGAAGTGCTTGTACTCGAGTTTGAGCTTTATTTCGTGAAAATATGTTAAATGGTTCTTAAGATATAGACCAAAACAGATTATAATACACGACAATTAGTAACAATTCAATATGCACATAATGACATATAATATATTGTTAGACGGTTGCCAGCCAACATTTTTACGTGAAATAAGAAAATTAAAACAAAATTGAATAGCTCCGTGGTAATTGGAATCAATTTTTGACAAAAGGTGTGCGTCATGTGATCTCATTGAAAAGGTACGGGTTATAGTCGTTCATGTAGAATATATGTTTCTAACTTCATTATTTTATGCTCTTTCTGCTAATTTGTGCCTTTCGTACCTATCCTGATGTGTAGAATATGAAAACAACATATTTTGTTCTTACATTGAAAATATATATACAGGGTGCATCAAAATAAACCGTTGCAGAAGACAAGATAACACTTCGATTTCAGAAAGTTTTAAAAGTTTGATATAATTAGGTAGTTTCTCTTTGTGTTACGTAAAAATACACATATGTGATCCTCGGGTGTCATATGCAAGCAACCTAGTGGTGTGTCAGTGTAGGGAAATGCAATGAAATATGCGTTATTTTGAAAAAAAAGGATAAAATAGTACCAAAAATGGTAGAGAATAAGGTACTTTGTTTCAGCCATAGGGACCCGGTTTCGCGACCGCTATGAGAGAAGTACTTGTACTCGAGTTTGAGCTTTATTTCGTGAAAATATGTTAAATGGTTCTTAAGATATAGACCAAAACAGATTATAATACACGACAATTAGTAACAATTCAATATGCACATAATGACATATAATATATTGTTAGACGGTTGCCAGCCAACATTTTTACGTGAAATAAGAAAATTAAAACAAAATTGAATAGCTCCGTGGTAATTGGAATCAATTTTTGACAGAAGATGTGCGTCATGTGATCTCATTGAAAAGGTACGGGTTATAGTCGTTCATGTAGAATATATGTTTCTAACTTCATTACTTTATGCTCTTTCTGCTAATTTGTGCCTTTCGTACCTATCCTGATGTGTAGAATATGAAAACAACATATTTTGTTCTTACATTGAAAATATATATACAGGGTGCATCAAAATAAACCGTTGCAGAAGACAAGTTAACACTTCGATTTCAGAAAGTTTTAAAAGTTTGATATAATTAGGTAGTTTCTCTTTGCGTTACGTAAAAATACACATATGTGATCCTCGGGTGTCTAATGCAAGCAACCTAGTGGTGTGTCAGTGTAGGGAAATGCCGTGAAATATGCGTTATTTTGAAAAAAAGAATAAAATAGTACCAAAAATGGTAGAGAATAAGGTACTTTGTTTCAGCCATAGGGACCCGGGTTCGCGACCGCTATGAGAGAAGTGCTTGTACTCGAGTTTGAGCTTTATTTCGTGAAAATATGTTAAATGGTTCTTAAGATATAGACTAAAACACATTATAATACACGACAATTAGTAACAATTCAATATGCAAAAATGACATATAATATATTGTTAGACGGTTGCCAGCCAACATTTTTACGTGAAATAAGAAAATTAAAACAAAATTGAATAGCTCCGTGGTAATTGGAATCAATTTTTGACAGAAGGTGTGCGTCATGTGATCTCATTGAAAAGGTAAGGGTTATAGTCGTTCATGTAGAATATATGTTTCTAACTTCATTATTTTATGCTCTTTCTGCTAATTTGTGCCTTTCGTACCTATCCTGATGTGTAGAATATGAAAACAACATATTTTGATCTTACATTGAAAATATATATACAGGGTGCATCAAAATAAACCGTTGCAGAAGACAAGATAACACTTCGATTTCAGAAAGTTTTAAAAGTTTGATATAATTAGGTAGTTTCTCTTTGTGTTACGAAAAAATACACATATGTGATCCTCGGGTGTCATATGCAAGCAACCTAGTGGTGTGTCAGTGTAGGGAAATGCAGTGAAATATGCGTTATTTTGAAAAAAAGAATAAAATAGTACCAAAAATGGTAGAGAATAAGGTACTTTGTTTCAGCCATAGGGACCCGGGTTCGCGACCGCTATGAGAGAAGTGCTTGTACTCGAGTTTGAGCTTTATTTCGTGAAAATATGTTAAATGGTTCTTAAGATATACACTAAAACACATTATAATACACGACAATTAGTAACAATTCAATATGCAAAAATGACATATAATATATTGTTAGACGGTTGCCAGCCAACATTTTTACGTGAAATAAGAAAATTAAAACAAAATTGAATAGCTCCGTGGTAATTGGAATCAATTTTTGACAAAAGGTGTGCGTCATGTGATCTCATTGAAAAGGTAAGGGTTATAGTCGTTCATGTAGAATATATGTTTCTAACTTCATTATTTTATGCTCTTTCTGCTAATTTGTGCCTTTCGTACCTATCCTGATGTGTAGAATATGAAAACAACATATTTTGTTCTTACATTGAAAATATATATACAGGGTGCATCAAAATAAACCGTTGCAGAAGACAAGATAACACTTCGATTTCAGAAAGTTTTAAAAGTTTGATATAATTAGGTAGTTTCTCTTTGTGTTACGTAAAAATACACATATGTGATCCTCGGGTGTCATATGCAAGCAACCTAGTGGTGTGTCAGTGTAGGGAAATGCAATGAAATATGCGTTATTTTGAAAAAAAAGGATAAAATAGTACCAAAAATGGTAGAGAATAAGGTACTTTGTTTCAGCCATAGGGACCCGGTTTCGCGAACGCTATGAGAGAAGTGCTTGTACTCGAGTTTGAGCTTTATTTCGTGAAAATATGTTAAATGGTTCTTAAGATATAGACCAAAACAGATTATAATACACGACAATTAGTAACAATTCAATATGCACATAATGACATATAATATATTGTTAGACGGTTGCCAGCCAACATTTTTACGTGAAATAAGAAAATTAAAACAAAATTGAATAGCTCCGTGGTAATTGGAATCAATTTTTGACAAAAGGTGTGCGTCATGTGATCTCATTGAAAAGGTACGGGTTATAGTCGTTCATGTAGAATATATGTTTCTAACTTCATTATTTTATGCTCTTTCTGCTAATTTGTGCCTTTCGTACCTATCCTGATGTGTAGAATATGAAAACAACATATTTTGTTCTTACATTGAAAATATATATACAGGGTGCATCAAAATAAACCGTTGCAGAAGACAAGATAACACTTCGATTTCAGAAAGTTTTAAAAGTTTGATATAATTAGGTAGTTTCTCTTTGTGTTACGTAAAAATACACATATGTGATCCTCGGGTGTCATATGCAAGCAACCTAGTGGTGTGTCAGTGTAGGGAAATGCAATGAAATATGCGTTATTTTGAAAAAAAAGGATAAAATAGTACCAAAAATGGTAGAGAATAAGGTACTTTGTTTCAGCCATAGGGACCCGGTTTCGCGACCGCTATGAGAGAAGTACTTGTACTCGAGTTTGAGCTTTATTTCGTGAAAATATGTTAAATGGTTCTTAAGATATAGACCAAAACAGATTATAATACACGACAATTAGTAACAATTCAATATGCACATAATGACATATAATATATTGTTAGACGGTTGCCAGCCAACATTTTTACGTGAAATAAGAAAATTAAAACAAAATTGAATAGCTCCGTGGTAATTGGAATCAATTTTTGACAGAAGATGTGCGTCATGTGATCTCATTGAAAAGGTACGGGTTATAGTCGTTCATGTAGAATATATGTTTCTAACTTCATTACTTTATGCTCTTTCTGCTAATTTGTGCCTTTCGTACCTATCCTGATGTGTAGAATATGAAAACAACATATTTTGTTCTTACATTGAAAATATATATACAGGGTGCATCAAAATAAACCGTTGCAGAAGACAAGTTAACACTTCGATTTCAGAAAGTTTTAAAAGTTTGATATAATTAGGTAGTTTCTCTTTGCGTTACGTAAAAATACACATATGTGATCCTCGGGTGTCTAATGCAAGCAACCTAGTGGTGTGTCAGTGTAGGGAAATGCCGTGAAATATGCGTTATTTTGAAAAAAAGAATAAAATAGTACCAAAAATGGTAGAGAATAAGGTACTTTGTTTCAGCCATAGGGACCCGGGTTCGCGACCGCTATGAGAGAAGTGCTTGTACTCGAGTTTGAGCTTTATTTCGTGAAAATATGTTAAATGGTTCTTAAGATATAGACTAAAACACATTATAATACACGACAATTAGTAACAATTCAATATGCAAAAATGACATATAATATATTGTTAGACGGTTGCCAGCCAACATTTTTACGTGAAATAAGAAAATTAAAACAAAATTGAATAGCTCCGTGGTAATTGGAATCAATTTTTGACAGAAGGTGTGCGTCATGTGATCTCATTGAAAAGGTAAGGGTTATAGTCGTTCATGTAGAATATATGTTTCTAACTTCATTATTTTATGCTCTTTCTGCTAATTTGTGCCTTTCGTACCTATCCTGATGTGTAGAATATGAAAACAACATATTTTGATCTTACATTGAAAATATATATACAGGGTGCATCAAAATAAACCGTTGCAGAAGACAAGATAACACTTCGATTTCAGAAAGTTTTAAAAGTTTGATATAATTAGGTAGTTTCTCTTTGTGTTACGAAAAAATACACATATGTGATCCTCGGGTGTCATATGCAAGCAACCTAGTGGTGTGTCAGTGTAGGGAAATGCAGTGAAATATGCGTTATTTTGAAAAAAAGAATAAAATAGTACCAAAAATGGTAGAGAATAAGGTACTTTGTTTCAGCCATAGGGACCCGGGTTCGCGACCGCTATGAGAGAAGTGCTTGTACTCGAGTTTGAGCTTTATTTCGTGAAAATATGTTAAATGGTTCTTAAGATATACACTAAAACACATTATAATACACGACAATTAGTAACAATTCAATATGCAAAAATGACATATAATATATTGTTAGACGGTTGCCAGCCAACATTTTTACGTGAAATAAGAAAATTAAAACAAAATTGAATAGCTCCGTGGTAATTGGAATCAATTTTTGACAAAAGGTGTGCGTCATGTGATCTCATTGAAAAGGTAAGGGTTATAGTCGTTCATGTAGAATATATGTTTCTAACTTCATTATTTTATGCTCTTTCTGCTAATTTGTGCCTTTCGTACCTATCCTGATGTGTAGAATATGAAAACAACATATTTTGTTCTTACATTGAAAATATATATACAGGGTGCATCAAAATAAACCGTTGCAGAAGACAAGATAACACTTCGATTTCAGAAAGTTTTAAAAGTTTGATATAATTAGGTAGTTTCTCTTTGTGTTACGTAAAAATACACATATGTGATCCTCGGGTGTCATATGCAAGCAACCTAGTGGTGTGTCAGTGTAGGGAAATGCAATGAAATATGCGTTATTTTGAAAAAAAAGGATAAAATAGTACCAAAAATGGTAGAGAATAAGGTACTTTGTTTCAGCCATAGGGACCCGGTTTCGCGACCGCTATGAGAGAAGTACTTGTACTCGAGTTTGAGCTTTATTTCGTGAAAATATGTTAAATGGTTCTTAAGATATAGACCAAAACAGATTATAATACACGACAATTAGTAACAATTCAATATGCACATAATGACATATAATATATTGTTAGACGGTTGCCAGCCAACATTTTTACGTGAAATAAGAAAATTAAAACAAAATTGAATAGCTCCGTGGTAATTGGAATCAATTTTTGACAGAAGATGTGCGTCATGTGATCTCATTGAAAAGGTACGGGTTATAGTCGTTCATGTAGAATATATGTTTCTAACTTCATTACTTTATGCTCTTTCTGCTAATTTGTGCCTTTCGTACCTATCCTGATGTGTAGAATATGAAAACAACATATTTTGTTCTTACATTGAAAATATATATACAGGGTGCATCAAAATAAACCGTTGCAGAAGACAAGTTAACACTTCGATTTCAGAAAGTTTTAAAAGTTTGATATAATTAGGTAGTTTCTCTTTGTGTTACGTAAAAATACACATATGTGATCCTCGGGTGTCATATGCAAGCAACCTAGTGGTGTGTCAGTGTAGGGAAATGCAGTGAAATATGCGTTATTTTGAAAAAAAGGATAAAATAGTACCAAAAATGGTAGAGAATAAGGAACTTTGTTTCAGCCATAGGGACCCGGTTTCGCGACCGCTATGAGAGAAGTGCTTGTACTCGAGTTTGAGCTTTATTTCGTGAAAATATGTTAAATGGTTCTTAAGATATAGACCAAAACAGATTATAGTACACGACAATTAGTAACAATTCAATATGCACATAATGACATATAATATATTGTTAGACGGTTGCCAGCCAACATTTTTACGTGAAATAAGAAAATTAAAACAAAATTGAATAGCTCCGTGGTAATTGGAATCAATTTTTGACAGAAGATGTGCGTCATGTGATCTCATTGAAAAGGTACGGGTTATAGTCGTTCATGTAGAATATATGTTTCTAACTTCATTACTTTATGCTCTTTCTGCTAATTTGTGCCTTTCGTACCTATCCTGATGTGTAGAATATGAAAACAACATATTTTGTTCTTACATTGAAAATATATATACAGGGTACATCAAAATAAACCGTTGCAGAAGACAAGTTAACACTTCGATTTCAGAAAGTTTTAAAAGTTTGATATAATTAGGTAGTTTCTCTTTGTGTTACGTAAAAATACACATATGTGATCCTCGGGTGTCTAATGCAAGCAACCTAGTGGTGTGTCAGTGTAGGGAAATGCCGTGAAATATGCGTTATTTTGAAAAAAAGAATAAAATAGTACCAAAAATGGTAGAGAATAAGGTACTTTGTTTCAGCCATAGGGACCCGGGTTCGCGACCGCTATGAGAGAAGTGCTTGTACTCGAGTTTGAGCTTTATTTCGTGAAAATATGTTAAATGGTTCTTAAGATATAGACCAAAACAGATTATAATACACGACAATTAGTAACAATTCAATATGCACATAATGACATATAATATATTGTTAGACGATTGCCAGCCAACATTTTTACGTGAAATAAGAAAATTAAAACAAAATTGAATAGCTCCGTGGTAATTGGAATCAATTTTTGACAGAAGGTGTGCGTAATGTGATCTCATTGAAAAGGTAAGGGTTATAGTCGTTCGTGTAGAATATATGTTTCTAACTTCATTATTTTATGCTCTTTCTGCTAATTTGTGCCTTTCGTACCTATCCTGATGTGTAGAATATGAAAACAACATATCTTGTTCTTACATTGAATATATATATACAGGGTGCATCAAAATAAACCGTTGCAGAAGACAAGATAACACTTCGATTTCAGAAAGTTTTAAAAGTTTGATATAATTAGGTAGTTTCTCTTTGTGTTACGTAAAAATACACATATGTGATCCTCGGGTGTCATATGCAAGCAACCTAGTGGTGTGTCAGTGTAGGGAAATGCAGTGAAATATGCGTTATTTTGAAAAAAAGAATAAAATAGTACCAAAAATGGTAGAGAATAAGGTACTTTGTTTCAGCCATAGGGACCCGGTTTCGCGACCGCTATGAGAGAAGTGCTTGTACTCGAGTTTGAGCTTTATTTCGTGAAAATATGTTAAATGGTTCTTAAGATATAGACCAAAACAGATTATAATACACGACAATTAGTAACAATTCAATATGCACATAATGACATATAATATATTGTTAGACGGTTGCCAGCCAACATTTTTACGTGAAATAAGAAAATTAAAACAAAATTGAATAGCTCCGTGGTAATTGGAATCAATTTTTGACAGAAGGTGTGCGTAATGTGATCTCATTGAAAAGGTAAGGGTTATAGTCGTTCATGTAGAATATATGTTTCTAACTTCATTATTTTATGCTCTTTCTGCTAATTTGTGCCTTTCGTACCTATCCTGATGTGTAGAATATGAAAACAACATATTTTGTTCTTACATTGAAAATATATATACAGGGTGCATCAAAATAAACCGTTGCAGAAGACAAGATAACACTTCGATTTCAGAAAGTTTTAAAAGTTTGATATAATTAGGTAGTTTCTCTTTGTGTTACGTAAGAATACACATATGTGATCCTCGGGTGTCATATGCAAGCAACCTAGTGGTGTGTCAGTGTAGGGAAATGCAGTGAAATATGCGTTATTTTGAAAAAAAGAATAAAATAGTACCAAAAATGGTAGAGAATAAGGTACTTTGTTTCAGCCATAGGGACCCGGGTTCGCGACCGCTATGAGAGAAGTGCTTGTACTCGAGTTTGAGCTTTATTTCGTGAAAATATGTTAAATGGTTCTTAAGATATAGACCAAAACAGATTATAATACACGACAATTAGTAACAATTCAATATGCACATAATGACATATAATATATTGTTAGACGGTTGCCAGCCAACATTTTTACGTGAAATAAGAAAATTAAAACAAAATTGAATAGCTCCGTTGGAATTGGAATCAATTTTTGACAAAAGGTGTGCGTCATGTGATCTCATTGAATAGGTAAGGGTTATAGTCGTTCATATAGAATATATGTTTCTAACTTCATTATTTTATGCTCTTTCTGCTAATTTGTGCCTTTCGTACCTATCCTGATGTGTAGAATATGAAAACAACATATTTTGTTCTTACATTGAAAATATATATACAGGGTGCATCAAAATAAACCGTTGCAGAAGACAAGATAACACTTCGATTTCAGAAAGTTTTAAAAGTTTGATATAATTAGGTAGTTTCTCTTTGTGTTACGTAAAAATACACATATGTGATCCTCGGGTGTCATATGCAAGCAACCTAGTGGTGTGTCAGTGTAGGGAAATGCAGTGAAATATGCGTTATTTTGAAAAAAAAGGATAAAATTGTACCAAAAATGGTAGAGAATAAGGTACTTTGTTTCAGCCATAGGGACCCGGTTTCGCGACCGCTATGAGAGAAGTGCTTGTACTCGAGTTTGAGCTTTATTTCGTGAAAATATGTTAAATGGTTCTTAAGATATAGACCAAAACAGACTATAATACACGACAATTAGTAACAATTCAATATGCACATAATGACATATAATATATTGTTAGACGGTTGCCAGCCAACATTTTTACGTGAAATAAGAAAATTAAAACAAAATTGAATAGCTCCGTGGTAATTGGAATCAATTTTTGACAGAAGGTGTGCGTAGTGTGATCTCATTGAAAAGGTAAGGGTTATAGTCGTTCATGTAGAATATATGTTTCTAACTTCATTATTTTATGCTCTTTCTGCTAATTTGTGCCTTTCGTACCTATCCTGATGTGTAGAATATGAAAACAACATATTTTGTTCTTACATTGAATATATATATACAGGGTGCATCAAAATAAACCGTTGCAGAAGACAAGATAACACTTCGATTTCAGAAAGTTTTAAAAGTTTGATATAATTAGGTAGTTTCTCTTTGTGTTACGTAAAAATACACATATGTGATCCTCGGGTGTCATATGCAAGCAACCTAGTGGTGTGTCAGTGTAGGGAAATGCAGTGAAATATGCGTTATTTTGAAAAAAAAAGGATAAAATAGTACCAAAAATGGTAGAGAATAAGGTACTTTGTTTCAGCCATAGGGACCCGGTTTCGCGAACGCTATGAGAGAAGTGCTTGTACTCGAGTTTGAGCTTTATTTCGTGAAAATATGTTAAATGGTTCTTAAGATATAGACCAAAACAGATTATAATACACGACAATTAGTAACAATTCAATATGCACATAATGACATATAATATATTGTTAGACGGTTGCCAGCCAACATTTTTACGTGAAATAAGAAAATTAAAACAAAATTGAATAGCTCCGTGGTAATTGGAATCAATTTTTGACAAAAGGTGTGCGTCATGTGATCTCATTGAAAAGGTATGGGTTATAGTCGTTCATGTAGAATATATGTTTCTAACTTCATTATTTTATGCTCTTTCTGCTAATTTGTGCCTTTCGTACCTATCCTGATGTGTAGAATATGAAAACAACATATTTTGTTCTTACATTGAAAATATATATACAGGGTGCATCAAAATAAACCGTTGCAGAAGACAAGATAACACTTCGATTTCAGAAAGTTTTAAAAGTTTGATATAATTAGGTAGTTTCTCTTTGTGTTACGTAAAAATACACATATGTGATCCTCGGGTGTCATATGCAAGCAAGCTAGTGGTGTGTCAGTGTAGGGAAATGCAATGAAATATGCGTTATTTTGAAAAAAAAGGATAAAATAGTACCAAAAATGGTAGAGAATAAGGTACTTTGTTTCAGCCATAGGGACCCGGTTTCGCGACCGCTATGAGAGAAGTACTTGTACTCGAGTTTGAGCTTTATTTCGTGAAAATATGTTAAATGGTTCTTAAGATATAGACCAAAACAGATTATAATACACGACAATTAGTAACAATTCAATATGCACATAATGACATATAATATATTGTTAGACGGTTGCCAGCCAACATTTTTACGTGAAATAAGAAAATTAAAACAAAATTGAATAGCTCCGTGGTAATTGGAATCAATTTTTGACAGAAGGTGTGCGTCATGTGATCTCATTGAAAAGGTACGGGTTATAGTCGTTCATGTAGAATATATGTTTCTAACTTCATTACTTTATGCTCTTTCTGCTAATTTGTGCCTTTCGTACCTATCCTGATGTGTAGAATATGAAAACAACATATTTTGTTCTTACATTGAAAATATATATACAGGGTGCATCAAAATAAACCGTTGCAGAAGACAAGTTAACACTTCGATTTCAGAAAGTTTTAAAAGTTTGATATAATTAGGTAGTTTCGCTTTGCGTTACGTAAAAATACACATATGTGATCCTCGGGTGTCTAATGCAAGCAACCTAGTGCTGTGTCAGTGTAGGGAAATGCCGTGAAATATGCGTTATTTTGAAAAAAAGAATAAAATAGTACCAAAAATGGTAGAGAATAAGGTACTTTGTTTCAGCCATAGGGACCCGGGTTCGCGACCGCTATGAGAGAAGTGCTTGTACTCGAGTTTGAGCTTTATTTCGTGAAAATATGTTAAATGGTTCTTAAGATATAGACCAAAACAGATTATAATACACGACAATTAGTAACAATTCAATATGCACATAATGACATATAATATATTGTTAGACGGTTGCCAGCCAACATTTTTACGTGAAATAAGAAAATTAAAACAAAATTGAATAGCTCCGTGGTAATTGGAATCAATTTTTGACAGAAGGTGTGCGTAATGTGATCTCATTGAAAAGGTAAGGGTTATAGTCGTTCATGTAGAATATATGTTTCTAACTTCATTATTTTATGCTCTTTCTGCTAATTTGTGCCTTTCGTACCTATCCTGATGTGTAGAATATGAAAACAACATATTTTGTTCTTACATTGAAAATATATATACAGGGTGCATCAAAATAAACCGTTGCAGAAGACAAGATAACACTTCGATTTCAGAAAGTTTTAAAAGTTTGATATAATTAGGTAGTTTCTCTTTGTGTTACGTAAGAATACACATATGTGATCCTCGGGTGTCATATGCAAGCAACCTAGTGGTGTGTCAGTGTAGGGAAATGCAGTGAAATATGCGTTATTTTGAAAAAAAGAATAAAATAGTACCAAAAATGGTAGAGAATAAGGTACTTTGTTTCAGCCATAGGGACCCGGGTTCGCGACCGCTATGAGAGAAGTGCTTGTACTCGAGTTTGAGCTTTATTTCGTGAAAATATGTTAAATGGTTCTTAAGATATAGACCAAAACAGATTATAATACACGACAATTAGTAACAATTCAATATGCACATAATGACATATAATATATTGTTAGACGGTTGCCAGCCAACATTTTTACGTGAAATAAGAAAATTAAAACAAAATTGAATAGCTCCGTTGGAATTGGAATCAATTTTTGACAAAAGGTGTGCGTCATGTGATCTCATTGAATAGGTAAGGGTTATAGTCGTTCATATAGAATATATGTTTCTAACTTCATTATTTTATGCTCTTTCTGCTAATTTGTGCCTTTCGTACCTATCCTGATGTGTAGAATATGAAAACAACATATTTTGTTCTTACATTGAAAATATATATACAGGGTGCATCAAAATAAACCGTTGCAGAAGACAAGATAACACTTCGATTTCAGAAAGTTTTAAAAGTTTGATATAATTAGGTAGTTTCTCTTTGTGTTACGTAAAAATACACATATGTGATCCTCGGGTGTCATATGCAAGCAACCTAGTGGTGTGTCAGTGTAGGGAAATGCAGTGAAATATGCGTTATTTTGAAAAAAAAGGATAAAATTGTACCAAAAATGGTAGAGAATAAGGTACTTTGTTTCAGCCATAGGGACCCGGTTTCGCGACCGCTATGAGAGAAGTGCTTGTACTCGAGTTTGAGCTTTATTTCGTGAAAATATGTTAAATGGTTCTTAAGATATAGACCAAAACAGACTATAATACACGACAATTAGTAACAATTCAATATGCACATAATGACATATAATATATTGTTAGACGGTTGCCAGCCAACATTTTTACGTGAAATAAGAAAATTAAAACAAAATTGAATAGCTCCGTGGTAATTGGAATCAATTTTTGACAGAAGGTGTGCGTAGTGTGATCTCATTGAAAAGGTAAGGGTTATAGTCGTTCATGTAGAATATATGTTTCTAACTTCATTATTTTATGCTCTTTCTGCTAATTTGTGCCTTTCGTACCTATCCTGATGTGTAGAATATGAAAACAACATATTTTGTTCTTACATTGAATATATATATACAGGGTGCATCAAAATAAACCGTTGCAGAAGACAAGATAACACTTCGATTTCAGAAAGTTTTAAAAGTTTGATATAATTAGGTAGTTTCTCTTTGTGTTACGTAAAAATACACATATGTGATCCTCGGGTGTCATATGCAAGCAACCTAGTGGTGTGTCAGTGTAGGGAAATGCAGTGAAATATGCGTTATTTTGAAAAAAAAAGGATAAAATAGTACCAAAAATGGTAGAGAATAAGGTACTTTGTTTCAGCCATAGGGACCCGGTTTCGCGAACGCTATGAGAGAAGTGCTTGTACTCGAGTTTGAGCTTTATTTCGTGAAAATATGTTAAATGGTTCTTAAGATATAGACCAAAACAGATTATAATACACGACAATTAGTAACAATTCAATATGCACATAATGACATATAATATATTGTTAGACGGTTGCCAGCCAACATTTTTACGTGAAATAAGAAAATTAAAACAAAATTGAATAGCTCCGTGGTAATTGGAATCAATTTTTGACAAAAGGTGTGCGTCATGTGATCTCATTGAAAAGGTAAGGGTTATAGTCGTTCATGTAGAATATATGTTTCTAACTTCATTATTTTATGCTCTTTCTGCTAATTTGTGCCTTTCGTACCTATCCTGATGTGTAGAATATGAAAACAACATATTTTGTTCTTACATTGAAAATATATATACAGGGTGCATCAAAATAAACCGTTGCAGAAGACAAGATAACACTTCGATTTCAGAAAGTTTTAAAAGTTTGATATAATTAGGTAGTTTCTCTTTGTGTTACGTAAAAATACACATATGTGATCCTCGGGTGTCATATGCAAGCAACCTAGTGGTGTGTCAGTGTAGGGAAATGCAATGAAATATGCGTTATTTTGAAAAAAAAGGATAAAATAGTACCAAAAATGGTAGAGAATAAGGTACTTTGTTTCAGCCATAGGGACCCGGTTTCGCGACCGCTATGAGAGAAGTACTTGTACTCGAGTTTGAGCTTTATTTCGTGAAAATATGTTAAATGGTTCTTAAGATATAGACCAAAACAGATTATAATACACGACAATTAGTAACAATTCAATATGCACATAATGACATATAATATATTGTTAGACGGTTGCCAGCCAACATTTTTACGTGAAATAAGAAAATTAAAACAAAATTGAATAGCTCCGTGGTAATTGGAATCAATTTTTGACAGAAGGTGTGCGTCATGTGATCTCATTGAAAAGGTACGGGTTATAGTCGTTCATGTAGAATATATGTTTCTAACTTCATTACTTTATGCTCTTTCTGCTAATTTGTGCCTTTCGTACCTATCCTGATGTGTAGAATATGAAAACAACATATTTTGTTCTTACATTGAAAATATATATACAGGGTGCATCAAAATAAACCGTTGCAGAAGACAAGTTAACACTTCGATTTCAGAAAGTTTTAAAAGTTTGATATAATTAGGTAGTTTCGCTTTGCGTTACGTAAAAATACACATATGTGATCCTCGGGTGTCTAATGCAAGCAACCTAGTGGTGTGTCAGTGTAGGGAAATGCCGTGAAATATGCGTTATTTTGAAAAAAAGAATAAAATAGTACCAAAAATGGTAGAGAATAAGGTACTTTGTTTCAGCCATAGGGACCCGGGTTCGCGACCGCTATGAGAGAAGTGCTTGTACTCGAGTTTGAGCTTTATTTCGTGAAAATATGTTAAATGGTTCTTAAGATATAGACCAAAACAGATTATAATACACGACAATTAGTAACAATTCAATATGCACATAATGACATATAATATATTGTTAGACGGTTGCCAGCCAACATTTTTACGTGAAATAAGAAAATTAAAACAAAATTGAATAGCTCCGTGGTAATTGGAATCAATTTTTGACAGAAGGTGTGCGTCATGTGATCTCATTGAAAAGGTAAGGGTTATAGTCGTTCATGTAGAATATATGTTTCTAACTTCATTATTTTATGCTCTTTCTGCTAATTTGTGCCTTTCGTACCTATCCTGATGTGTAGAATATGAAAACAACATATTTTGTTCTTACATTGAAAATATATATACAGGGTGCATCAAAATAAACCGTTGCAGAAGACAAGATAACACTTCGATTTCAGAAAGTTTTAAAAGTTTGATATAATTAGGTAGTTTCTCTTTGTGTTACGTAAAAATACACATATGTGATCCTCGGGTGTCATATGCAAGCAACCTAGTGGTGTGTCAGTGTAGGGAAATGCAATGAAATATGCGTTATTTTGAAAAAAAAGGATAAAATAGTACCAAAAATGGTAGAGAATAAGGTACTTTGTTTCAGCCATAGGGACCCGGTTTCGCGACCGCTATGAGAGAAGTACTTGTACTCGAGTTTGAGCTTTATTTCGTGAAAATATGTTAAATGGTTCTTAAGATATAGACCAAAACAGATTATAATACACGACAATTAGTAACAATTCAATATGCACATAATGACATATAATATATTGTTAGACGATTGCCAGCCAACATTTTTACGTGAAATAAGAAAATTAAAACAAAATTGAATAGCTCCGTGGTAATTGGAATCAATTTTTGACAGAAGGTGTGCGTAATGTGATCTCATTGAAAAGGTAAGGGTTATAGTCGTTCGTGTAGAATATATGTTTCTAACTTCATTATTTTATGCTCTTTCTGCTAATTTGTGCCTTTCGTACCTATCCTGATGTGTAGAATATGAAAACAACATATCTTGTTCTTACATTGAATATATATATACAGGGTGCATCAAAATAAACCGTTGCAGAAGACAAGATAACACTTCGATTTCAGAAAGTTTTAAAAGTTTGATATAATTAGGTAGTTTCTCTTTGTGTTACGTAAAAATACACATATGTGATCCTCGGGTGTCATATGCAAGCAACCTAGTGGTGTGTCAGTGTAGGGAAATGCAGTGAAATATGCGTTATTTTGAAAAAAAGAATAAAATAGTACCAAAAATGGTAGAGAATAAGGTACTTTGTTTCAGCCATAGGGACCCGGTTTCGCGACCGCTATGAGAGAAGTGCTTGTACTCGAGTTTGAGCTTTATTTCGTGAAAATATGTTAAATGGTTCTTAAGATATAGACCAAAACAGATTATAATACACGACAATTAGTAACAATTCAATATGCACATAATGACATATAATATATTGTTAGACGGTTGCCAGCCAACATTTTTACGTGAAATAAGAAAATTAAAACAAAATTGAATAGCTCCGTGGTAATTGGAATCAATTTTTGACAGAAGGTGTGCGTAATGTGATCTCATTGAAAAGGTAAGGGTTATAGTCGTTCATGTAGAATATATGTTTCTAACTTCATTATTTTATGCTCTTTCTGCTAATTTGTGCCTTTCGTACCTATCCTGATGTGTAGAATATGAAAACAACATATTTTGTTCTTACATTGAAAATATATATACAGGGTGCATCAAAATAAACCGTTGCAGAAGACAAGATAACACTTCGATTTCAGAAAGTTTTAAAAGTTTGATATAATTAGGTAGTTTCTCTTTGTGTTACGTAAGAATACACATATGTGATCCTCGGGTGTCATATGCAAGCAACCTAGTGGTGTGTCAGTGTAGGGAAATGCAGTGAAATATGCGTTATTTTGAAAAAAAGAATAAAATAGTACCAAAAATGGTAGAGAATAAGGTACTTTGTTTCAGCCATAGGGACCCGGGTTCGCGACCGCTATGAGAGAAGTGCTTGTACTCGAGTTTGAGCTTTATTTCGTGAAAATATGTTAAATGGTTCTTAAGATATAGACCAAAACAGATTATAATACACGACAATTAGTAACAATTCAATATGCACATAATGACATATAATATATTGTTAGACGGTTGCCAGCCAACATTTTTACGTGAAATAAGAAAATTAAAACAAAATTGAATAGCTCCGTTGGAATTGGAATCAATTTTTGACAAAAGGTGTGCGTCATGTGATCTCATTGAATAGGTAAGGGTTATAGTCGTTCATATAGAATATATGTTTCTAACTTCATTATTTTATGCTCTTTCTGCTAATTTGTGCCTTTCGTACCTATCCTGATGTGTAGAATATGAAAACAACATATTTTGTTCTTACATTGAAAATATATATACAGGGTGCATCAAAATAAACCGTTGCAGAAGACAAGATAACACTTCGATTTCAGAAAGTTTTAAAAGTTTGATATAATTAGGTAGTTTCTCTTTGTGTTACGTAAAAATACACATATGTGATCCTCGGGTGTCATATGCAAGCAACCTAGTGGTGTGTCAGTGTAGGGAAATGCAGTGAAATATGCGTTATTTTGAAAAAAAAGGATAAAATTGTACCAAAAATGGTAGAGAATAAGGTACTTTGTTTCAGCCATAGGGACCCGGTTTCGCGACCGCTATGAGAGAAGTGCTTGTACTCGAGTTTGAGCTTTATTTCGTGAAAATATGTTAAATGGTTCTTAAGATATAGACCAAAACAGACTATAATACACGACAATTAGTAACAATTCAATATGCACATAATGACATATAATATATTGTTAGACGGTTGCCAGCCAACATTTTTACGTGAAATAAGAAAATTAAAACAAAATTGAATAGCTCCGTGGTAATTGGAATCAATTTTTGACAGAAGGTGTGCGTAGTGTGATCTCATTGAAAAGGTAAGGGTTATAGTCGTTCATGTAGAATATATGTTTCTAACTTCATTATTTTATGCTCTTTCTGCTAATTTGTGCCTTTCGTACCTATCCTGATGTGTAGAATATGAAAACAACATATTTTGTTCTTACATTGAATATATATATACAGGGTGCATCAAAATAAACCGTTGCAGAAGACAAGATAACACTTCGATTTCAGAAAGTTTTAAAAGTTTGATATAATTAGGTAGTTTCTCTTTGTGTTACGTAAAAATACACATATGTGATCCTCGGGTGTCATATGCAAGCAACCTAGTGGTGTGTCAGTGTAGGGAAATGCAGTGAAATATGCGTTATTTTGAAAAAAAAGGATAAAATAGTACCAAAAATGGTAGAGAATAAGGTACTTTGTTTCAGCCATAGGGACCCGGTTTCGCGAACGCTATGAGAGAAGTGCTTGTACTCGAGTTTGAGCTTTATTTCGTGAAAATATGTTAAATGGTTCTTAAGATATAGACCAAAACAGATTATAATACACGACAATTAGTAACAATTCAATATGCACATAATGACATATAATATATTGTTAGACGGTTGCCAGCCAACATTTTTACGTGAAATAAGAAAATTAAAACAAAATTGAATAGCTCCGTGGTAATTGGAATCAATTTTTGACAAAAGGTGTGCGTCATGTGATCTCATTGAAAAGGTAAGGGTTATAGTCGTTCATGTAGAATATATGTTTCTAACTTCATTATTTTATGCTCTTTCTGCTAATTTGTGCCTTTCGTACCTATCCTGATGTGTAGAATATGAAAACAACATATTTTGTTCTTACATTGAAAATATATATACAGGGTGCATCAAAATAAACCGTTGCAGAAGACAAGATAACACTTCGATTTCAGAAAGTTTTAAAAGTTTGATATAATTAGGTAGTTTCTCTTTGTGTTACGTAAAAATACACATATGTGATCCTCGGGTGTCATATGCAAGCAACCTAGTGGTGTGTCAGTGTAGGGAAATGCAATGAAATATGCGTTATTTTGAAAAAAAAGGATAAAATAGTACCAAAAATGGTAGAGAATAAGGTACTTTGTTTCAGCCATAGGGACCCGGTTTCGCGACCGCTATGAGAGAAGTACTTGTACTCGAGTTTGAGCTTTATTTCGTGAAAATATGTTAAATGGTTCTTAAGATATAGACCAAAACAGATTATAATACACGACAATTAGTAACAATTCAATATGCACATAATGACATATAATATATTGTTAGACGGTTGCCAGCCAACATTTTTACGTGAAATAAGAAAATTAAAACAAAATTGAATAGCTCCGTGGTAATTGGAATCAATTTTTGACAGAAGATGTGCGTCATGTGATCTCATTGAAAAGGTACGGGTTATAGTCGTTCATGTAGAATATATGTTTCTAACTTCATTACTTTATGCTCTTTCTGCTAATTTGTGCCTTTCGTACCTATCCTGATGTGTAGAATATGAAAACAACATATTTTGTTCTTACATTGAAAATATATATACAGGGTGCATCAAAATAAACCGTTGCAGAAGACAAGTTAACACTTCGATTTCAGAAAGTTTTAAAAGTTTGATATAATTAGGTAGTTTCTCTTTGCGTTACGTAAAAATACACATATGTGATCCTCGGGTGTCTAATGCAAGCAACCTAGTGGTGTGTCAGTGTAGGGAAATGCCGTGAAATATGCGTTATTTTGAAAAAAAGAATAAAATAGTACCAAAAATGGTAGAGAATAAGGTACTTTGTTTCAGCCATAGGGACCCGGGTTCGCGACCGCTATGAGAGAAGTGCTTGTACTCGAGTTTGAGCTTTATTTCGTGAAAATATGTTAAATGGTTCTTAAGATATAGACCAAAACAGATTATAATACACGACAATTAGTAACAATTCAATATGCACATAATGACATATAATATATTGTTAGACGGTTGCCAGCCAACATTTTTACGTGAAATAAGAAAATTAAAACAAAATTGAATAGCTCCGTGGTAATTGGAATCAATTTTTGACAGAAGGTGTGCGTCATGTGATCTCATTGAAAAGGTAAGGGTTATAGTCGTTCATGTAGAATATATGTTTCTAACTTCATTATTTTATGCTCTTTCTGCTAATTTGTGCCTTTCGTACCTATCCTGATGTGTAGAATATGAAAACAACATATTTTGTTCTTACATTGAAAATATATATACAGGGTGCATCAAAATAAACCGTTGCAGAAGACAAGATAACACTTCGATTTCAGAAAGTTTTAAAAGTTTGATATAATTAGGTAGTTTCTCTTTGTGTTACGTAAAAATACACATATGTGATCCTCGGGTGTCATATGCAAGCAACCTAGTGGTGTGTCAGTGTAGGGAAATGCAATGAAATATGCGTTATTTTGAAAAAAAAGGATAAAATAGTACCAAAAATGGTAGAGAATAAGGTACTTTGTTTCAGCCATAGGGACCCGGTTTCGCGACCGCTATGAGAGAAGTACTTGTACTCGAGTTTGAGCTTTATTTCGTGAAAATATGTTAAATGGTTCTTAAGATATAGACCAAAACAGATTATAATACACGACAATTAGTAACAATTCAATATGCACATAATGACATATAATATATTGTTAGACGGTTGCCAGCCAACATTTTTACGTGAAATAAGAAAATTAAAACAAAATTGAATAGCTCCGTGGTAATTGGAATCAATTTTTGACAAAAGGTGTGCGTCATGTGATCTCATTGAAAAGGTAAGGGTTATAGTCGTTCATGTAGAATATATGTTTCTAACTTCATTATTTTATGCTCTTTCTGCTAATTTGTGCCTTTCGTACCTATCCTGATGTGTAGAATATGAAAACAACATATTTTGTTCTTACATTGAAAATATATATACAGGGTGCATCAAAATAAACCGTTGCAGAAGACAAGATAACACTTCGATTTCAGAAAGTTTTAAAAGTTTGATATAATTAGGTAGTTTCTCTTTGTGTTACGTAAAAATACACATATGTGATCCTCGGGTGTCATATGCAAGCAACCTAGTGGTGTGTCAGTGTAGGGAAATGCAATGAAATATGCGTTATTTTGAAAAAAAAGGATAAAATAGTACCAAAAATGGTAGAGAATAAGGTACTTTGTTTCAGCCATAGGGACCCGGTTTCGCGACCGCTATGAGAGAAGTACTTGTACTCGAGTTTGAGCTTTATTTCGTGAAAATATGTTAAATGGTTCTTAAGATATAGACCAAAACAGATTATAATACACGACAATTAGTAACAATTCAATATGCACATAATGACATATAATATATTGTTAGACGGTTGCCAGCCAACATTTTTACGTGAAATAAGAAAATTAAAACAAAATTGAATAGCTCCGTGGTAATTGGAATCAATTTTTGACAGAAGATGTGCGTCATGTGATCTCATTGAAAAGGTACGGGTTATAGTCGTTCATGTAGAATATATGTTTCTAACTTCATTACTTTATGCTCTTTCTGCTAATTTGTGCCTTTCGTACCTATCCTGATGTGTAGAATATGAAAACAACATATTTTGTTCTTACATTGAAAATATATATACAGGGTGCATCAAAATAAACCGTTGCAGAAGACAAGTTAACACTTCGATTTCAGAAAGTTTTAAAAGTTTGATATAATTAGGTAGTTTCTCTTTGCGTTACGTAAAAATACACATATGTGATCCTCGGGTGTCTAATGCAAGCAACCTAGTGGTGTGTCAGTGTAGGGAAATGCCGTGAAATATGCGTTATTTTGAAAAAAAGAATAAAATAGTACCAAAAATGGTAGAGAATAAGGTACTTTGTTTCAGCCATAGGGACCCGGGTTCGCGACCGCTATGAGAGAAGTGCTTGTACTCGAGTTTGAGCTTTATTTCGTGAAAATATGTTAAATGGTTCTTAAGATATAGACCAAAACAGATTATAATACACGACAATTAGTAACAATTCAATATGCACATAATGACATATAATATATTGTTAGACGGTTGCCAGCCAACATTTTTACGTGAAATAAGAAAATTAAAACAAAATTGAATAGCTCCGTGGTAATTGGAATCAATTTTTGACAGAAGGTGTGCGTCATGTGATCTCATTGAAAAGGTAAGGGTTATAGTCGTTCATGTAGAATATATGTTTCTAACTTCATTATTTTATGCTCTTTCTGCTAATTTGTGCCTTTCGTACCTATCCTGATGTGTAGAATATGAAAACAACATATTTTGTTCTTACATTGAAAATATATATACAGGGTGCATCAAAATAAACCGTTGCAGAAGACAAGATAACACTTCGATTTCAGAAAGTTTTAAAAGTTTGATATAATTAGGTAGTTTCTCTTTGTGTTACGTAAAAATACACATATGTGATCCTCGGGTGTCATATGCAAGCAACCTAGTGGTGTGTCAGTGTAGGGAAATGCAATGAAATATGCGTTATTTTGAAAAAAAAGGATAAAATAGTACCAAAAATGGTAGAGAATAAGGTACTTTGTTTCAGCCATAGGGACCCGGTTTCGCGACCGCTATGAGAGAAGTACTTGTACTCGAGTTTGAGCTTTATTTCGTGAAAATATGTTAAATGGTTCTTAAGATATAGACCAAAACAGATTATAATACACGACAATTAGTAACAATTCAATATGCACATAATGACATATAATATATTGTTAGACGGTTGCCAGCCAACATTTTTACGTGAAATAAGAAAATTAAAACAAAATTGAGTAGCTCCGTGGTAATGGGAATCAATTTTTGACAGAAGATGTGCGTCATGTGATCTCATTGAAAAGGTACGGGTTATAGTCGTTCATGTAGAATATATGTTTCTAACTTCATTACTTTATGCTCTTTCTGCTAATTTGTGCCTTTCGTACCTATCCTGATGTGTAGAATATGAAAACAACATATTTTGTTCTTACATTGAAAATATATATACAGGGTGCATCAAAATAAACCGTTGCAGAAGACAAGTTAACACTTCGATTTCAGAAAGTTTTAAAAGTTTGATATAATTAGGTAGTTTCTCTTTGTGTTACGTAAAAATACACATATGTGATCCTCGGGTGTCATATGCAAGCAACCTAGTGGTGTGTCAGTGTAGGGAAATGCAATGAAATATGCGTTATTTTGAAAAAAAAGGATAAAATAGTACCAAAAATGGTAGAGAATAAGGTACTTTGTTTCAGCCATAGGGACCCGGTTTCGCGACCGCTATGAGAGAAGTACTTGTACTCGAGTTTGAGCTTTATTTCGTGAAAATATGTTAAATGGTTCTTAAGATATAGACCAAAACAGATTATAATACACGACAATTAGTAACAATTCAATATGCACATAATGACATATAATATATTGTTAGACGGTTGCCAGCCAACATTTTTACGTGAAATAAGAAAATTAAAACAAAATTGAATAGCTCCGTGGTAATTGGAATCAATTTTTGACAGAAGGTGTGCGTCATGTGATCTCATTGAAAAGGTACGGGTTATAGTCGTTCATGTAGAATATATGTTTCTAACTTCATTACTTTATGCTCTTTCTGCTAATTTGTGCCTTTCGTACCTATCCTGATGTGTAGAATATGAAAACAACATATTTTGTTCTTACATTGAAAATATATATACAGGGTGCATCAAAATAAACCGTTGCAGAAGACAAGTTAACACTTCGATTTCAGAAAGTTTTAAAAGTTTGATATAATTAGGTAGTTTCGCTTTGCGTTACGTAAAAATACACATATGTGATCCTCGGGTGTCTAATGCAAGCAACCTAGTGGTGTGTCAGTGTAGGGAAATGCCGTGAAATATGCGTTATTTTGAAAAAAAGAATAAAATAGTACCAAAAATGGTAGAGAATAAGGTACTTTGTTTCAGCCATAGGGACCCGGGTTCGCGACCGCTATGAGAGAAGTGCTTGTACTCGAGTTTGAGCTTTATTTCGTGAAAATATGTTAAATGGTTCTTAAGATATAGACCAAAACAGATTATAATACACGACAATTAGTAACAATTCAATATGCACATAATGACATATAATATATTGTTAGACGGTTGCCAGCCAACATTTTTACGTGAAATAAGAAAATTAAAACAAAATTGAATAGCTCCGTGGTAATTGGAATCAATTTTTGACAGAAGGTGTGCGTCATGTGATCTCATTGAAAAGGTAAGGGTTATAGTCGTTCATGTAGAATATATGTTTCTAACTTCATTATTTTATGCTCTTTCTGCTAATTTGTGCCTTTCGTACCTATCCTGATGTGTAGAATATGAAAACAACATATTTTGTTCTTACATTGAAAATATATATACAGGGTGCATCAAAATAAACCGTTGCAGAAGACAAGATAACACTTCGATTTCAGAAAGTTTTAAAAGTTTGATATAATTAGGTAGTTTCTCTTTGTGTTACGTAAAAATACACATATGTGATCCTCGGGTGTCATATGCAAGCAACCTAGTGGTGTGTCAGTGTAGGGAAATGCAATGAAATATGCGTTATTTTGAAAAAAAAGGATAAAATAGTACCAAAAATGGTAGAGAATAAGGTACTTTGTTTCAGCCATAGGGACCCGGTTTCGCGACCGCTATGAGAGAAGTACTTGTACTCGAGTTTGAGCTTTATTTCGTGAAAATATGTTAAATGGTTCTTAAGATATAGACCAAAACAGATTATAATACACGACAATTAGTAACAATTCAATATGCACATAATGACATATAATATATTGTTAGACGGTTGCCAGCCAACATTTTTACGTGAAATAAGAAAATTAAAACAAAATTGAATAGCTCCGTGGTAATTGGAATCAATTTTTGACAGAAGGTGTGCGTCATGTGATCTCATTGAAAAGGTAAGGGTTATAGTCGTTCATGTAGAATATATGTTTCTAACTTCATTATTTTATGCTCTTTCTGCTAATTTGTGCCTTTCGTACCTATCCTGATGTGTAGAATATGAAAACAACATATTTTGTTCTTACATTGAAAATATATATACAGGGTGCATCAAAATAAACCGTTGCAGAAGACAAGATAACACTTCGATTTCAGAAAGTTTTAAAAGTTTGATATAATTAGGTAGTTTCTCTTTGTGTTACGTAAAAATACACATATGTGATCCTCGGGTGTCATATGCAAGCAACCTAGTGGTGTGTCAGTGTAGGGAAATGCAATGAAATATGCGTTATTTTGAAAAAAAAGGATAAAATAGTACCAAAAATGGTAGAGAATAAGGTACTTTGTTTCAGCCATAGGGACCCGGTTTCGCGACCGCTATGAGAGAAGTACTTGTACTCGAGTTTGAGCTTTATTTCGTGAAAATATGTTAAATGGTTCTTAAGATATAGACCAAAACAGATTATAATACACGACAATTAGTAACAATTCAATATGCACATAATGACATATAATATATTGTTAGACGGTTGCCAGCCAACATTTTTACGTGAAATAAGAAAATTAAAACAAAATTGAATAGCTCCGTGGTAATTGGAATCAATTTTTGACAAAAGGTGTGCGTCATGTGATCTCATTGAAAAGGTAAGGGTTATAGTCGTTCATGTAGAATATATGTTTCTAACTTCATTACTTTATGCTCTTTCTGCTAATTTGTGCCTTTCGTACCTATCCTGATGTGTAGAATATGAAAACAACATATTTTGTTCTTACATTGAAAATATATATACAGGGTGCATCAAAATAAACCGTTGCAGAAGACAAGTTAACACTTCGATTTCAGAAAGTTTTAAAAGTTTGATATAATTAGGTAGTTTCTCTTTGTGTTACGTAAAAATACACATATGTGATCCTCGGGTGTCATATGCAAGCAACCTAGTGGTGTGTCAGTGTAGGGAAATGCAATGAAATATGCGTTATTTTGAAAAAAAAGGATAAAATAGTACCAAAAATGGTAGAGAATAAGGTACTTTGTTTCAGCCATAGGGACCCGGTTTCGCGACCGCTATGAGAGAAGTACTTGTACTCGAGTTTGAGCTTTATTTCGTGAAAATATGTTAAATGGTTCTTAAGATATAGACCAAAACAGATTATAATACACGACAATTAGTAACAATTCAATATGCACATAATGACATATAATATATTGTTAGACGGTTGCCAGCCAACATTTTTACGTGAAATAAGAAAATTAAAACAAAATTGAATAGCTCCGTGGTAATTGGAATCAATTTTTGACAGAAGATGTGCGTCATGTGATCTCATTGAAAAGGTACGGGTTATAGTCGTTCATGTAGAATATATGTTTCTAACTTCATTACTTTATGCTCTTTCTGCTAATTTGTGCCTTTCGTACCTATCCTGATGTGTAGAATATGAAAACAACATATTTTGTTCTTACATTGAAAATATATATACAGGGTGCATCAAAATAAACCGTTGCAGAAGACAAGTTAACACTTCGATTTCAGAAAGTTTTAAAAGTTTGATATAATTAGGTAGTTTCGCTTTGCGTTACGTAAAAATACACATATGTGATCCTCGGGTGTCTAATGCAAGCAACCTAGTGGTGTGTCAGTGTAGGGAAATGCCGTGAAATATGCGTTATTTTGAAAAAAAGAATAAAATAGTACCAAAAATGGTAGAGAATAAGGTACTTTGTTTCAGCCATAGGGACCCGGGTTCGCGACCGCTATGAGAGAAGTGCTTGTACTCGAGTTTGAGCTTTATTTCGTGAAAATATGTTAAATGGTTCTTAAGATATAGACCAAAACAGATTATAATACACGACAATTAGTAACAATTCAATATGCACATAATGACATATAATATATTGTTAGACGGTTGCCAGCCAACATTTTTACGTGAAATAAGAAAATTAAAACAAAATTGAATAGCTCCGTGGTAATTGGAATCAATTTTTGACAGAAGGTGTGCGTCATGTGATCTCATTGAAAAGGTAAGGGTTATAGTCGTTCATGTAGAATATATGTTTCTAACTTCATTATTTTATGCTCTTTCTGCTAATTTGTGCCTTTCGTACCTATCCTGATGTGTAGAATATGAAAACAACATATTTTGTTCTTACATTGAAAATATATATACAGGGTGCATCAAAATAAACCGTTGCAGAAGACAAGATAACACTTCGATTTCAGAAAGTTTTAAAAGTTTGATATAATTAGGTAGTTTCTCTTTGTGTTACGTAAAAATACACATATGTGATCCTCGGGTGTCATATGCAAGCAACCTAGTGGTGTGTCAGTGTAGGGAAATGCAATGAAATATGCGTTATTTTGAAAAAAAAGGATAAAATAGTACCAAAAATGGTAGAGAATAAGGTACTTTGTTTCAGCCATAGGGACCCGGTTTCGCGACCGCTATGAGAGAAGTACTTGTACTCGAGTTTGAGCTTTATTTCGTGAAAATATGTTAAATGGTTCTTAAGATATAGACCAAAACAGATTATAATACACGACAATTAGTAACAATTCAATATGCACATAATGACATATAATATATTGTTAGACGGTTGCCAGCCAACATTTTTACGTGAAATAAGAAAATTAAAACAAAATTGAATAGCTCCGTGGTAATTGGAATCAATTTTTGACAAAAGGTGTGCGTCATGTGATCTCATTGAAAAGGTAAGGGTTATAGTCGTTCATGTAGAATATATGTTTCTAACTTCATTATTTTATGCTCTTTCTGCTAATTTGTGCCTTTCGTACCTATCCTGATGTGTAGAATATGAAAACAACATATTTTGTTCTTACATTGAAAATATATATACAGGGTGCATCAAAATAAACCGTTGCAGAAGACAAGATAACACTTCGATTTCAGAAAGTTTTAAAAGTTTGATATAATTAGGTAGTTTCTCTTTGTGTTACGTAAAAATACACATATGTGATCCTCGGGTGTCATATGCAAGCAACCTAGTGGTGTGTCAGTGTAGGGAAATGCAATGAAATATGCGTTATTTTGAAAAAAAAGGATAAAATAGTACCAAAAATGGTAGAGAATAAGGTACTTTGTTTCAGCCATAGGGACCCGGTTTCGCGACCGCTATGAGAGAAGTACTTGTACTCGAGTTTGAGCTTTATTTCGTGAAAATATGTTAAATGGTTCTTAAGATATAGACCAAAACAGATTATAATACACGACAATTAGTAACAATTCAATATGCACATAATGACATATAATATATTGTTAGACGGTTGCCAGCCAACATTTTTACGTGAAATAAGAAAATTAAAACAAAATTGAATAGCTCCGTGGTAATTGGAATCAATTTTTGACAGAAGATGTGCGTCATGTGATCTCATTGAAAAGGTACGGGTTATAGTCGTTCATGTAGAATATATGTTTCTAACTTCATTACTTTATGCTCTTTCTGCTAATTTGTGCCTTTCGTACCTATCCTGATGTGTAGAATATGAAAACAACATATTTTGTTCTTACATTGAAAATATATATACAGGGTGCATCAAAATAAACCGTTGCAGAAGACAAGTTAACACTTCGATTTCAGAAAGTTTTAAAAGTTTGATATAATTAGGTAGTTTCTCTTTGCGTTACGTAAAAATACACATATGTGATCCTCGGGTGTCTAATGCAAGCAACCTAGTGGTGTGTCAGTGTAGGGAAATGCCGTGAAATATGCGTTATTTTGAAAAAAAGAATAAAATAGTACCAAAAATGGTAGAGAATAAGGTACTTTGTTTCAGCCATAGGGACCCGGGTTCGCGACCGCTATGAGAGAAGTGCTTGTACTCGAGTTTGAGCTTTATTTCGTGAAAATATGTTAAATGGTTCTTAAGATATAGACCAAAACAGATTATAATACACGACAATTAGTAACAATTCAATATGCACATAATGACATATAATATATTGTTAGACGGTTGCCAGCCAACATTTTTACGTGAAATAAGAAAATTAAAACAAAATTGAATAGCTCCGTGGTAATTGGAATCAATTTTTGACAGAAGGTGTGCGTCATGTGATCTCATTGAAAAGGTAAGGGTTATAGTCGTTCATGTAGAATATATGTTTCTAACTTCATTATTTTATGCTCTTTCTGCTAATTTGTGCCTTTCGTACCTATCCTGATGTGTAGAATATGAAAACAACATATTTTGTTCTTACATTGAAAATATATATACAGGGTGCATCAAAATAAACCGTTGCAGAAGACAAGATAACACTTCGATTTCAGAAAGTTTTAAAAGTTTGATATAATTAGGTAGTTTCTCTTTGTGTTACGTAAAAATACACATATGTGATCCTCGGGTGTCATATGCAAGCAACCTAGTGGTGTGTCAGTGTAGGGAAATGCAATGAAATATGCGTTATTTTGAAAAAAAAGGATAAAATAGTACCAAAAATGGTAGAGAATAAGGTACTTTGTTTCAGCCATAGGGACCCGGTTTCGCGACCGCTATGAGAGAAGTACTTGTACTCGAGTTTGAGCTTTATTTCGTGAAAATATGTTAAATGGTTCTTAAGATATAGACCAAAACAGATTATAATACACGACAATTAGTAACAATTCAATATGCACATAATGACATATAATATATTGTTAGACGGTTGCCAGCCAACATTTTTACGTGAAATAAGAAAATTAAAACAAAATTGAGTAGCTCCGTGGTAATGGGAATCAATTTTTGACAGAAGATGTGCGTCATGTGATCTCATTGAAAAGGTACGGGTTATAGTCGTTCATGTAGAATATATGTTTCTAACTTCATTACTTTATGCTCTTTCTGCTAATTTGTGCCTTTCGTACCTATCCTGATGTGTAGAATATGAAAACAACATATTTTGTTCTTACATTGAAAATATATATACAGGGTGCATCAAAATAAACCGTTGCAGAAGACAAGTTAACACTTCGATTTCAGAAAGTTTTAAAAGTTTGATATAATTAGGTAGTTTCTCTTTGTGTTACGTAAAAATACACATATGTGATCCTCGGGTGTCATATGCAAGCAACCTAGTGGTGTGTCAGTGTAGGGAAATGCAATGAAATATGCGTTATTTTGAAAAAAAAGGATAAAATAGTACCAAAAATGGTAGAGAATAAGGTACTTTGTTTCAGCCATAGGGACCCGGTTTCGCGACCGCTATGAGAGAAGTACTTGTACTCGAGTTTGAGCTTTATTTCGTGAAAATATGTTAAATGGTTCTTAAGATATAGACCAAAACAGATTATAATACACGACAATTAGTAACAATTCAATATGCACATAATGACATATAATATATTGTTAGACGGTTGCCAGCCAACATTTTTACGTGAAATAAGAAAATTAAAACAAAATTGAATAGCTCCGTGGTAATTGGAATCAATTTTTGACAGAAGGTGTGCGTCATGTGATCTCATTGAAAAGGTACGGGTTATAGTCGTTCATGTAGAATATATGTTTCTAACTTCATTACTTTATGCTCTTTCTGCTAATTTGTGCCTTTCGTACCTATCCTGATGTGTAGAATATGAAAACAACATATTTTGTTCTTACATTGAAAATATATATACAGGGTGCATCAAAATAAACCGTTGCAGAAGACAAGTTAACACTTCGATTTCAGAAAGTTTTAAAAGTTTGATATAATTAGGTAGTTTCGCTTTGCGTTACGTAAAAATACACATATGTGATCCTCGGGTGTCTAATGCAAGCAACCTAGTGGTGTGTCAGTGTAGGGAAATGCCGTGAAATATGCGTTATTTTGAAAAAAAGAATAAAATAGTACCAAAAATGGTAGAGAATAAGGTACTTTGTTTCAGCCATAGGGACCCGGGTTCGCGACCGCTATGAGAGAAGTGCTTGTACTCGAGTTTGAGCTTTATTTCGTGAAAATATGTTAAATGGTTCTTAAGATATAGACCAAAACAGATTATAATACACGACAATTAGTAACAATTCAATATGCACATAATGACATATAATATATTGTTAGACGGTTGCCAGCCAACATTTTTACGTGAAATAAGAAAATTAAAACAAAATTGAATAGCTCCGTGGTAATTGGAATCAAT
The DNA here is from genome assembly GCF_964235325.1 of Thermobia domestica. Lineage (NCBI taxonomy): Eukaryota > Metazoa > Arthropoda > Insecta > Zygentoma > Lepismatidae > Thermobia > Thermobia domestica. The sequence goes on along the minus strand of NC_137462.1, from coordinate 231,877,879 downwards.
TTTTGACAGAAGGTGTGCGTCATGTGATCTCATTGAAAAGGTAAGGGTTATAGTCGTTCATGTAGAATATATGTTTCTAACTTCATTATTTTATGCTCTTTCTGCTAATTTGTGCCTTTCGTACCTATCCTGATGTGTAGAATATGAAAACAACATATTTTGTTCTTACATTGAAAATATATATACAGGGTGCATCAAAATAAACCGTTGCAGAAGACAAGATAACACTTCGATTTCAGAAAGTTTTAAAAGTTTGATATAATTAGGTAGTTTCTCTTTGTGTTACGTAAAAATACACATATGTGATCCTCGGGTGTCATATGCAAGCAACCTAGTGGTGTGTCAGTGTAGGGAAATGCAATGAAATATGCGTTATTTTGAAAAAAAAGGATAAAATAGTACCAAAAATGGTAGAGAATAAGGTACTTTGTTTCAGCCATAGGGACCCGGTTTCGCGACCGCTATGAGAGAAGTACTTGTACTCGAGTTTGAGCTTTATTTCGTGAAAATATGTTAAATGGTTCTTAAGATATAGACCAAAACAGATTATAATACACGACAATTAGTAACAATTCAATATGCACATAATGACATATAATATATTGTTAGACGATTGCCAGCCAACATTTTTACGTGAAATAAGAAAATTAAAACAAAATTGAATAGCTCCGTGGTAATTGGAATCAATTTTTGACAGAAGGTGTGCGTAATGTGATCTCATTGAAAAGGTAAGGGTTATAGTCGTTCGTGTAGAATATATGTTTCTAACTTCATTATTTTATGCTCTTTCTGCTAATTTGTGCCTTTCGTACCTATCCTGATGTGTAGAATATGAAAACAACATATCTTGTTCTTACATTGAATATATATATACAGGGTGCATCAAAATAAACCGTTGCAGAAGACAAGATAACACTTCGATTTCAGAAAGTTTTAAAAGTTTGATATAATTAGGTAGTTTCTCTTTGTGTTACGTAAAAATACACATATGTGATCCTCGGGTGTCATATGCAAGCAACCTAGTGGTGTGTCAGTGTAGGGAAATGCAGTGAAATATGCGTTATTTTGAAAAAAAGAATAAAATAGTACCAAAAATGGTAGAGAATAAGGTACTTTGTTTCAGCCATAGGGACCCGGTTTCGCGACCGCTATGAGAGAAGTGCTTGTACTCGAGTTTGAGCTTTATTTCGTGAAAATATGTTAAATGGTTCTTAAGATATAGACCAAAACAGATTATAATACACGACAATTAGTAACAATTCAATATGCACATAATGACATATAATATATTGTTAGACGGTTGCCAGCCAACATTTTTACGTGAAATAAGAAAATTAAAACAAAATTGAATAGCTCCGTGGTAATTGGAATCAATTTTTGACAGAAGGTGTGCGTAATGTGATCTCATTGAAAAGGTAAGGGTTATAGTCGTTCATGTAGAATATATGTTTCTAACTTCATTATTTTATGCTCTTTCTGCTAATTTGTGCCTTTCGTACCTATCCTGATGTGTAGAATATGAAAACAACATATTTTGTTCTTACATTGAAAATATATATACAGGGTGCATCAAAATAAACCGTTGCAGAAGACAAGATAACACTTCGATTTCAGAAAGTTTTAAAAGTTTGATATAATTAGGTAGTTTCTCTTTGTGTTACGTAAGAATACACATATGTGATCCTCGGGTGTCATATGCAAGCAACCTAGTGGTGTGTCAGTGTAGGGAAATGCAGTGAAATATGCGTTATTTTGAAAAAAAGAATAAAATAGTACCAAAAATGGTAGAGAATAAGGTACTTTGTTTCAGCCATAGGGACCCGGGTTCGCGACCGCTATGAGAGAAGTGCTTGTACTCGAGTTTGAGCTTTATTTCGTGAAAATATGTTAAATGGTTCTTAAGATATAGACCAAAACAGATTATAATACACGACAATTAGTAACAATTCAATATGCACATAATGACATATAATATATTGTTAGACGGTTGCCAGCCAACATTTTTACGTGAAATAAGAAAATTAAAACAAAATTGAATAGCTCCGTTGGAATTGGAATCAATTTTTGACAAAAGGTGTGCGTCATGTGATCTCATTGAATAGGTAAGGGTTATAGTCGTTCATATAGAATATATGTTTCTAACTTCATTATTTTATGCTCTTTCTGCTAATTTGTGCCTTTCGTACCTATCCTGATGTGTAGAATATGAAAACAACATATTTTGTTCTTACATTGAAAATATATATACAGGGTGCATCAAAATAAACCGTTGCAGAAGACAAGATAACACTTCGATTTCAGAAAGTTTTAAAAGTTTGATATAATTAGGTAGTTTCTCTTTGTGTTACGTAAAAATACACATATGTGATCCTCGGGTGTCATATGCAAGCAACCTAGTGGTGTGTCAGTGTAGGGAAATGCAGTGAAATATGCGTTATTTTGAAAAAAAAGGATAAAATTGTACCAAAAATGGTAGAGAATAAGGTACTTTGTTTCAGCCATAGGGACCCGGTTTCGCGACCGCTATGAGAGAAGTGCTTGTACTCGAGTTTGAGCTTTATTTCGTGAAAATATGTTAAATGGTTCTTAAGATATAGACCAAAACAGACTATAATACACGACAATTAGTAACAATTCAATATGCACATAATGACATATAATATATTGTTAGACGGTTGCCAGCCAACATTTTTACGTGAAATAAGAAAATTAAAACAAAATTGAATAGCTCCGTGGTAATTGGAATCAATTTTTGACAGAAGGTGTGCGTAGTGTGATCTCATTGAAAAGGTAAGGGTTATAGTCGTTCATGTAGAATATATGTTTCTAACTTCATTATTTTATGCTCTTTCTGCTAATTTGTGCCTTTCGTACCTATCCTGATGTGTAGAATATGAAAACAACATATTTTGTTCTTACATTGAAAATATATATACAGGGTGCATCAAAATAAACCGTTGCAGAAGACAAGATAACACTTCGATTTCAGAAAGTTTTAAAAGTTTGATATAATTAGGTAGTTTCTCTTTGTGTTACGTAAAAATACACATATGTGATCCTCGGGTGTCATATGCAAGCAACCTAGTGGTGTGTCAGTGTAGGGAAATGCAATGAAATATGCGTTATTTTGAAAAAAAAGGATAAAATAGTACCAAAAATGGTAGAGAATAAGGTACTTTGTTTCAGCCATAGGGACCCGGTTTCGCGACCGCTATGAGAGAAGTACTTGTACTCGAGTTTGAGCTTTATTTCGTGAAAATATGTTAAATGGTTCTTAAGATATAGACCAAAACAGATTATAATACACGACAATTAGTAACAATTCAATATGCACATAATGACATATAATATATTGTTAGACGGTTGCCAGCCAACATTTTTACGTGAAATAAGAAAATTAAAACAAAATTGAATAGCTCCGTGGTAATTGGAATCAATTTTTGACAGAAGATGTGCGTCATGTGATCTCATTGAAAAGGTACGGGTTATAGTCGTTCATGTAGAATATATGTTTCTAACTTCATTACTTTATGCTCTTTCTGCTAATTTGTGCCTTTCGTACCTATCCTGATGTGTAGAATATGAAAACAACATATTTTGTTCTTACATTGAAAATATATATACAGGGTGCATCAAAATAAACCGTTGCAGAAGACAAGTTAACACTTCGATTTCAGAAAGTTTTAAAAGTTTGATATAATTAGGTAGTTTCTCTTTGCGTTACGTAAAAATACACATATGTGATCCTCGGGTGTCTAATGCAAGCAACCTAGTGGTGTGTCAGTGTAGGGAAATGCCGTGAAATATGCGTTATTTTGAAAAAAAGAATAAAATAGTACCAAAAATGGTAGAGAATAAGGTACTTTGTTTCAGCCATAGGGACCCGGGTTCGCGACCGCTATGAGAGAAGTGCTTGTACTCGAGTTTGAGCTTTATTTCGTGAAAATATGTTAAATGGTTCTTAAGATATAGACCAAAACAGATTATAATACACGACAATTAGTAACAATTCAATATGCACATAATGACATATAATATATTGTTAGACGGTTGCCAGCCAACATTTTTACGTGAAATAAGAAAATTAAAACAAAATTGAATAGCTCCGTGGTAATTGGAATCAATTTTTGACAGAAGGTGTGCGTCATGTGATCTCATTGAAAAGGTAAGGGTTATAGTCGTTCATGTAGAATATATGTTTCTAACTTCATTATTTTATGCTCTTTCTGCTAATTTGTGCCTTTCGTACCTATCCTGATGTGTAGAATATGAAAACAACATATTTTGTTCTTACATTGAAAATATATATACAGGGTGCATCAAAATAAACCGTTGCAGAAGACAAGATAACACTTCGATTTCAGAAAGTTTTAAAAGTTTGATATAATTAGGTAGTTTCTCTTTGTGTTACGTAAAAATACACATATGTGATCCTCGGGTGTCATATGCAAGCAACCTAGTGGTGTGTCAGTGTAGGGAAATGCAATGAAATATGCGTTATTTTGAAAAAAAAGGATAAAATAGTACCAAAAATGGTAGAGAATAAGGTACTTTGTTTCAGCCATAGGGACCCGGTTTCGCGACCGCTATGAGAGAAGTACTTGTACTCGAGTTTGAGCTTTATTTCGTGAAAATATGTTAAATGGTTCTTAAGATATAGACCAAAACAGATTATAATACACGACAATTAGTAACAATTCAATATGCACATAATGACATATAATATATTGTTAGACGGTTGCCAGCCAACATTTTTACGTGAAATAAGAAAATTAAAACAAAATTGAATAGCTCCGTGGTAATTGGAATCAATTTTTGACAGAAGATGTGCGTCATGTGATCTCATTGAAAAGGTACGGGTTATAGTCGTTCATGTAGAATATATGTTTCTAACTTCATTACTTTATGCTCTTTCTGCTAATTTGTGCCTTTCGTACCTATCCTGATGTGTAGAATATGAAAACAACATATTTTGTTCTTACATTGAAAATATATATACAGGGTGCATCAAAATAAACCGTTGCAGAAGACAAGTTAACACTTCGATTTCAGAAAGTTTTAAAAGTTTGATATAATTAGGTAGTTTCTCTTTGCGTTACGTAAAAATACACATATGTGATCCTCGGGTGTCTAATGCAAGCAACCTAGTGGTGTGTCAGTGTAGGGAAATGCCGTGAAATATGCGTTATTTTGAAAAAAAGAATAAAATAGTACCAAAAATGGTAGAGAATAAGGTACTTTGTTTCAGCCATAGGGACCCGGGTTCGCGACCGCTATGAGAGAAGTGCTTGTACTCGAGTTTGAGCTTTATTTCGTGAAAATATGTTAAATGGTTCTTAAGATATAGACCAAAACAGATTATAATACACGACAATTAGTAACAATTCAATATGCACATAATGACATATAATATATTGTTAGACGGTTGCCAGCCAACATTTTTACGTGAAATAAGAAAATTAAAACAAAATTGAATAGCTCCGTGGTAATTGGAATCAATTTTTGACAGAAGGTGTGCGTCATGTGATCTCATTGAAAAGGTAAGGGTTATAGTCGTTCATGTAGAATATATGTTTCTAACTTCATTATTTTATGCTCTTTCTGCTAATTTGTGCCTTTCGTACCTATCCTGATGTGTAGAATATGAAAACAACATATTTTGTTCTTACATTGAAAATATATATACAGGGTGCATCAAAATAAACCGTTGCAGAAGACAAGATAACACTTCGATTTCAGAAAGTTTTAAAAGTTTGATATAATTAGGTAGTTTCTCTTTGTGTTACGTAAAAATACACATATGTGATCCTCGGGTGTCATATGCAAGCAACCTAGTGGTGTGTCAGTGTAGGGAAATGCAATGAAATATGCGTTATTTTGAAAAAAAAGGATAAAATAGTACCAAAAATGGTAGAGAATAAGGTACTTTGTTTCAGCCATAGGGACCCGGTTTCGCGACCGCTATGAGAGAAGTACTTGTACTCGAGTTTGAGCTTTATTTCGTGAAAATATGTTAAATGGTTCTTAAGATATAGACCAAAACAGATTATAATACACGACAATTAGTAACAATTCAATATGCACATAATGACATATAATATATTGTTAGACGGTTGCCAGCCAACATTTTTACGTGAAATAAGAAAATTAAAACAAAATTGAGTAGCTCCGTGGTAATGGGAATCAATTTTTGACAGAAGATGTGCGTCATGTGATCTCATTGAAAAGGTACGGGTTATAGTCGTTCATGTAGAATATATGTTTCTAACTTCATTACTTTATGCTCTTTCTGCTAATTTGTGCCTTTCGTACCTATCCTGATGTGTAGAATATGAAAACAACATATTTTGTTCTTACATTGAAAATATATATACAGGGTGCATCAAAATAAACCGTTGCAGAAGACAAGTTAACACTTCGATTTCAGAAAGTTTTAAAAGTTTGATATAATTAGGTAGTTTCTCTTTGTGTTACGTAAAAATACACATATGTGATCCTCGGGTGTCTAATGCAAGCAACCTAGTGGTGTGTCAGTGTAGGGAAATGCCGTGAAATATGCGTTATTTTGAAAAAAAGAATAAAATAGTACCAAAAATGGTAGAGAATAAGGTACTTTGTTTCAGCCATAGGGACCCGGGTTCGCGACCGCTATGAGAGAAGTGCTTGTACTCGAGTTTGAGCTTTATTTCGTGAAAATATGTTAAATGGTTCTTAAGATATAGACCAAAACAGATTATAATACACGACAATTAGTAACAATTCAATATGCACATAATGACATATAATATATTGTTAGACGGTGGCCAGCCAACATTTTTACGTGAAATAAGAAAATTAAAACAAAATTGAATAGCTCCGTGGTAATTGGAATCAATTTTTGACAGAAGGTGTGCGTCATGTGATCTCATTGAAAAGGTAAGGGTTATAGTCGTTCATGTAGAATATATGTTTCTAACTTCATTATTTTATGCTCTTTCTGCTAATTTGTGCCTTTCGTACCTATCCTGATGTGTAGAATATGAAAACAACATATTTTGTTCTTACATTGAAAATATATATACAGGGTGCATCAAAATAAACCGTTGCAGAAGACAAGATAACACTTCGATTTCAGAAAGTTTTAAAAGTTTGATATAATTAGGTAGTTTCTCTTTGTGTTACGTAAAAATACACATATGTGATCCTCGGGTGTCATATGCAAGCAACCTAGTGGTGTGTCAGTGTAGGGAAATGCAATGAAATATGCGTTATTTTGAAAAAAAAGGATAAAATAGTACCAAAAATGGTAGAGAATAAGGTACTTTGTTTCAGCCATAGGGACCCGGTTTCGCGACCGCTATGAGAGAAGTACTTGTACTCGAGTTTGAGCTTTATTTCGTGAAAATATGTTAAATGGTTCTTAAGATATAGACCAAAACAGATTATAATACACGACAATTAGTAACAATTCAATATGCACATAATGACATATAATATATTGTTAGACGGTTGCCAGCCAACATTTTTACGTGAAATAAGAAAATTAAAACAAAATTGAATAGCTCCGTGGTAATTGGAATCAATTTTTGACAGAAGATGTGCGTCATGTGATCTCATTGAAAAGGTACGGGTTATAGTCGTTCATGTAGAATATATGTTTCTAACTTCATTACTTTATGCTCTTTCTGCTAATTTGTGCCTTTCGTACCTATCCTGATGTGTGTAGAATATGAAAACAACATATTTTGTTCTTACATTGAAAATATATATACAGGGTGCATCAAAATAAACCGTTGCAGAAGACAAGTTAACACTTCGATTTCAGAAAGTTTTAAAAGTTTGATATAATTAGGTAGTTTCTCTTTGTGTTACGTAAAAATACACATATGTGATCCTCGGGTGTCATATGCAAGCAACCTAGTGGTGTGTCAGTGTAGGGAAATGCAGTGAAATATGCGTTATTTTGAAAAAAAGGATAACATAGTACCAAAAATGGTAGAGAATAAGGTACTTTGTTTCAGCCATAGGGACCCGGTTTCGCGACCGCTATGAGAGAAGTGCTTGTACTCGAGTTTGAGCTTTATTTCGTGAAAATATGTTAAATGGTTCTTAAGATATAGACCAAAACAGATTATAATACACGACAATTAGTAACAATTCAATATGCACATAATGACATATAATATATTGTTAGACGGTTGCCAGCCAACATTTTTACGTGAAATAAGAAAATTAAAACAAAATTGAATAGCTCCGTGGTAATTGGAATCAATTTTTGACAGAAGATGTGCGTCATGTGATCTCATTGAAAAGGTACGGGTTATAGTCGTTCATGTAGAATATATGTTTCTAACTTCATTACTTTATGCTCTTTCTGCTAATTTGTGCCTTTCGTACCTATCCTGATGTGTAGAATATGAAAACAACATATTTTGTTCTTACATTGAAAATATATATACAGGGTACATCAAAATAAACCGTTGCAGAAGACAAGTTAACACTTCGATTTCAGAAAGTTTTAAAAGTTTGATATAATTAGGTAGTTTCTCTTTGTGTTACGTAAAAATACACATATGTGATCCTCGGGTGTCTAATGCAAGCAACCTAGTGGTGTGTCAGTGTAGGGAAATGCCGTGAAATATGCGTTATTTTGAAAAAAAGAATAAAATAGTACCAAAAATGGTAGAGAATAAGGTACTTTGTTTCAGCCATAGGGACCCGGGTTCGCGACCGCTATGAGAGAAGTGCTTGTACTCGAGTTTGAGCTTTATTTCGTGAAAATATGTTAAATGGTTCTTAAGATATAGACCAAAACAGATTATAATACACGACAATTAGTAACAATTCAATATGCACATAATGACATATAATATATTGTTAGACGATTGCCAGCCAACATTTTTACGTGAAATAAGAAAATTAAAACAAAATTGAATAGCTCCGTGGTAATTGGAATCAATTTTTGACAGAAGGTGTGCGTAATGTGATCTCATTGAAAAGGTAAGGGTTATAGTCGTTCATGTAGAATATATGTTTCTAACTTCATTATTTTATGCTCTTTCTGCTAATTTGTGCCTTTCGTACCTATCCTGATGTGTAGAATATGAAAACAACATATTTTGTTCTTACATTGAATATATATATACAGGGTGCATCAAAATAAACCGTTGCAGAAGACAAGATAACACTTCGATTTCAGAAAGTTTTAAAAGTTTGATATAATTAGGTAGTTTCTCTTTGTGTTACGTAAAAATACACATATGTGATCCTCGGGTGTCATATGCAAGCAACCTAGTGGTGTGTCAGTGTAGGGAAATGCAGTGAAATATGCGTTATTTTGAAAAAAAGAATATAATAGTACCAAAAATGGTAGAGAATAAGGTACTTTGTTTCAGCCATAGGGACCCGGGTTCGCGACCGCTATGAGAGAAGTGCTTGTACTCGAGTTTGAGCTTTATTTCGTGAAAATATGTTAAATGGTTCTTAAGATATAGACCAAAACAGATTATAATACACGACAATTAGTAACAATTCAATATGCACATAATGACATATAATATATTGTTAGACGGTTGCCAGCCAACATTTTTACGTGAAATAAGAAAATTAAAACAAAATTGAATAGCTCCTTGGTAATTGGAATCAATTTTTGACAGAAGGTGTGCGTCATGTGATCTCATTGAAAAGGTAAGGGTTATAGTCGTTCATGTAGAATATATGTTTCTAACTTCATTATTTTATGCTCTTTCTGCTAATTTGTGCCTTTCCTACCTATCCTGATGTGTAGAATATGAAAACAACATATTTTGTTCTTACATTGAAAATATATATCCAGGGTGCATCAAAATAAACCGTTGCAGAAGACAAGATAACACTTCGATTTCAGAAAGTTTTAAAAGTTTGATATAATTAGGTAGTTTCTCTTTGTGTTACGTAAGAATACACATATGTGATCCTCGGGTGTCATATGCAAGCAACCTAGTGGTGTGTCAGTGTAGGGAAATGCAATGAAATATGCGTTATTTTGAAAAAAAGAATAAAATAGTACCAAAAATGGTAGAGAATAAGGTACTTTGTTTCAGCCATAGGGACCCGGGTTTGCGACCGCTATGAGAGAAGTGCTTGTACTCGAGTTTGAGCTTTATTTCGTGAAAATATGTTAAATGGTTCTTAAGATATAGACCAAAACAGATTATAATACACGACAATTAGTAACAATTCAATATGCACATAATGACATATAATATATTGTTAGACGGTTGCCAGCCAACATTTTTACGTGAAATAAGAAAATTAAAACAAAATTGAATAGCTCCGTGGTAATTGGAATCAATTTTTGACAAAAGGTGTGCGTCATGTGATCTCATTGAATAGGTAAGGGTTATAGTCGTTCATATAGAATATATGTTTCTAACTTCATTATTTTATGCTCTTTCTGCTAATTTGTGCCTTTCGTACCTATCCTGATGTGTAGAATATGAAAACAACATATTTTGTTCTTACATTGAAAATATATATACAGGGTGCATCAAAATAAACCGTTGCAGAAGACAAGATAACACTTCGATTTCAGAAAGTTTTAAAAGTTTGATATAATTAGGTAGTTTCCCTTTGTGTTACGTAAAAATACACATATGTGATCCTCGGGTGTCATATGCAAGCAACCTAGTGGTGTGTCAGTGTAGGGAAATGCAGTGAAATATGCGTTATTTTGAAAAAAAGGATAAAATAGTACCAAAAATGGTAGAGAATAAGGTACTTTGTTTCAGCCATAGGGACCCGGGTTCGCGACCGCTATGAGAGAAGTGCTTGTACTCGAGTTTGAGCTTTATTTCGTGAAAATATGTTATATGGTTCTTAAGATATAGACCAAAACAGATTATAATACACGACAATTAGTAACAATTCAATATGCACATAATGACATATAATATATTGTTAGACGGTTGCCAGCCAACATTTTTACGTGAAATAAGAAAATTAAAACAAAATTGAATAGCTCCGTGGTAATTGGAATCAATTTTTGACAGAAGATGTGCGTCATGTGATCTCATTGAAAAGGTACGGGTTATAGTCGTTCATGTAGAATATATGTTTCTAACTTCATTACTTTATGCTCTTTCTGCTAATTTGTGCCTTTCGTACCTATCCTGATGTGTAGAATATGAAAACAACATATTTTGTTCTTACATTGAAAATATATATACAGGGTACATCAAAATAAACCGTTGCAGAAGACAAGTTAACACTTCGATTTCAGAAAGTTTTAAAAGTTTGATATAATTAGGTAGTTTCTCTTTGTGTTACGTAAAAATACACATATGTGATCCTCGGGTGTCTAATGCAAGCAACCTAGTGGTGTGTCAGTGTAGGGAAATGCCGTGAAATATGCGTTATTTTGAAAAAAAGAATAAAATAGTACCAAAAATGGTAGAGAATAAGGTACTTTGTTTCAGCCATAGGGACCCGGGTTCGCGACCGCTATGAGAGAAGTGCTTGTACTCGAGTTTGAGCTTTATTTCGTGAAAATATGTTAAATGGTTCTTAAGATATAGACCAAAACAGATTATAATACACGACAATTAGTAACAATTCAATATGCACATAATGACATATAATATATTGTTAGACGATTGCCAGCCAACATTTTTACGTGAAATAAGAAAATTAAAACAAAATTGAATAGCTCCGTGGTAATTGGAATCAATTTTTGACAGAAGGTGTGCGTAATGTGATCTCATTGAAAAGGTAAGGGTTATAGTCGTTCATGTAGAATATATGTTTCTAACTTCATTATTTTATGCTCTTTCTGCTAATTTGTGCCTTTCGTACCTATCCTGATGTGTAGAATATGAAAACAACATATTTTGTTCTTACATTGAATATATATATACAGGGTGCATCAAAATAAACCGTTGCAGAAGACAAGATAACACTTCGATTTCAGAAAGTTTTAAAAGTTTGATATAATTAGGTAGTTTCTCTTTGTGTTACGTAAAAATACACATATGTGATCCTCGGGTGTCATATGCAAGCAACCTAGTGGTGTGTCAGTGTAGGGAAATGCAGTGAAATATGCGTTATTTTGAAAAAAAGAATATAATAGTACCAAAAATGGTAGAGAATAAGGTACTTTGTTTCAGCCATAGGGACCCGGGTTCGCGACCGCTATGAGAGAAGTGCTTGTACTCGAGTTTGAGCTTTATTTCGTGAAAATATGTTAAATGGTTCTTAAGATATAGACCAAAACAGATTATAATACACGACAATTAGTAACAATTCAATATGCACATAATGACATATAATATATTGTTAGACGGTTGCCAGCCAACATTTTTACGTGAAATAAGAAAATTAAAACAAAATTGAATAGCTCCGTGGTAATTGGAATCAATTTTTGACAGAAGGTGTGCGTAGTGTGATCTCATTGAAAAGGTAAGGGTTATAGTCGTTCATGTAGAATATATGTTTCTAACTTCATTATTTTATGCTCTCTCTGCTAATTTGTGCCTTTCGTACCTATCCTGATGTGTAGAATATGAAAACAACATATTTTGTTCTTACATTGAAAATATATATCCAGGGTGCATCAAAATAAACCGTTGCAGAAGACAAGATAACACTTCGATTTCAGAAAGTTTTAAAAGTTTGATATAATTAGGTAGTTTCTCTTTGTGTTACGTAAAAATACACATATGTGATCCTCGGGTGTCATATGCAAGCAACCTAGTGGTGTGTCAGTGTAGGGAAATGCAGTGAAATATGCGTTATTTTGAAAAAAAAGGATAAAATAGTACCAAAAATGGTAGAGAATAAGGTACTTTGTTTCAGCCATAGGGACCCGGTTTCGCGAACGCTATGAGAGAAGTGCTTGTACTCGAGTTTGAGCTTTATTTCGTGAAAATATGTTAAATGGTTCTTAAGATATAGACCAAAACAGATTATAATACACGACAATTAGTAACAATTCAATATGCACATAATGACATATAATATATTGTTAGACGGTTGCCAGCCAACATTTTTACGTGAAATAAGAAAATTAAAACAAAATTGAATAGCTCCGTGGTAATTGGAATCAATTTTTGACAAAAGGTGTGCGTCATGTGATCTCATTGAAAAGGTAAGGGTTATAGTCGTTCATGTAGAATATATGTTTCTAACTTCATTATTTTATGCTCTTTCTGCTAATTTGTGCCTTTCGTACCTATCCTGATGTGTAGAATATGAAAACAACATATTTTGTTCTTACATTGAAAATATATATACAGGGTGCATCAAAATAAACCGTTGCAGAAGACAAGATAACACTTCGATTTCAGAAAGTTTTAAAAGTTTGATATAATTAGGTAGTTTCTCTTTGTGTTACGTAAAAATACACATATGTGATCCTCGGGTGTCATATGCAAGCAACCTAGTGGTGTGTCAGTGTAGGGAAATGCAATGAAATATGCGTTATTTTGGAAAAAAAAGGATAAAATAGTACCAAAAATGGTAGAGAATAAGGTACTTTGTTTCAGCCATAGGGACCCGGTTTCGCGACCGCTATGAGAGAAGTACTTGTACTCGAGTTTGAGCTTTATTTCGTGAAAATATGTTAAATGGTTCTTAAGATATAGACCAAAACAGATTATAATACACGACAATTAGTAACAATTCAATATGCACATAATGACATATAATATATTGTTAGACGGTTGCCAGCCAACATTTTTACGTGAAATAAGAAAATTAAAACAAAATTGAATAGCTCCGTGGTAATTGGAATCAATTTTTGACAGAAGATGTGCGTCATGTGATCTCATTGAAAAGGTACGGGTTATAGTCGTTCATGTAGAATATATGTTTCTAACTTCATTACTTTATGCTCTTTCTGCTAATTTGTGCCTTTCGTACCTATCCTGATGTGTAGAATATGAAAACAACATATTTTGTTCTTACATTGAAAATATATATACAGGGTGCATCAAAATAAACCGTTGCAGAAGACAAGTTAACACTTCGATTTCAGAAAGTTTTAAAAGTTTGATATAATTAGGTAGTTTCTCTTTGTGTTACGTAAAAATACACATATGTGATCCTCGGGTGTCTAATGCAAGCAACCTAGTGGTGTGTCAGTGTAGGGAAATGCAGTGAAATATGCGTTATTTTGAAAAAAAGAATAAAATAGTACCAAAAATGGTAGAGAATAAGGTACTTTGTTTCAGCCATAGGGACCCGGGTTCGCGACCGCTATGAGAGAAGTGCTTGTACTCGAGTTTGAGCTTTATTTCGTGAAAATATGTTAAATGGTTCTTAAGATATAGACCAAAACAGATTATAATACACGACAATTAGTAACAATTCAATATGCACATAATGACATATAATATATTGTTAGACGGTTGCCAGCCAACATTTTTACGTGAAATAAGAAAATTAAAACAAAATTGAATAGCTCCGTGGTAATTGGAATCAATTTTTGACAGAAGGTGTGCGTCATGTGATCTCATTGAAAAGGTAAGGGTTATAGTCGTTCATGTAGAATATATGTTTCTAACTTCATTATTTTATGCTCTTTCTGCTAATTTGTGCCTTTCGTACCTATCCTGATGTGTAGAATATGAAAACAACATATTTTGTTCTTACATTGAAAATATATATACAGGGTGCATCAAAATAAACCTTTGCAGAAGACAAGATAACACTTCGATTTCAGAAAGTTTTAAAAGTTTGATATAATTAGGTAGTTTCTCTTTGTGTTACGTAAAAATACACATATGTGATCCTCGGGTGTCATATGCAAGCAACCTAGTGGTGTGTCAGTGTAGGGAAATGCCGTGAAATATGCGTTATTTTGAAAAAAAGAATAAAATAGTACCAAAAATGGTAGAGAATAAGGTACTTTGTTTCAGCCATAGGGACCCGGGTTCGCGACCGCTATGAGAGAAGTGCTTGTACTCGAGTTTGAGCTTTATTTCGTGAAAATATGTTAAATGGTTCTTAAGATATAGACCAAAACAGATTATAATACACGACAATTAGTAACAATTCAATATGCACATAATGACATATAATATATTGTTAGACGATTGCCAGCCAACATTTTTACGTGAAATAAGAAAATTAAAACAAAATTGAATAGCTCCGTGGTAATTGGAATCAATTTTTGACAGAAGGTGTGCGTAATGTGATCTCATTGAAAAGGTAAGGGTTATAGTCGTTCATGTAGAATATATGTTTCTAACTTCATTATTTTATGCTCTTTCTGCTAATTTGTGCCTTTCGTACCTATCCTGATGTGTAGAATATGAAAACAACATATTTTGTTCTTACATTGAATATATATATACAGGGTGCATCAAAATAAACCGTTGCAGAAGACAAGATAACACTTCGATTTCAGAAAGTTTTAAAAGTTTGATATAATTAGGTAGTTTCTCTTTGTGTTACGTAAAAATACACATATGTGATCCTCGGGTGTCATATGCAAGCAACCTAGTGGTGTGTCAGTGTAGGGAAATGCAGTGAAATATGCGTTATTTTTAAAAAAAGAATATAATAGTACCAAAAATGGTAGAGAATAAGGTACTTTGTTTCAGCCATAGGGACCCGGGTTCGCGACCGCTATGAGAGAAGTGCTTGTACTCGAGTTTGAGCTTTATTTCGTGAAAATATGTTAAATGGTTCTTAAGATATAGACCAAAACAGATTATAATACACGACAATTAGTAACAATTCAATATGCACATAATGACATATAATATATTGTTAGACGGTTGCCAGCCAACATTTTTACGTGAAATAAGAAAATTAAAACAAAATTGAATAGCTCCTTGGTAATTGGAATCAATTTTTGACAGAAGATGTGCGTCATGTGATCTCATTGAAAAGGTACGGGTTATAGTCGTTCATGTAGAATATATGTTTCTAACTTCATTACTTTATGCTCTTTCTGCTAATTTGTGCCTTTCGTACCTATCCTGATGTGTAGAATATGAAAACAACATATTTTGTTCTTACATTGAAAATATATATACAGGGTACATCAAAATAAACCGTTGCAGAAGACAAGTTAACACTTCGATTTCAGAAAGTTTTAAAAGTTTGATATAATTAGGTAGTTTCTCTTTGTGTTACGTAAAAATACACATATGTGATCCTCGGGTGTCTAATGCAAGCAACCTAGTGGTGTGTCAGTGTAGGGAAATGCCGTGAAATATGCGTTATTTTGAAAAAAAGAATAAAATAGTACCAAAAATGGTAGAGAATAAGGTACTTTGTTTCAGCCATAGGGACCCGGGTTCGCGACCGCTATGAGAGAAGTGCTTGTACTCGAGTTTGAGCTTTATTTCGTGAAAATATGTTAAATGGTTCTTAAGATATAGACCAAAACAGATTATAATACACGACAATTAGTAACAATTCAATATGCACATAATGACATATAATATATTGTTAGACGATTGCCAGCCAACATTTTTACGTGAAATAAGAAAATTAAAACAAAATTGAATAGCTCCGTGGTAATTGGAATCAATTTTTGACAGAAGGTGTGCGTAATGTGATCTCATTGAAAAGGTAAGGGTTATAGTCGTTCATGTAGAATATATGTTTCTAACTTCATTATTTTATGCTCTTTCTGCTAATTTGTGCCTTTCGTACCTATCCTGATGTGTAGAATATGAAAACAACATATTTTGTTCTTACATTGAATATATATATACAGGGTGCATCAAAATAAACCGTTGCAGAAGACAAGATAACACTTCGATTTCAGAAAGTTTTAAAAGTTTGATATAATTAGGTAGTTTCTCTTTGTGTTACGTAAAAATACACATATGTGATCCTCGGGTGTCATATGCAAGCAACCTAGTGGTGTGTCAGTGTAGGGAAATGCAGTGAAATATGCGTTATTTTGAAAAAAAGAATATAATAGTACCAAAAATGGTAGAGAATAAGGTACTTTGTTTCAGCCATAGGGACCCGGGTTCGCGACCGCTATGACAGAAGTGCTTGTACTCGAGTTTGAGCTTTATTTCGTGAAAATATGTTAAATGGTTCTTAAGATATAGACCAAAACAGATTATAATACACGACAATTAGTAACAATTCAATATGCACATAATGACATATAATATATTGTTAGACGGTTGCCAGCCAACATTTTTACGTGAAATAAGAAAATTAAAACAAAATTGAATAGCTCCGTGGTAATTGGAATCAATTTTTGACAGAAGGTGTGCGTAGTGTGATCTCATTGAAAAGGTAAGGGTTATAGTCGTTCATGTAGAATATATGTTTCTAACTTCATTATTTTATGCTCTCTCTGCTAATTTGTGCCTTTCGTACCTATCCTGATGTGTAGAATATGAAAACAACATATTTTGTTCTTACATTGAATATATATATACAGGGTGCATCAAAATAAACCGTTGCAGAAGACAAGATAACACTTCGATTTCAGAAAGTTTTAAAAGTTTGATATAATTAGGTAGTTTCTCTTTGTGTTACGTAAAAATACACATATGTGATCCTCGGGTGTCATATGCAAGCAACCTAGTGGTGTGTCAGTGTAGGGAAATGCAGTGAAATATGCGTTATTTTGAAAAAAAAGGATAAAATAGTACCAAAAATGGTAGAGAATAAGGTACTTTGTTTCAGCCATAGGGACCCGGTTTCGCGAACGCTATGAGAGAAGTGCTTGTACTCGAGTTTGAGCTTTATTTCGTGAAAATATGTTAAATGGTTCTTAAGATATAGACCAAAACAGATTATAATACACGACAATTAGTAACAATTCAATATGCACATAATGACATATAATATATTGTTAGACGGTTGCCAGCCAACATTTTTACGTGAAATAAGAAAATTAAAACAAAATTGAATAGCTCCGTGGTAATTGGAATCAATTTTTGACAAAAGGTGTGCGTCATGTGATCTCATTGAAAAGGTAAGGGTTATAGTCGTTCATGTAGAATATATGTTTCTAACTTCATTATTTTATGCTCTTTCTGCTAATTTGTGCCTTTCGTACCTATCCTGATGTGTAGAATATGAAAACAACATATTTTGTTCTTACATTGAAAATATATATACAGGGTGCATCAAAATAAACCGTTGCTGAAGACAAGATAACACTTCGATTTCAGAAAGTTTTAAAAGTTTGATATAATTAGGTAGTTTCTCTTTGTGTTACGTAAAAATACACATATGTGATCCTCGGGTGTCATATGCAAGCAACCTAGTGGTGTGTCAGTGTAGGGAAATGCAATGAAATATGCGTTATTTTGAAAAAAAAGGATAAAATAGTACCAAAAATGGTAGAGAATAAGGTACTTTGTTTCAGCCATAGGGACCCGGTTTCGCGACCGCTATGAGAGAAGTACTTGTACTCGAGTTTGAGCTTTATTTCGTGAAAATATGTTAAATGGTTCTTAAGATATAGACCAAAACAGATTATAATACACGACAATTAGTAACAATTCAATATGCACATAATGACATATAATATATTGTTAGACGGTTGCCAGCCAACATTTTTACGTGAAATAAGAAAATTAAAACAAAATTGAATAGCTCCGTGGTAATTGGAATCAATTTTTGACAGAAGATGTGCGTCATGTGATCTCATTGAAAAGGTACGGGTTATAGTCGTTCATGTAGAATATATGTTTCTAACTTCATTACTTTATGCTCTTTCTGCTAATTTGTGCCTTTCGTACCTATCCTGATGTGTAGAATATGAAAACAACATATTTTGTTCTTACATTGAAAATATATATACAGGGTGCATCAAAATAAACCGTTGCAGAAGACAAGTTAACACTTCGATTTCAGAAAGTTTTAAAAGTTTGATATAATTAGGTAGTTTCTCTTTGTGTTACGTAAAAATACACATATGTGATCCTCGGGTGTCTAATGCAAGCAACCTAGTGGTGTGTCAGTGTAGGGAAATGCCGTGAAATATGCGTTATTTTGAAAAAAAGAATAAAATAGTACCAAAAATGGTAGAGAATAAGGTACTTTGTTTCAGCCATAGGGACCCGGGTTCGCGACCGCTATGAGAGAAGTGCTTGTACTCGAGTTTGAGCTTTATTTCGTGAAAATATGTTAAATGGTTCTTAAGATATAGACCAAAACAGATTATAATACACGACAATTAGTAACAATTCAATATGCACATAATGACATATAATATATTGTTAGACGATTGCCAGCCAACATTTTTACGTGAAATAAGAAAATTAAAACAAAATTGAATAGCTCCGTGGTAATTGGAATCAATTTTTGACAGAAGGTGTGCGTAATGTGATCTCATTGAAAAGGTAAGGGTTATAGTCGTTCATGTAGAATATATGTTTCTAACTTCATTATTTTATGCTCTTTCTGCTAATTTGTGCCTTTCGTACCTATCCTGATGTGTAGAATATGAAAACAACATATTTTGTTCTTACATTGAATATATATATACAGGGTGCATCAAAATAAACCGTTGCAGAAGACAAGATAACACTTCGATTTCAGAAAGTTTTAAAAGTTTGATATAATTAGGTAGTTTCTCTTTGTGTTACGTAAAAATACACATATGTGATCCTCGGGTGTCATATGCAAGCAACCTAGTGGTGTGTCAGTGTAGGGAAATGCAGTGAAATATGCGTTATTTTGAAAAAAAGAATATAATAGTACCAAAAATGGTAGAGAATAAGGTACTTTGTTTCAGCCATAGGGACCCGGGTTCGCGACCGCTATGAGAGAAGTGCTTGTACTCGAGTTTGAGCTTTATTTCGTGAAAATATGTTAAATGGTTCTTAAGATATAGACCAAAACAGATTATAATACACGACAATTAGTAACAATTCAATATGCACATAATGACATATAATATATTGTTAGACGGTTGCCAGCCAACATTTTTACGTGAAATAAGAAAATTAAAACAAAATTGAATAGCTCCTTGGTAATTGGAATCAATTTTTGACAGAAGGTGTGCGTCATGTGATCTCATTGAAAAGGTAAGGGTTATAGTCGTTCATGTAGAATATATGTTTCTAACTTCATTATTTTATGCTCTTTCTGCTAATTTGTGCCTTTCGTACCTATCCTGATGTGTAGAATATGAAAACAACATATTTTGTTCTTACATTGAAAATATATATCCAGGGTGCATCAAAATAAACCGTTGCAGAAGACAAGATAACACTTCGATTTCAGAAAGTTTTAAAAGTTTGATATAATTAGGTAGTTTCTCTTTGTGTTACGTAAAAATACACATATGTGATCCTCGGGTGTCATATGCAAGCAACCTAGTGGTGTGTCAGTGTAGGGAAATGCAATGAAATATGCGTTATTTTGAAAAAAAGAATAAAATAGTACCAAAAATGGTAGAGAATAAGGTACTTTGTTTCAGCCATAGGGACCCGGGTTCGCGACCGCTATGAGAGAAGTGCTTGTACTCGAGTTTGAGCTTTATTTCGTGAAAATATGTTAAATGGTTCTTAAGATATAGACCAAAACAGATTATAATACACGACAATTAGTAACAATTCAATATGCACATAATGACATATAATATATTGTTAGACGGTTGCCAGCCAACATTTTTACGTGAAATAAGAAAATTAAAACAAAATTGAATAGCTCCGTGGTAATTGGAATCAATTTTTGACAAAAGGTGTGCGTCATGTGATCTCATTGAATAGGTAAGTGTTATAGTCGTTCATATAGAATATATGTTTCTAACTTCATTATTTTATGCTCTTTCTGCTAATTTGTGCCTTTCGTACCTATCCTGATGTGTAGAATATGAAAACAACATATTTTGTTCTTACATTGAAAATATATATACAGGGTGCATCAAAATAAACCGTTGCAGAAGACAAGATAACACTTCGATTTCAGAAAGTTTTAAAAGTTTGATATAATTAGGTAGTTTCTCTTTGTGTTACGTAAAAATACACATATGTGATCCTCGGGTGTCATATGCAAGCAACCTAGTGGTGTGTCAGTGTAGGGAAATGCAGTGAAATATGCGTTATTTTGAAAAAAAGGATAAAATAGTACCAAAAATGGTAGAGAATAAGGTACTTTGCTTCAGCCATAGGGACCCGGTTTCGCGACTGCTATGAGAGAAGTGCTTGTACTCGAGTTTGAGCTTTATTTCGTGAAAATATGTTAAATGGTTCTTAAGATATAGACCAAAACAGATTATAATACACGACAATTAGTAACAATTCAATATGCACATAATGACATATAATATATTGTTAGACGGTTGCCAGCCAACATTTTTACGTGAAATAAGAAAATTAAAACAAAATTGAATAGCTCCGTGGTAATTGGAATCAATTTTTGACAGAAGATGTGCGTCATGTGATCTCATTGAAAAGGTACGGGTTATAGTCGTTCATGTAGAATATATGTTTCTAACTTCATTACTTTATGCTCTTTCTGCTAATTTGTGCCTTTCGTACCTATCCTGATGTGTAGAATATGAAAACAACATATTTTGTTCTTACATTGAAAATATATATACAGGGTACATCAAAATAAACCGTTGCAGAAGACAAGTTAACACTTCGATTTCAGAAAGTTTTAAAAGTTTGATATAATTAGGTAGTTTCTCTTTGTGTTACGTAAAAATACACATATGTGATCCTCGGGTGTCTAATGCAAGCAACCTAGTGGTGTGTCAGTGTAGGGAAATGCCGTGAAATATGCGTTATTTTGAAAAAAAGAATAAAATAGTACCAAAAATGGTAGAGAATAAGGTACTTTGTTTCAGCCATAGGGACCCGGGTTCGCGACCGCTATGAGAGAAGTGCTTGTACTCGAGTTTGAGCTTTATTTCGTGAAAATATGTTAAATGGTTCTTAAGATATAGACCAAAACAGATTATAATACACGACAATTAGTAACAATTCAATATGCACATAATGACATATAATATATTGTTAGACGATTGCCAGCCAACATTTTTACGTGAAATAAGAAAATTAAAACAAAATTGAATAGCTCCGTGGTAATTGGAATCAATTTTTGACAGAAGGTGTGCGTAATGTGATCTCATTGAAAAGGTAAGGGTTATAGTCGTTCATGTAGAATATATGTTTCTAACTTCATTATTTTATGCTCTTTCTGCTAATTTGTGCCTTTCGTACCTATCCTGATGTGTAGAATATGAAAACAACATATTTTGTTCTTACATTGAATATATATATACAGGGTGCATCAAAATAAACCGTTGCAGAAGACAAGATAACACTTCGATTTCAGAAAGTTTTAAAAGTTTGATATAATTAGGTAGTTTCTCTTTGTGTTACGTAAAAATACACATATGTGATCCTCGGGTGTCATATGCAAGCAACCTAGTGGTGTGTCAGTGTAGGGAAATGCAGTGAAATATGCGTTATTTTGAAAAAAAGAATATAATAGTACCAAAAATGGTAGATAATAAGGTACTTTGTTTCAGCCATAGGGACCCGGGTTCGCGACCGCTATGAGAGAAGTGCTTGTACTCGAGTTTGAGCTTTATTTCGTAAAAATATGTTAAATGGTTCTTAAGATATAGACCAAAACAGATTATAATACACGACAATTAGTAACAATTCAATATGCACATAATGACATATAATATATTGTTAGACGGTTGCCAGCCAACATTTTTACGTGAAATAAGAAAATTAAAACAAAATTGAATAGCTCCTTGGTAATTGGAATCAATTTTTGACAGAAGGTGTGCGTCATGTGATCTCATTGAAAAGGTAAGTTTTATAGTCGTTCATGTAGAATATATGTTTCTAACTTCATTATTTTATGCTCTTTCTGCTAATTTGTGCCTTTCGTACCTATCCTGATGTGTAGAATATGAAAACAACATATTTTGTTCTTACATTGAAAATATATATCCAGGGTGCATCAAAATAAACCGTTGCAGAAGACAAGATAACACTTCGATTTCAGAAAGTTTTAAAAGTTTGATATAATTAGGTAGTTTCTCTTCGTGTTACGTAAGAATACACATATGTGATCCTCGGGTGTCATATGCAAGCAACCTAGTGGTGTGTCAGTGTAGGGAAATGCAATGAAATATGCGTTATTTTGAAAAAAAGAATAAAATAGTACCAAAAATGGTAGAGAATAAGGTACTTTGTTTCAGCCATAGGGACCCGGGTTCGCGACCGCTATGAGAGAAGTGCTTGTACTCGAGTTTGAGCTTTATTTCGTGAAAATATGTTAAATGGTTCTTAAGATATAGACCAAAACAGATTATAATACACGACAATTAGTAACAATTCAATATGCACATAATGACATATAATATATTGTTAGACGGTTGCCAGCCAACATTTTTACGTGAAATAAGAAAATTAAAACAAAATTGAATAGCTCCTTGGTAATTGGAATCAATTTTTGACAAAAGGTGTGCGTCATGTGATCTCATTGAAAAGGTAAGGGTTATAGTCGTTCATGTAGAATATATGTTTCTAACTTCATTATTTTATGCTCTTTCTGCTAATTTGTGCCTTTCGTACCTATCCTGATGTGTAGAATATGAAAACAACATATTTTGTTCTTACATTGAAAATATATATACAGGGTGCATCAAAATAAACCGTTGCAGAAGACAAGATAACACTTCGATTTCAGAAAGTTTTAAAAGTTTGATATAATTAGGTAGTTTCTCTTTGTGTTACGTAAAAATACACATATGTGATCCTCGGGTGTCATATGCAAGCAACCTAGTGGTGTGTCAGTGTAGGGAAATGCAATGAAATATGCGTTATTTTGAAAAAAAAGGATAAAACAGTACCAAAAATGGTAGAGAATAAGGTACTTTGTTTCAGCCATAGGGACCCGGTTTTGCGACCGCTATGAGAGAAGTACTTGTACTCGAGTTTGAGCTTTATTTCGTGAAAATATGTTAAATGGTTCTTAAGATATAGACCAAAACAGATTATAATACACGACAATTAGTAACAATTCAATATGCACATAATGACATATAATATATTGTTAGACGGTTGCCAGCCAACATTTTTACGTGAAATAAGAAAATTAAAACAAAATTGAATAGCTCCGTGGTAATTGGAATCAATTTTTGACAGAAGATGTGCGTCATGTGATCTCATTGAAAAGGTACGGGTTATAGTCGTTCATGTAGAATATATGTTTCTAACTTCATTACTTTATGCTCTTTCTGCTAATTTGTGCCTTTCGTACCTATCCTGATGTGTAGAATATGAAAACAACATATTTTGTTCTTACATTGAAAATATATATACAGGGTGCATCAAAATAAACCGTTGCAGAAGACAAGTTAACACTTCGATTTCAGAAAGTTTTAAAAGTTTGATATAATTAGGTAGTTTCTCTTTGTGTTACGTAAAAATACACATATGTGATCCTCGGGTGTCATATGCAAGCAACCTAGTGGTGTGTCAGTGTAGGGAAATGCAGTGAAATATGCGTTATTTTGAAAAAAAGGATAAAATAGTACCAAAAATGGTAGAGAATAAGGTACTTTGTTTCAGCCATAGGGACCCGGTTTCGCGACCGCTATGAGAGAAGTGCTTGTACTCGAGTTTGAGCTTTATTTCGTGAAAATATGTTAAATGGTTCTTAAGATATAGACCAAAACAGATTATAATACACGACAATTAGTAACAATTCAATATGCACATAATGACATATAATATATTGTTAGACGGTTGCCAGCCAACATTTTTACGTGAAATAAGAAAATTAAAACAAAATTGAATAGCTCCGTGGTAATTGGAATCAATTTTTGACAGAAGATGTGCGTCATGTGATCTCATTGAAAAGGTACGGGTTATAGTCGTTCATGTAGAATATATGTTTCTAACTTCATTACTTTATGCTCTTTCTGCTAATTTGTGCCTTTCGTACCTATCCTGATGTGTAGAATATGAAAACAACATATTTTGTTCTTACATTGAAAATATATATACAGGGTGCATCAAAATAAACCGTTGCAGAAGACAAGTTAACACTTCGATTTCAGAAAGTTTTAAAAGTTTGATATAATTAGGTAGTTTCTCTTTGTGTTACGTAAAAATACACATATATGATCCTCGGGTCTCTAATGCAAGCAACCTAGTGGTGTGTCAGTGTAGGGAAATGCCGTGAAATATGCGTTATTTTGAAAAAAAGAATAAAATAGTACCAAAATTGGTAGAGAATAAGGTACTTTGTTTCAGCCATAGGGACCCGGGTTCGCGACCGCTATGAGAGAAGTGCTTGTACTCGAGTTTGAGCTTTATTTCGTGAAAATATGTTAAATGGTTCTTAAGATATAGACCAAAACAGATTATAATACACGACAATTAGTAACAATTCAATATGCACATAATGACATATAATATATTGTTAGACGGTTGCCAGCCAACATTTTTACGTGAAATAAGAAAATTAGAACAAAATTGAATAGCTCCGTGGTAATTGGAATCAATTTTTGACAGAAGGTGTGCGTCATGTGATCTCATTGAAAAGGTAAGGGTTATAGTCGTTCATGTAGAATATATGTTTCTAACTTCATTATTTTATGCTCTTTCTGCTAATTTGTGCCTTTCGTACCTATCCTGATGTGTAGAATATGAAAACAACATATTTTGTTCTTACATTGAAAATATATATACAGGGTGCATCAAAATAAACCGTTGCAGAAGACAAGATAACACTTCGATTTCAGAAAGTTTTAAAAGTTTGATATAATTAGGTAGTTTCTCTTTGTGTTACGTAAAAATACACATATGTGATCCTCGGGTGTCATATGCAAGCAACCTAGTGGTGTGTCAGTGTAGGGAAATGCAATGAAATATGCGTTATTTTGAAAAAAAAGGATAAAATAGTACCAAAAATGGTAGAGAATAAGGTACTTTGTTTCAGCCATAGGGACCCGGTTTCGCGACCGCTATGAGAGAAGTACTTGTACTCGAGTTTGAGCTTCATTTCGTGAAAATATGTTAAATGGTTCTTAAGATATAGACCAAAACAGATTATAATACACGACAATTAGTAACAATTCAATATGCACATAATGACATATAATATATTGTTAGACGGTTGCCAGCCAACATTTTTACATGAAATAAGAAAATTAAAACAAAATTGAATAGCTCCGTGGTAATTGGAATCAATTTTTGACAGAAGATGTGCGTCATGTGATCTCATTGAAAAGGTACGGGTTATAGTCGTTCATGTAGAATATATGTTTCTAACTTCATTACTTTATGCTCTTTCTGCTAATTTGTGCCTTTCGTACCTATCCTGATGTGTAGAATATGAAAACAACATATTTTGTTCTTACATTGAAAATATATATACAGGGTGCATCAAAATAAACCGTTGCAGAAGACAAGTTAACACTTCGATTTCAGAAAGTTTTAAAAGTTTGATATAATTAGGTAGTTTCTCTTTGTGTTACGTAAAAATACACATATGTGATCCTCGGGTGTCATATGCAAGCAACCTAGTGGTGTGTCAGTGTAGGGAAATGCAGTGAAATATGCGTTATTTTGAAAAAAAGATAAAATAGTACCAAAAATGGTAGAGAATAAGGTACTTTGTTTCAGCCATAGGGACCCGGTTTCGCGACCGCTATGAGAGAAGTGCTTGTACTCGAGTTTGAGCTTTATTTCGTGAAAATATGTTAAATGGTTCTTAAGATATAGACCAAAACAGATTATAATACACGACAATTAGTAACAATTCAATATGCACATAATGACATATAATATATTGTTAGACGGTTGCCAGCCAACATTTTTACGTGAAATAAGAAAATTAAAACAAAATTGAATAGCTCCTTGGTAATTGGAATCAATTTTTGACAGAAGGTGTGCGTCATGTGATCTCATTGAAAAGGTAAGGGTTATAGTCGTTCATGTAGAATATATGTTTCTAACTTCATTATTTTATGCTCTTTCTGCTAATTTGTGCCTTTCCTACCTATCCTGATGTGTAGAATATGAAAACAACATATTTTGTTCTTACATTGAAAATATATATACAGGGTGCATCAAAATAAACCGTTGCAGAAGACAAGATAACACTTCGATTTCAGAAAGTTTTAAAAGTTTGATATAATTAGGTAGTTTCTCTTTGTGTTACGTAAGAATACACATATGTGATCCTCGGGTGTCATATGCAAGCAACCTAGTGGTGTGTCAGTGTAGGGAAATGCAATGAAATATGCGTTATTTTGAAAAAAAGAATAAAATAGTACCAAAAATGGTAGAGAATAAGGTACTTTGTTTCAGCCATAGGGACCCGGGTTCGCGACCGCTATGAGAGAAGTGCTTGTACTCGAGTTTGAGCTTTATTTCGTGAAAATATGTTAAATGGTTCTTAAGATATAGACCAAAACAGATTATAATACACGACAATTAGTAACAATTCAATATGCACATAATGACATATAATATATTGTTAGACGGTTGCCAGCCAACATTTTTACGTGAAATAAGAAAATTAAAACAAAATTGAATAGCTCCGTGGTAATTGGAATCAATTTTTGACAAAAGGTGTGCGTCATGTGATCTCATTGAATAGGTAAGGGTTATAGTCGTTCATATAGAATATATGTTTCTAACTTCATTATTTTATGCTCTTTCTGCTAATTTGTGCCTTTCGTACCTATCCTGATGTGTAGAATATGAAAACAACATATTTTGTTCTTACATTGAAAATATATATACAGGGTGCATCAAAATAAACCGTTGCAGAAGACAAGATAACACTTCGATTTCAGAAAGTTTTAAAAGTTTGATATAATTAGGTAGTTTCTCTTTGTGTTACGTAAAAATACACATATGTGATCCTCGGGTGTCATATGCAAGCAACCTAGTGGTGTGTCAGTGTAGGGAAATGCAGTGAAATATGCGTTATTTTGAAAAAAAAGGATAAAATAGTACCAAAAATGGTAGAGAATAAGGTACTTTGTTTCAGCCATAGGGACCCGGTTTCGCGACCGCTATGAGAGAAGTGCTTGTACTCGAGTTTGAGCTTTATTTCGTGAAAATATGTTAAATGGTTCTTAAGATATAGACCAAAACAGATTATAATACACGACAATTAGTAACAATTCAATATGCACATAATGACATATAATATATTGTTAGACGGTTGCCAGCCAACATTTTTACGTGAAATAAGAAAATTAAAACAAAATTGAATAGCTCCTTGGTAATTGGAATCAATTTTTGACAGAAGGTGTGCGTCATGTGATCTCATTGAAAAGGTAAGGGTTATAGTCGTTCATGTAGAATATATGTTTCTAACTTCATTATTTTATGCTCTTTCTGCTAATTTGTGCCTTTCCTACCTATCCTGATGTGTAGAATATGAAAACAACATATTTTGTTCTTACATTGAAAATATATATCCAGGGTGCATCAAAATAAACCGTTGCAGAAGACAAGATAACACTTCGATTTCAGAAAGTTTTAAAAGTTTGATATAATTAGGTAGTTTCTCTTTGTGTTACGTAAGAATACACATATGTGATCCTCGGGTGTCATATGCAAGCAACCTAGTGGTGTGTCAGTGTAGGGAAATGCAATGAAATATGCGTTATTTTGAAAAAAAGAATAAAATAGTACCAAAAATGGTAGAGAATAAGGTACTTTGTTTCAGCCATAGGGACCCGGGTTCGCGACCGCTATGAGAGAAGTGCTTGTACTCGAGTTTGAGCTTTATTTCGTGAAAATATGTTAAATGGTTCTTAAGATATAGACCAAAACAGATTATAATACACGACAATTAGTAACAATTCAATATGCACATAATGACATATAATATATTGTTAGACGGTTGCCAGCCAACATTTTTACGTGAAATAAGAAAATTAAAACAAAATTGAATAGCTCCTTGGTAATTGGAATCAATTTTTGACAGAAGGTGTGCGTCATGTGATCTCATTGAAAAGGTAAGGGTTATAGTCGTTCATGTAGAATATATGTTTCTAACTTCATTATTTTATGCTCTTTCTGCTAATTTGTGCCTTTCCTACCTATCCTGATGTGTAGAATATGAAAACAACATATTTTGTTCTTACATTGAAAATATATATCCAGGGTGCATCAAAATAAACCGTTGCAGAAGACAAGATAACACTTCGATTTCAGAAAGTTTTAAAAGTTTGATATAATTAGGTAGTTTCTCTTTGTGTTACGTAAGAATACACATATGTGATCCTCGGGTGTCATATGCAAGCAACCTAGTGGTGTGTCAGTGTAGGGAAATGCAGTGAAATATGCGTTATTTTGAAAAAAAGAATATAATAGTACCAAAAATGGTAGAGAATAAGGTACTTTGTTTCAGCCATAGGGACCCGGGTTCGCGATCGCTATGAGAGAAGTGCTTGTACTCGAGTTTGAGCTTTATTTCGTGAAAATATGTTAAATGGTTCTTAAGATATAGACCAAAACAGATTATAATACACGACAATTAGTAACAATTCAATATGCACATAATGACATATAATATATTGTTAGACGGTTGCCAGCCAACATTTTTACGTGAAATAAGAAAATTAAAACAAAATTGAATAGCTCCTTGGTAATTGGAATCAATTTTTGACAGAAGGTGTGCGTCATGTGATCTCATTGAAAAGGTAAGGGTTATAGTCGTTCATGTAGAATATATGTTTCTAACTTCATTATTTTATGCTCTTTCTGCTAATTTGTGCCTTTCCTACCTATCCTGATGTGTAGAATATGAAAACAACATATTTTGTTCTTACATTGAAAATATATATCCAGGGTGCATCAAAATAAACCGTTGCAGAAGACAAGATAACACTTCGATTTCAGAAAGTTTTAAAAGTTTGATATAATTAGGTAGTTTCTCTTTGTGTTACGTAAGAATACACATATGTGATCCTCGGGTGTCATATGCAAGCAACCTAGTGGTGTGTCAGTGTAGGGAAATGCAATGAAATATGCGTTATTTTGAAAAAAAGAATAAAATAGTACCAAAAATGGTAGAGAATAAGGTACTTTGTTTCAGCCATAGGGACCCGGTTTCGCGACCGCTATGAGAGAAGTGCTTGTACTCGAGTTTGAGCTTTATTTCGTGAAAATATGTTAAATGGTTCTTAAGATATAGACCAAAACAGATTATAATACACGACAATTAGTAACAATTCAATATGCACATAATGACATATAATATATTGTTAGACGGTTGCCAGCCAACATTTTTACGTGAAATAAGAAAATTAAAACAAAATTGAATAGCTCCGTGGTAATTGGAATCAATTTTTGACAAAAGGTGTGCGTCATGTGATCTCATTGAATAGGTAAGGGTTATAGTCGTTCATATAGAATATATGTTTCTAACTTCATTATTTTATGCTCTTTCTGCTAATTTGTGCCTTTCGTACCTATCCTGATGTGTAGAATATGAAAACAACATATTTTGTTCTTACATTGAAAATATATATACAGGGTGCATCAAAATAAACCGTTGCAGAAGACAAGATAACACTTCGATTTCAGAAAGTTTTAAAAGTTTGATATAATTAGGTAGTTTCTCTTTGTGTTACGTAAAATTACACATATGTGATCCTCGGGTGTCATATGCAAGCAACCTAGTGGTGTGTCAGTGTAGGGAAATGCAGTGAAATATGCGTTATTTTGAAAAAAAAGGATAAAATAGTACCAAAAATGGTAGAGAATAAGGTACTTTGTTTCAGCCATAGGGACCCGGTTTCGCGACCGCTATGAGAGAAGTGCTTGTACTCGAGTTTGAGCTTTATTTCGTGAAAATATGTTAAATGGTTCTTAAGATATAGACCAAAACAGATTATAATACACGACAATTAGTAACAATTCAATATGCACATAATGACATATAATATATTGTTAGACGGTTGCCAGCCAACATTTTTACGTGAAATAAGAAAATTAAAACAAAATTGAATAGCTCCTTGGTAATTGGAATCAATTTTTGACAGAAGGTGTGCGTCATGTGATCTCATTGAAAAGGTAAGGGTTATAGTCGTTCATGTAGAATATATGTTTCTAACTTCATTATTTTATGCTCTTTCTGCTAATTTGTGCCTTTCCTACCTATCCTGATGTGTAGAATATGAAAACAACATATTTTGTTCTTACATTGAAAATATATATCCAGGGTGCATCAAAATAAACCGTTGCAGAAGACAAGATAACACTTCGATTTCAGAAAGTTTTAAAAGTTTGATATAATTAGGTAGTTTCTCTTTGTGTTACGTAAGAATACACATATGTGATCCTCGGGTGTCATATGCAAGCAACCTAGTGGTGTGTCAGTGTAGGGAAATGCAATGAAATATGCGTTATTTTGAAAAAAAGAATAAAATAGTACCAAAAATGGTAGAGAATAAGGTACTTTGTTTCAGCCATAGGGACCCGGGTTCGCGACCGCTATGAGAGAAGTGCTTGTACTCGAGTTTGAGCTTTATTTCGTGAAAATATGTTAAATGGTTCTTAAGATATAGACCAAAACAGATTATAATACACAACAATTAGTAACAATTCAATATGCACATAATGACATATAATATATTGTTAGACGGTTGCCAGCCAACATTTTTACGTGAAATAAGAAAATTAAAACAAAATTGAATAGCTCCTTGGTAATTGGAATCAATTTTTGACAGAAGGTGTGCGTCATGTGATCTCATTGAAAAGGTAAGTTTTATAGTCGTTCATGTAGAATATATGTTTCTAACTTCATTATTTTATGCTCTTTCTGCTAATTTGTGCCTTTCGTACCTATCCTGATGTGTAGAATATGAAAACAACATATTTTGTTCTTACATTGAAAATATATATCCAGGGTGCATCAAAATAAACCGTTGCAGAAGACAAGATAACACTTCGATTTCAGAAAGTTTTAAAAGTTTGATATAATTAGGTAGTTTCTCTTTGTGTTACGTAAGAATACACATATGTGATCCTCGGGTGTCATATGCAAGCAACCTAGTGGTGTGTCAGTGTAGGGAAATGCAATGAAATATACGTTATTTTGAAAAAAAGAATAAAATAGTACCAAAAATGGTAGAGAATAAGG
The DNA here is from genome assembly GCF_964235325.1 of Thermobia domestica. Taxonomy (NCBI): domain Eukaryota; kingdom Metazoa; phylum Arthropoda; class Insecta; order Zygentoma; family Lepismatidae; genus Thermobia; species Thermobia domestica. The sequence continues at coordinate 231,845,839 of NC_137462.1, read as the reverse complement.
TACTTTGTTTCAGCCATAGGGACCCGGGTTCGCGACCGCTATGAGAGAAGTGCTTGTACTCGAGTTTGAGCTTTATTTCGTGAAAATATGTTAAATGGTTCTTAAGATATAGACCAAAACAGATTATAATACACGACAATTAGTAACAATTCAATATGCACATAATGACATATAATATATTGTTAGACGGTTGCCAGCCAACATTTTTACGTGAAATAAGAAAATTAAATCAAAATTGAATAGCTCCGTGGTAATTGGAATCAATTTTTGACAGAAGATGTGCGTCATGTGATCTCATTGAAAAGGTACGGGTTATAGTCGTTCATGTAGAATATATGTTTCTAACTTCATTACTTTATGCTCTTTCTGCTAATTTGTGCCTTTCGTACCTATCCTGATGTGTAGAATATGAAAACAACATATTTTGTTCTTACATTGAAAATATATATACAGGGTACATCAAAATAAACCGTTGCAGAAGACAAGTTAACACTTCGATTTCAGAAAGTTTTAAAAGTTTGATATAATTAGGTAGTTTCTCTTTGTGTTACGTAAAAATACACATATGTGATCCTCGGGTGTCTAATGCAAGCAACCTAGTGGTGTGTCAGTGTAGGGAAATGCCGTGAAATATGCGTTATTTTGAAAAAAAAGAATAAAATAGTACCAAAAATGGTAGAGAATAAGGTACTTTGTTTCAGCCATAGGGACCCGGGTTCGCGACCGCTATGAGAGAAGTGCTTGTACTCGAGTTTGAGCTTTATTTCGTGAAAATATGTTAAATGGTTCTTAAGATATAGACCAAAACAGATTATAATACACGACAATTAGTAACAATTCAATATGCACATAATGACATATAATATATTGTTAGACGATTGCCAGCCAACATTTTTACGTGAAATAAGAAAATTAAAACAAAATTGAATAGCTCCGTGGTAATTGGAATCAATTTTTGACAGAAGGTGTGCGTAATGTGATCTCATTGAAAAGGTAAGGGTTATAGTCGTTCATGTAGAATATATGTTTCTAACTTCATTATTTTATGCTCTTTCTGCTAATTTGTGCCTTTCGTACCTATCCTGATGTGTAGAATATGAAAACAACATATTTTGTTCTTACATTGAATATATATATACAGGGTGCATCAAAATAAACCGTTGCAGAAGACAAGATAACACTTCGATTTCAGAAAGTTTTAAAAGTTTGATATAATTAGGTAGTTTCTCTTTGTGTTACGTAAAAATACACATATGTGATCCTCGGGTGTCATATGCAAGCAACCTAGTGGTGTGTCAGTGTAGGGAAATGCAGTGAAATATGCGTTATTTTGAAAAAAAGAATATAATAGTACCAAAAATGGTAGAGAATAAGGTACTTTGTTTCAGCCATAGGGACCCGGGTTCGCGACCGCTATGAGAGAAGTGCTTGTACTCGAGTTTGAGCTTTATTTCGTGAAAATATGTTAAATGGTTCTTAAGATATAGACCAAAACAGATTATAATACACGACAATTAGTAACAATTCAATATGCACATAATGACATATAATATATTGTTAGACGGTTGCCAGCCAACATTTTTACGTGAAATAAGAAAATTAAAACAAAATTGAATAGCTCCGTGGTAATTGGAATCAATTTTTGACAAAAGGTGTGCGTCATGTGATCTCATTGAATAGGTAAGGGTTATAGTCGTTCATATAGAATATATGTTTCTAACTTCATTATTTTATGCTCTTTCTGCTAATTTGTGCCTTTCGTACCTATCCTGATGTGTAGAATATGAAAACCACATATTTTGTTCTTACATTGAAAATATATATACAGGGTGCATCAAAATAAACCGTTGCAGAAGACAAGATAACACTTCGATTTCAGAAAGTTTTAAAAGTTTGATATAATTAGGTAGTTTCTCTTTGTGTTACGTAAAAATACACATATGTGATCCTCGGGTGTCATATGCAAGCAACCTAGTGGTGTGTCAGTGTAGGGAAATGCAGTGAAATATGCGTTATTTTGAAAAAAAAGGATAAAATAGTACCAAAAATGGTAGAGAATAAGGTACTTTGTTTCAGCCATAGGGACCCGGTTTCGCGACCGCTATGAGAGAAGTGCTTGTACTCGAGTTTGAGCTTTATTTCGTGAAAATATGTTAAATGGTTCTTAAGATATAGACCAAAACAGATTATAATACACGACAATTAGTAACAATTCAATATGCACATAATGACATATAATATATTGTTAGACGGTTGCCAGCCAACATTTTTACGTGAAATAAGAAAATTAAAACAAAATTGAATAGCTCCTTGGTAATTGGAATCAATTTTTGACAGAAGGTGTGCGTCATGTGATCTCATTGAAAAGGTAAGGGTTATAGTCGTTCATGTAGAATATATGTTTCTAACTTCATTATTTTATGCTCTTTCTGCTAATTTGTGCCTTTCCTACCTATCCTGATGTGTAGAATATGAAAACAACATATTTTGTTCTTACATTGAAAATATATATCCAGGGTGCATCAAAATAAACCGTTGCAGAAGACAAGATAACACTTCGATTTCAGAAAGTTTTAAAAGTTTGATATAATTAGGTAGTTTCTCTTTGTGTTACGTAAGAATACACATATGTGATCCTCGGGTGTCATATGCAAGCAACCTAGTGGTGTGTCAGTGTAGGGAAATGCAATGAAATATGCGTTATTTTGAAAAAAAGAATAAAATAGTACCAAAAATGGTAGAGAATAAGGTACTTTGTTTCAGCCATAGGGACCCGGGTTCGCGACCGCTATGAGAGAAGTGCTTGTACTCGAGTTTGAGCTTTATTTCGTGAAAATATGTTAAATGGTTCTTAAGATATAGACCAAAACAGATTATAATACACGACAATTAGTAACAATTCAATATGCACATAATGACATATAATATATTGTTAGACGGTTGCCAGCCAACATTTTTACGTGAAATAAGAAAATTAAAACAAAATTGAATAGCTCCTTGGTAATTGGAATCAATTTTTGACAGAAGGTGTGCGTCATGTGATCTCATTGAAAAGGTAAGGGTTATAGTCGTTCATGTAGAATATATGTTTCTAACTTCATTATTTTATGCTCTTTCTGCTAATTTGTGCCTTTCCTACCTATCCTGATGTGTAGAATATGAAAACAACATATTTTGTTCTTACATTGAAAATATATATCCAGGGTGCATCAAAATAAACCGTTGCAGAAGACAAGATAACACTTCGATTTCAGAAAGTTTTAAAAGTTTGATATAATTAGGTAGTTTCTCTTTGTGTTACGTAAAAATACACATATGTGATCCTCGGGTGTCATATGCAAGCAACCTAGTGGTGTGTCAGTGTAGGGAAATGCAGTGAAATATGCGTTATTTTGAAAAAAAGAATATAATAGTACCAAAAATGGTAGAGAATAAGGTACTTTGTTTCAGCCATAGGGACCCGGGTTCGCGATCGCTATGAGAGAAGTGCTTGTACTCGAGTTTGAGCTTTATTTCGTGAAAATATGTTAAATGGTTCTTAAGATATAGACCAAAACAGATTATAATACACGACAATTAGTAACAATTCAATATGCACATAATGACATATAATATATTGTTAGACGGTTGCCAGCCAACATTTTTACGTGAAATAAGAAAATTAAAACAAAATTGAATAGCTCCTTGGTAATTGGAATCAATTTTTGACAGAAGGTGTGCGTCATGTGATCTCATTGAAAAGGTAAGGGTTATAGTCGTTCATGTAGAATATATGTTTCTAACTTCATTATTTTATGCTCTTTCTGCTAATTTGTGCCTTTCCTACCTATCCTGATGTGTAGAATATGAAAACAACATATTTTGTTCTTACATTGAAAATATATATCCAGGGTGCATCAAAATAAACCGTTGCAGAAGACAAGATAACACTTCGATTTCAGAAAGTTTTAAAAGTTTGATATAATTAGGTAGTTTCTCTTTGTGTTACGTAAGAATACACATATGTGATCCTCGGGTGTCATATGCAAGCAACCTAGTGGTGTGTCAGTGTAGGGAAATGCAATGAAATATGCGTTATTTTGAAAAAAAGAATAAAATAGTACCAAAAATGGTAGAGAATAAGGTACTTTGTTTCAGCCATAGGGACCCGGGTTCGCGACCGCTATGAGAGAAGTGCTTGTACTCGAGTTTGAGCTTTATTTCGTGAAAATATGTTAAATGGTTCTTAAGATATAGACCAAAACAGATTATAATACACGACAATTAGTAACAATTCAATATGCACATAATGACATATAATATATTGTTAGACGGTTGCCAGCCAACATTTTTACGTGAAATAAGAAAATTAAAACAAAATTGAATAGCTCCGTGGTAATTGGAATCAATTTTTGACAAAAGGTGTGCGTCATGTGATCTCATTGAATAGGTAAGGGTTATAGTCGTTCATATAGAATATATGTTTCTAACTTCATTATTTTATGCTCTTTCTGCTAATTTGTGCCTTTCGTACCTATCCTGATGTGTAGAATATGAAAACAACATATTTTGTTCTTACATTGAAAATATATATACAGGGTGCATCAAAATAAACCGTTGCAGAAGACAAGATAACACTTCGATTTCAGAAAGTTTTAAAAGTTTGATATAATTAGGTAGTTTCTCTTTGTGTTACGTAAAAATACACATATGTGATCCTCGGGTGTCATATGCAAGCAACCTAGTGGTGTGTCAGTGTAGGGAAATGCAGTGAAATATGCGTTATTTTGAAAAAAAAGGATAAAATAGTACCAAAAATGGTAGAGAATAAGGTACTTTGTTTCAGCCATAGGGACCCGGTTTCGCGACCGCTATGAGAGAAGTGCTTGTACTCGAGTTTGAGCTTTATTTCGTGAAAATATGTTAAATGGTTCTTAAGATATAGACCAAAACAGATTATAATACACGACAATTAGTAACAATTCAATATGCACATAATGACATATAATATATTGTTAGACGGTTGCCAGCCAACATTTTTACGTGAAATAAGAAAATTAAAACAAAATTGAATAGCTCCTTGGTAATTGGAATCAATTTTTGACAGAAGGTGTGCGTCATGTGATCTCATTGAAAAGGTAAGGGTTATAGTCGTTCATGTAGAATATATGTTTCTAACTTCATTATTTTATGCTCTTTCTGCTAATTTGTGCCTTTCCTACCTATCCTGATGTGTAGAATATGAAAACAACATATTTTGTTCTTACATTGAAAATATATATCCAGGGTGCATCAAAATAAACCGTTGCAGAAGACAAGATAACACTTCGATTTCAGAAAGTTTTAAAAGTTTGATATAATTAGGTAGTTTCTCTTTGTGTTACGTAAGAATACACATATGTGATCCTCGGGTGTCATATGCAAGCAACCTAGTGGTGTGTCAGTGTAGGGAAATGCAATGAAATATGCGTTATTTTGAAAAAAAGAATAAAATAGTACCAAAAATGGTAGAGAATAAGGTACTTTGTTTCAGCCATAGGGACCCGGGTTCGCGACCGCTATGAGAGAAGTGCTTGTACTCGAGTTTGAGCTTTATTTCGTGAAAATATGTTAAATGGTTCTTAAGATATAGACCAAAACAGATTATAATACACGACAATTAGTAACAATTCAATATGCACATAATGACATATAATATATTGTTAGACGGTTGCCAGCCAACATTTTTACGTGAAATAAGAAAATTAAAAGAAAATTGAATAGCTCCTTGGTAATTGGAATCAATTTTTGACAGAAGGTGTGCGTCATGTGATCTCATTGAAAAGGTAAGTTTTATAGTCGTTCATGTAGAATATATGTTTCTAACTTCATTATTTTATGCTCTTTCTGCTAATTTGTGCCTTTCGTACCTATCCTGATGTGTAGAATATGAAAACAACATATTTTGTTCTTACATTGAAAATATATATCCAGGGTGCATCAAAATAAACCGTTGCAGAAGACAAGATAACACTTCGATTTCAGAAAGTTTTAAAAGTTTGATATAATTAGGTAGTTTCTCTTTGTGTTACGTAAGAATACACATATGTGATCCTCGGGTGTCATATGCAAGCAACCTAGTGGTGTGTCAGTGTAGGGAAATGCAATGAAATATACGTTATTTTGAAAAAAAGAATAAAATAGTACCAAAAATGGTAGAGAATAAGGTACTTTGTTTCAGCCATAGGGACCCGGGTTCGCGACCGCTATGAGAGAAGTGCTTGTACTCGAGTTTGAGCTTTATTTCGTGAAAATATGTTAAATGGTTCTTAAGATATAGACCAAAACAGATTATAATACACGACAATTAGTAACAATTCAATATGCACATAATGACATATAATATATTGTTAGACGGTTGCCAGCCAACATTTTTACGTGAAATAAGAAAATTAAAACAAAATTGAATAGCTCCGTGGTAATTGGAATCAATTTTTGACAGAAGATGTGCGTCATGTGATCTCATTGAAAAGGTACGGGTTATAGTCGTTCATGTAGAATATATGTTTCTAACTTCATTACTTTATGCTCTTTCTGCTAATTTGTGCCTTTCGTACCTATCCTGATGTGTAGAATATGAAAACAACATATTTTGTTCTTACATTGAAAATATATATACAGGGTACATCAAAATAAACCGTTGCAGAAGACAAGTTAACACTTCGATTTCAGAAAGTTTTAAAAGTTTGATATAATTAGGTAGTTTCTCTTTGTGTTACGTAAAAATACACATATGTGATCCTCGGGTGTCTAATGCAAGCAACCTAGTGGTGTGTCAGTGTAGGGAAATGCCGTGAAATATGCGTTATTTTGAAAAAAAAGAATAAAATAGTACCAAAAATGGTAGAGAATAAGGTACTTTGTTTCAGCCATAGGGACCCGGGTTCGCGACCGCTATGAGAGAAGTGCTTGTACTCGAGTTTGAGCTTTATTTCGTGAAAATATGTTAAATGGTTCTTAAGATATAGACCAAAACAGATTATAATACACGACAATTAGTAACAATTCAATATGCACATAATGACATATAATATATTGTTAGACGATTGCCAGCCAACATTTTTACGTGAAATAAGAAAATTAAAACAAAATTGAATAGCTCCGTGGTAATTGGAATCAATTTTTGACAGAAGGTGTGCGTAATGTGATCTCATTGAAAAGGTAAGGGTTATAGTCGTTCATGTAGAATATATGTTTCTAACTTCATTATTTTATGCTCTTTCTGCTAATTTGTGCCTTTCGTACCTATCCTGATGTGTAGAATATGAAAACAACATATTTTGTTCTTACATTGAATATATATATACAGGGTGCATCAAAATAAACCGTTGCAGAAGACAAGATAACACTTCGATTTCAGAAAGTTTTAAAAGTTTGATATAATTAGGTAGTTTCTCTTTGTGTTACGTAAAAATACACATATGTGATCCTCGGGTGTCATATGCAAGCAACCTAGTGGTGTGTCAGTGTAGGGAAATGCAGTGAAATATGCGTTATTTTGAAAAAAAGAATATAATAGTACCAAAAATGGTAGAGAATAAGGTACTTTGTTTCAGCCATAGGGACCCGGGTTCGCGACCGCTATGAGAGAAGTGCTTGTACTCGAGTTTGAGCTTTATTTCGTGAAAATATGTTAAATGGTTCTTAAGATATAGACCAAAACAGATTATAATACACGACAATTAGTAACAATTCAATATGCACATAATGACATATAATATATTGTTAGACGGTTGCCAGCCAACATTTTTACGTGAAATAAGAAAATTAAAACAAAATTGAATAGCTCCTTGGTAATTGGAATCAATTTTTGACAGAAGGTGTGCGTCATGTGATCTCATTGAAAAGGTAAGGGTTATAGTCGTTCATGTAGAATATATGTTTCTAACTTCATTATTTTATGCTCTTTCTGCTAATTTGTGCCTTTCCTACCTATCCTGATGTGTAGAATATGAAAACAACATATTTTGTTCTTACATTGAAAATATATATCCAGGGTGCATCAAAATAAACCGTTGCAGAAGACAAGATAACACTTCGATTTCAGAAAGTTTTAAAAGTTTGATATAATTAGGTAGTTTCTCTTTGTGTTACGTAAGAATACACATATGTGATCCTCGGGTGTCATATGCAAGCAACCTAGTGGTGTGTCAGTGTAGGGAAATGCAATGAAATATGCGTTATTTTGAAAAAAAGAATAAAATAGTACCAAAAATGGTAGAGAATAAGGTACTTTGTTTCAGCCATAGGGACCCGGGTTCGCGACCGCTATGAGAGAAGTGCTTGTACTCGAGTTTGAGCTTTATTTCGTAAAAATATGTTAAATGGTTCTTAAGATATAGACCAAAACAGATTATAATACACGACAATTAGTAACAATTCAATATGCACATAATGACATATAATATATTGTTAGACGGTTGCCAGCCAACATTTTTACGTGAAATAAGAAAATTAAAACAAAATTGAATAGCTCCGTGGTAATTGGAATCAATTTTTGACAAAAGGTGTGCGTCATGTGATCTCATTGAATAGGTAAGGGTTATAGTCGTTCATATAGAATATATGTTTCTAACTTCATTATTTTATGCTCTTTCTGCTAATTTGTGCCTTTCGTACCTATCCTGATGTGTAGAATATGAAAACAACATATTTTGTTCTTACATTGAAAATATATATACAGGGTGCATCAAAATAAACCGTTGCAGAAGACAAGATAACACTTCGATTTCAGAAAGTTTTAAAAGTTTGATATAATTATGTAGTTTCTCTTTGTGTTACGTAAAAATACACATATGTGATCCTCGGGTGTCATATGCAAGCAACCTAGTGGTGTGTCAGTGTAGGGAAATGCAGTGAAATATGCGTTATTTTGAAAAAAAAAAGGATAAAATAGTACCAAAAATGGTAGAGAATAAGGTACTTTGTTTCAGCCATAGGGACCCGGTTTCGCGACCGCTATGAGAGAAGTGCTTGTACTCGAGCTTGAGCTTTATTTCGTGAAAATATGTTAAATGGTTCTTAAGATATAGACCAAAACAGATTATAATACACGACAATTAGTAACAATTCAATATGCACATAATGACATATAATATATTGTTAGACGGTTGCCAGCCAACATTTTTACGTGAAATAAGAAAATTAAAACAAAATTGAATAGCTCCGTGGTAATTGGAATCAATTTTTGACAGAAGGTGTGCGTAATGTGATCTCATTGAAAAGGTAAGGGTTATAGTCGTTCATGTAGAATATATGTTTCTAACTTCATTATTTTATGCTCTTTCTGCTAATTTGTGCCTTTCGTACCTATCCTGATGTGTAGAATATGAAAGCAACATATTTTGTTCTTACATTGAATATATATATACAGGGTGCATCAAAATAAACCGTTGCAGAAGACAAGATAACACTTCGATTTCAGAAAGTTTTAAAAGTTTGATATAATTAGGTAGTTTCTCTTTGTGTTACGTAAAAATACACATATGTGATCCTCGGGTGTCATATGCAAGCAACCTAGTGGTGTGTCAGTGTAGGGAAATGCAGTGAAATATGCGTTATTTTGAAAAAAAGAATATAATAGTACCAAAAATGGTAGAGAATAAGGTACTTTGTTTCAGCCATAGGGACCCGGGTTCGCGACCGCTATGAGAGAAGTGCTTGTACTCGAGTTTGAGCTTTATTTCGTGAAAATATGTTAAATGGTTCTTAAGATATAGACCAAAACAGATTATAATACACGACAATTAGTAACAATTCAATATGCACATAATGACATATAATATATTGTTAGACGGTTGCCAGCCAACATTTTTACGTGAAATAAGAAAATTAAAACAAAATTGAATAGCTCCTTGGTAATTGGAATCAATTTTTGACAGAAGGTGTGCGTCATGTGATCTCATTGAAAAGGTAAGTTTTATAGTCGTTCATGTAGAATATATGTTTCTAACTTCATTATTTTATGCTCTTTCTGCTAATTTGTGCCTTTCGTACCTATCCTGATGTGTAGAATATGAAAACAACATATTTTGTTCTTACATTGAAAGTATATATCCAGGGTGCATCAAAATAAACCGTTGCAGAAGACAAGATAACACTTCGATTTCAGAAAGTTTTAAAAGTTTGATATAATTAGGTAGTTTCTCTTTGTGTTACGTAAAAATACACATATGTGATCCTCGGGTGTCATATGCAAGCAACCTAGTGGTGTGTCAGTGTAGGGAAATGCAGTGAAATATGCGTTATTTTGAAAAAAAAGGATAAAATAGTACCAAAAATGGTAGAGAATAAGGTACTTTGTTTCAGCCATAGGGACCCGGTTTCGCGACCGCTATGAGAGAAGTGCTTGTACTCGAGTTTGAGCTTTATTTCGTGAAAATATGTTAAATGGTTCTTAAGATATAGACCAAAACAGATTATAATACACGACAATTAGTAACAATTCAATATGCACATAATGACATATAATATATTGTTAGACGGTAGCCAGCCAACATTTTTACCTGAAATAAGAAAATTAAAACAAAATTGAATAGCTCCTTGGTAATTGGAATCAATTTTTGACAGAAGGTGTGCGTCATGTGATCTCATTGAAAAGGTAAGTTTTATAGTCGTTCATGTAGAATATATGTTTCTAACTTCATTATTTTATGCTCTTTCTGCTAATTTGTGCCTTTCGTACCTATCCTGATGTGTAGAATATGAAAACAACATATTTTGTTCTTACATTGAAAGTATATATCCAGGGTGCATCAAAATAAACCGTTGCAGAAGACAAGATAACACTTCGATTTCAGAAAGTTTTAAAAGTTTGATATAATTAGGTAGTTTCTCTTTGTGTTACGTAAGAATACACATATGTGATCCTCGGGTGTCATATGCAAGCAACCTAGTGGTGTGTCAGTGTAGGGAAATGCAATGAAATATGCGTTATTTTGAAAAAAAGAATAAAATAGTACCAAAAATGGTAGAGAATAAGGTACTTTGTTTCAGCCATAGGGACCCGGGTTCGCGACCGCTATGAGAGAAGTGCTTGTACTCGAGTTTGAGCTTTATTTCGTGAAAATATGTTAAATGGTTCTTAAGATATAGACCAAAACAGATTATAATACACGACAATTAGTAACAATTCAATATGCACATAATGACATATAATATATTGTTAGACGGTTGCCAGCCAACATTTTTACGTGAAATAAGAAAATTAAAACAAAATTGAATAGCTCCGTGGTAATTGGAATCAATTTTTGACAAAAGGTGTGCGTCATGTGATCTCATTGAAAAGGTAAGGGTTATAGTCGTTCATGTAGAATATATGTTTCTAACTTCATTATTTTATGCTCTTTCTGCTAATTTGTGCCTTTCGTACCTATCCTGATGTGTAGAATATGAAAACAACATATTTTGTTCTTACATTGAAAATATATATACAGGGTGCATCAAAATAAACCGTTGCAGAAGACAAGATAACACTTCGATTTCAGAAAGTTTTAAAAGTTTGATATAATTAGGTAGTTTCTCTTTGTGTTACGTAAAAATACACATATGTGATCCTCGGGTGTCATATGCAAGCAACCTAGTGGTGTGTCAGTGTAGGGAAATGCAGTGAAATATGCGTTATTTTGAAAAAAAAGGATAAAATAGTACCAAAAATGGTAGAGAATAAGGTACTTTGTTTCAGCCATAGGGACCCGGTTTCGCGACCGCTATGAGAGAAGTGCTTGTACTCGAGTTTGAGCTTTATTTCGTGAAAATATGTTAAATGGTTCTTAAGATATAGACCAAAACAGATTATAATACACGACAATTAGTAACAATTCAATATGCACATAATGACATATAATATATTGTTAGACGGTTGCCAGCCAACATTTTTACGTGAAATAAGAAAATTAAAACAAAATTGAATAGCTCCGTGGTAATTGGAATCAATTTTTGACAGAAGATGTGCGTCATGTGATCTCATTGAAAAGGTACGGGTTATAGTCGTTCATGTAGAATATATGTTTCTAACTTCATTACTTTATGCTCTTTCTGCTAATTTGTGCCTTTCGTACCTATCCTGATGTGTAGAATATGAAAACAACATATTTTGTTCTTACATTGAAAATATATATACAGGGTACATCAAAATAAACCGTTGCAGAAGACAAGTTAACACTTCGATTTCAGAAAGTTTTAAAAGTTTGATATAATTAGGTAGTTTCTCTTTGTGTTACGTAAAAATACACATATGTGATCCTCGGGTGTCTAATGCAAGCAACCTAGTGGTGTGTCAGTGTAGGGAAATGCCGTGAAATATGCGTTATTTTGAAAAAAAAGAATAAAATAGTACCAAAAATGGTAGAGAATAAGGTACTTTGTTTCAGCCATAGGGACCCGGGTTCGCGACCGCTATGAGAGAAGTGCTTGTACTCGAGTTTGAGCTTTATTTCGTGAAAATATGTTAAATGGTTCTTAAGATATAGACCAAAACAGATTATAATACACGACAATTAGTAACAATTCAATATGCACATAATGACATATAATATATTGTTAGACGATTGCCAGCCAACATTTTTACGTGAAATAAGAAAATTAAAACAAAATTGAATAGCTCCGTGGTAATTGGAATCAATTTTTGACAGAAGGTGTGCGTAATGTGATCTCATTGAAAAGGTAAGGGTTATAGTCGTTCATGTAGAATATATGTTTCTAACTTCATTATTTTATGCTCTTTCTGCTAATTTGTGCCTTTCGTACCTATCCTGATGTGTAGAATATGAAAACAACATATTTTGTTCTTACATTGAATATATATATACAGGGTGCATCAAAATAAACCGTTGCAGAAGACAAGATAACACTTCGATTTCAGAAAGTTTTAAAAGTTTGATATAATTAGGTAGTTTCTCTTTGTGTTACGTAAAAATACACATATGTGATCCTCGGGTGTCATATGCAAGCAACCTAGTGGTGTGTCAGTGTAGGGAAATGCAGTGAAATATGCGTTATTTTGAAAAAAAGAATATAATAGTACCAAAAATGGTAGAGAATAAGGTACTTTGTTTCAGCCATAGGGACCCGGGTTCGCGACCGCTATGAGAGAAGTGCTTGTACTCGAGTTTGAGCTTTATTTCGTGAAAATATGTTAAATGGTTCTTAAGATATAGACCAAAACAGATTATAATACACGACAATTAGTAACAATTCAATATGCACATAATGACATATAATATATTGTTAGACGGTTGCCAGCCAACATTTTTACGTGAAATAAGAAAATTAAAACAAAATTGAATAGCTCCTTGGTAATTGGAATCAATTTTTGACAGAAGGTGTGCGTCATGTGATCTCATTGAAAAGGTAAGGGTTATAGTCGTTCATGTAGAATATATGTTTCTAACTTCATTATTTTATGCTCTTTCTGCTAATTTGTGCCTTTCCTACCTATCCTGATGTGTAGAATATGAAAACAACATATTTTGTTCTTACATTGAAAATATATATCCAGGGTGCATCAAAATAAACCGTTGCAGAAGACAAGATAACACTTCGATTTCAGAAAGTTTTAAAAGTTTGATATAATTAGGTAGTTTCTCTTTGTGTTACGTAAGAATACACATATGTGATCCTCGGGTGTCATATGCAAGCAACCTAGTGGTGTGTCAGTGTAGGGAAATGCAATGAAATATGCGTTATTTTGAAAAAAAGAATAAAATAGTACCAAAAATGGTAGAGAATAAGGTACTTTGTTTCAGCCATAGGGACCCGGGTTCGCGACCGCTATGAGAGAAGTGCTTGTACTCGAGTTTGAGCTTTATTTCGTAAAAATATGTTAAATGGTTCTTAAGATATAGACCAAAACAGATTATAATACACGACAATTAGTAACAATTCAATATGCACATAATGACATATAATATATTGTTAGACGGTTGCCAGCCAACATTTTTACGTGAAATAAGAAAATTAAAACAAAATTGAATAGCTCCGTGGTAATTGGAATCAATTTTTGACAAAAGGTGTGCGTCATGTGATCTCATTGAATAGGTAAGGGTTATAGTCGTTCATATAGAATATATGTTTCTAACTTCATTATTTTATGCTCTTTCTGCTAATTTGTGCCTTTCGTACCTATCCTGATGTGTAGAATATGAAAACAACATATTTTGTTCTTACATTGAAAATATATATACAGGGTGCATCAAAATAAACCGTTGCAGAAGACAAGATAACACTTCGATTTCAGAAAGTTTTAAAAGTTTGATATAATTATGTAGTTTCTCTTTGTGTTACGTAAAAATACACATATGTGATCCTCGGGTGTCATATGCAAGCAACCTAGTGGTGTGTCAGTGTAGGGAAATGCAGTGAAATATGCGTTATTTTGAAAAAAAAAAGGATAAAATAGTACCAAAAATGGTAGAGAATAAGGTACTTTGTTTCAGCCATAGGGACCCGGTTTCGCGACCGCTATGAGAGAAGTGCTTGTACTCGAGCTTGAGCTTTATTTCGTGAAAATATGTTAAATGGTTCTTAAGATATAGACCAAAACAGATTATAATACACGACAATTAGTAACAATTCAATATGCACATAATGACATATAATATATTGTTAGACGGTTGCCAGCCAACATTTTTACGTGAAATAAGAAAATTAAAACAAAATTGAATAGCTCCGTGGTAATTGGAATCAATTTTTGACAGAAGGTGTGCGTAATGTGATCTCATTGAAAAGGTAAGGGTTATAGTCGTTCATGTAGAATATATGTTTCTAACTTCATTATTTTATGCTCTTTCTGCTAATTTGTGCCTTTCGTACCTATCCTGATGTGTAGAATATGAAAGCAACATATTTTGTTCTTACATTGAATATATATATACAGGGTGCATCAAAATAAACCGTTGCAGAAGACAAGATAACACTTCGATTTCAGAAAGTTTTAAAAGTTTGATATAATTAGGTAGTTTCTCTTTGTGTTACGTAAAAATACACATATGTGATCCTCGGGTGTCATATGCAAGCAACCTAGTGGTGTGTCAGTGTAGGGAAATGCAGTGAAATATGCGTTATTTTGAAAAAAAGAATATAATAGTACCAAAAATGGTAGAGAATAAGGTACTTTGTTTCAGCCATAGGGACCCGGGTTCGCGACCGCTATGAGAGAAGTGCTTGTACTCGAGTTTGAGCTTTATTTCGTGAAAATATGTTAAATGGTTCTTAAGATATAGACCAAAACAGATTATAATACACGACAATTAGTAACAATTCAATATGCACATAATGACATATAATATATTGTTAGACGGTTGCCAGCCAACATTTTTACGTGAAATAAGAAAATTAAAACAAAATTGAATAGCTCCTTGGTAATTGGAATCAATTTTTGACAGAAGGTGTGCGTCATGTGATCTCATTGAAAAGGTAAGTTTTATAGTCGTTCATGTAGAATATATGTTTCTAACTTCATTATTTTATGCTCTTTCTGCTAATTTGTGCCTTTCGTACCTATCCTGATGTGTAGAATATGAAAACAACATATTTTGTTCTTACATTGAAAGTATATATCCAGGGTGCATCAAAATAAACCGTTGCAGAAGACAAGATAACACTTCGATTTCAGAAAGTTTTAAAAGTTTGATATAATTAGGTAGTTTCTCTTTGTGTTACGTAAAAATACACATATGTGATCCTCGGGTGTCATATGCAAGCAACCTAGTGGTGTGTCAGTGTAGGGAAATGCAGTGAAATATGCGTTATTTTGAAAAAAAAGGATAAAATAGTACCAAAAATGGTAGAGAATAAGGTACTTTGTTTCAGCCATAGGGACCCGGTTTCGCGACCGCTATGAGAGAAGTGCTTGTACTCGAGTTTGAGCTTTATTTCGTGAAAATATGTTAAATGGTTCTTAAGATATAGACCAAAACAGATTATAATACACGACAATTAGTAACAATTCAATATGCACATAATGACATATAATATATTGTTAGACGGTAGCCAGCCAACATTTTTACCTGAAATAAGAAAATTAAAACAAAATTGAATAGCTCCTTGGTAATTGGAATCAATTTTTGACAGAAGGTGTGCGTCATGTGATCTCATTGAAAAGGTAAGTTTTATAGTCGTTCATGTAGAATATATGTTTCTAACTTCATTATTTTATGCTCTTTCTGCTAATTTGTGCCTTTCGTACCTATCCTGATGTGTAGAATATGAAAACAACATATTTTGTTCTTACATTGAAAGTATATATCCAGGGTGCATCAAAATAAACCGTTGCAGAAGACAAGATAACACTTCGATTTCAGAAAGTTTTAAAAGTTTGATATAATTAGGTAGTTTCTCTTTGTGTTACGTAAGAATACACATATGTGATCCTCGGGTGTCATATGCAAGCAACCTAGTGGTGTGTCAGTGTAGGGAAATGCAATGAAATATGCGTTATTTTGAAAAAAAGAATAAAATAGTACCAAAAATGGTAGAGAATAAGGTACTTTGTTTCAGCCATAGGGACCCGGGTTCGCGACCGCTATGAGAGAAGTGCTTGTACTCGAGTTTGAGCTTTATTTCGTGAAAATATGTTAAATGGTTCTTAAGATATAGACCAAAACAGATTATAATACACGACAATTAGTAACAATTCAATATGCACATAATGACATATAATATATTGTTAGACGGTTGCCAGCCAACATTTTTACGTGAAATAAGAAAATTAAAACAAAATTGAATAGCTCCGTGGTAATTGGAATCAATTTTTGACAAAAGGTGTGCGTCATGTGATCTCATTGAAAAGGTAAGGGTTATAGTCGTTCATGTAGAATATATGTTTCTAACTTCATTATTTTATGCTCTTTCTGCTAATTTGTGCCTTTCGTACCTATCCTGATGTGTAGAATATGAAAACAACATATTTTGTTCTTACATTGAAAATATATATACAGGGTGCATCAAAATAAACCGTTGCAGAAGACAAGATAACACTTCGATTTCAGAAAGTTTTAAAAGTTTGATATAATTAGGTAGTTTCTCTTTGTGTTACGTAAAAATACACATATGTGATCCTCGGGTGTCATATGCAAGCAACCTAGTGGTGTGTCAGTGTAGGGAAATGCAGTGAAATATGCGTTATTTTGAAAAAAAAGGATAAAATAGTACCAAAAATGGTAGAGAATAAGGTACTTTGTTTCAGCCATAGGGACCCGGTTTCGCGACCGCTATGAGAGAAGTGCTTGTACTCGAGTTTGAGCTTTATTTCGTGAAAATATGTTAAATGGTTCTTAAGATATAGACCAAAACAGATTATAATACACGACAATTAGTAACAATTCAATATGCACATAATGACATATAATATATTGTTAGACGGTAGCCAGCCAACATTTTTACGTGAAATAAGAAAATTAAAACAAAATTGAATAGCTCCGTGGTAATTGGAATCAATTTTTGACAGAAGGTGTGCGTAATGTGATCTCATTGAAAAGGTAAGGGTTATAGTCGTTCATGTAGAATATATGTTTCTAACTTCATTATTTTATGCTCTTTCTGCTAATTTGTGCCTTTCGTACCTATCCTGATGTGTAGAATATGAAAACAACATATTTTGTTCTTACATTGAATATATACAGGGTGGGCCATTTTAATTAATCCACGGAAATATCTGAAAAATGATAACACATAGAAGAAATGTTTGAAGTACACGTTATATATTGCTAAGGGGGAAAACCAATTCCGCCAAAAGTACCCCTCTTCGCCCCCCGTAAATGGGGGTAACGGGGGGTAACTTTGAAATGTCAAATGGGAACATGGGTCGAGTAATACCTCGTTCGAAAGGTCTTGGAAAACTAAGTAACGCTGTACCAAAAGATGTTTCATATTGTGCACCAGTTTCAAAATGGCCGCCATGATATGGTTCGGAAACTCCAGTACCGGTAGTATGAAAACCATGGAAGGTAAATGAATGGAACAAAATTGAAATACGTAAATATCATAGGATGATCCCTGTGATCCCAGTGGCCTCCCTGAAGGGATCTTGGGAGCTAACTTCAAAATTTCAAATAGTAACATGAGTCGAGTGGTACCTCGTTCGATAAATCTTGCAAAATCAAACATCTTGCAGGAGAAAACGATGGAGGTGAAATGGCAGTGTTCTCAAAAGGCCGCTAATAGTTACTCAAAATGTAGCTGTGGCCATCCGCATTAACTCAGTGCACCAATTCTCTATCCATGAAGTCTGCCTTCCAAACAGCATTGGGTAGGTCAAGCGTACGCCCGAACCGTTGTCCGGTCGGACATTGAAATTTTGAAGTTAGCCCCCAAGATCCCTTCAGAGAGGCCAATGGGATCACAGGGATCATCCTATGATATTTACGTATTTCAATTTTGTTCCATTCATTTACCTTCCATGGTTTTCATACTACGGGTACTGGAGTTTCCGAACCATATCATGGCGGCCATTTTGAAACTGGTGCACAATATGAAACATCTTTTGGTACAGCGTTACTAAGTTTTCCAAGACCTTTCGAACGAGGTATTACTCGACCCATGTTCCCATTTGACATTTCAAAGTTACCCCCCGTTACCCCCATTTACGGGGGGCGAGGAGGGGTACTTTTGGCGGAATTGGTTTTCCCCCTTAGCAATATATAACGTGTACTTCAAACATTTCTTCTATGTGTTATCATTTTTCAGATATTTCCGTGGATTAATTAAAATGGCCCACCCTGTATATACAGGGTGCATCAAAATAAACCGTTGCAGAAGACAAGATAACACTTCGATTTCAGAAAGTTTTAAAAGTTTGATATAATTAGGTAGTTTCTCTTTGTGTTACGTAAAAATACACATATGTGATCCTCGGGTGTCATATGCAAGCAACCTAGTGGTGTGTCAGTGTAGGGAAATGCAGTGAAATATGCGTTATTTTGAAAAAAAGAATATAATAGTACCAAAAATGGTAGAGAATAAGGTACTTTGTTTCAGCCATAGGGACCCGGTTTCGCGACCGCTATGAGAGAAGTGCTTGTACTCGAGTTTGAGCTTTATTTCGTGAAAATATGTTAAATGGTTCTTAAGATATAGACCAAAACAGATTATAATACACGACAATTAGTAACAATTCAATATGCACATAATGACATATAATATATTGTTAGACGGTTGCCAGCCAACATTTTTACGTGAAATAAGAAAATTAAAACAAAATTGAATAGCTCCGTGGTAATTGGAATCAATTTTTGACAGAAGGTGTGCGTAATGTGATCTCATTGAAAAGGTAAGGGTTATAGTCGTTCATGTAGAATATATGTTTCTAACTTCATTATTTTATGCTCTTTCTGCTAATTTGTGCCTTTCGTACCTATCCTGATGTGTAGAATATGAAAGCAACATATTTTGTTCTTACATTGAATATATATATACAGGGTGCATCAAAATAAACCGTTGCAGAAGACAAGATAACACTTCGATTTCAGAAAGTTTTAAAAGTTTGATATAATTAGGTAGTTTCTCTTTGTGTTACGTAAAAATACACATATGTGATCCTCGGGTGTCATATGCAAGCAACCTAGTGGTGTGTCAGTGTAGGGAAATGCAGTGAAATATGCGTTATTTTGAAAAAAAGAATATAATAGTACCAAAAATGGTAGAGAATAAGGTACTTTGTTTCAGCCATAGGGACCCGGGTTCGCGACCGCTATGAGAGAAGTGCTTGTACTCGAGTTTGAGCTTTATTTCGTGAAAATATGTTAAATGGTTCTTAAGATATAGACCAAAACAGATTATAATACACGACAATTAGTAACAATTCAATATGCACATAATGACATATAATATATTGTTAGACGGTTGCCAGCCAACATTTTTACGTGAAATAAGAAAATTAAAACAAAATTGAATAGCTCCGTGGTAATTGGAATCAATTTTTGACAAAAGGTGTGCGTCATGTGATCTCATTGAAAAGGTAAGGGTTATAGTCGTTCATGTAGAATATATGTTTCTAACTTCATTATTTTATGCTCTTTCTGCTAATTTGTGCCTTTCGTACCTATCCTGATGTGTAGAATATGAAAACAACATATTTTGTTCTTACATTGAAAATATATATACAGGGTGCATCAAAATAAACCGTTGCAGAAGACAAGATAACACTTCGATTTCAGAAAGTTTTAAAAGTTTGATATAATTAGGTAGTTTCTCTTTGTGTTACGTAAAAATACACATAAGTGATCCTCGGGTGTCATATGCAAGCAACCTAGTGGTGTGTCAGTGTAGGGAAATGCAGTGAAATATGCGTTATTTTGAAAAAAAAGGATAAAATAGTACCAAAAATGGTAGAGAATAAGGTACTTTGTTTCAGCCATAGGGACCCGGGTTCGCGACCGCTATGAGAGAAGTGCTTGTACTCGAGTTTGAGCTTTATTTCGTGAAAATATGTTAAATGGTTCTTAAGATATAGACCAAAACAGATTATAATACACGACAATTAGTAACAATTCAATATGCACATAATGACATATAATATATTGTTAGACGGTAGCCAGCCAACATTTTTACGTGAAATAAGAAAATTAAAACAAAATTGAATAGCTCCTTGGTAATTGGAATCAATTTTTGACAGAAGGTGTGCGTCATGTGATCTCATTGAAAAGGTAAGGGTTATAGTCGTTCATGTAGAATATATGTTTCTAACTTCATTATTTTATGCTCTTTCTGCTAATTTGTGCCTTTCGTACCTATCCTGATGTGTAGAATATGAAAACAACATATTTTGTTCTTACATTGAAAGTATATATCCAGGGTGCATCAAAATAAACCGTTGCAGAAGACAAGATAACACTTCGATTTCAGAAAGTTTTAAAAGTTTGATATAATTAGGTAGTTTCTCTTTGTGTTACGTAAGAATACACATATGTGATCCTCGGGTGTCATATGCAAGCAACCTAGTGGTGTGTCAGTGTAGGGAAATGCAGTGAAATATGCGTTATTTTGAAAAAAAAGGATAAAATAGTACCAAAAATGGTAGAGAATAAGGTACTTTGTTTCAGCCATAGGGACCCGGGTTCGCGACCGCTATGAGAGAAGTGCTTGTACTCGAGTTTGAGCTTTATTTCGTGAAAATATGTTAAATGGTTCTTAAGATATAGACCAAAACAGATTATAATACACGACAATTAGTAACAATTCAATATGCACATAATGACATATAATATATTGTTAGACGGTAGCCAGCCAACATTTTTACGTGAAATAAGAAAATTAAAACAAAATTGAATAGCTCCGTGGTAATTGGAATCAATTTTTGACAGAAGGTGTGCGTAATGTGATCTCATTGAAAAGGTAAGGGTTATAGTCGTTCATGTAGAATATATGTTTCTAACTTCATTATTTTATGCTCTTTCTGCTAATTTGTGCCTTTCGTACCTATCCTGATGTGTAGAATATGAAAACAACATATTTTGTTCTTACATTGAATATATATATACAGGGTGCATCAAAATAAACCGTTGCAGAAGACAAGATAACACTTCGATTTCAGAAAGTTTTAAAAGTTTGATATAATTAGGTAGTTTCTCTTTGTGTTACGTAAAAATACACATATGTGATCCTCGGGTGTCATATGCAAGCAACCTAGTGGTGTGTCAGTGTAGGGAAATGCAGTGAAATATGCGTTATTTTGAAAAAAAGAATATAATAGTACCAAAAATGGTAGAGAATAAGGTACTTTGTTTCAGCCATAGGGACCCGGGTTCGCGACCGCTATGAGAGAAGTGCTTGTACTCGAGTTTGAGCTTTATTTCGTGAAAATATGTTAAATGGTTCTTAAGATATAGACCAAAACAGATTATAATACACGACAATTAGTAACAATTCAATATGCACATAATGACATATAATATATTGTTAGACGGTTGCCAGCCAACATTTTTACGTGAAATAAGAAAATTAAAACAAAATTGAATAGCTCCTTGGTAATTGGAATCAATTTTTGACAGAAGGTGTGCGTCATGTGATCTCATTGAAAAGGTAAGTTTTATAGTCGTTCATGTAGAATATATGTTTCTAACTTCATTATTTTATGCTCTTTCTGCTAATTTGTGCCTTTCGTACCTATCCTGATGTGTAGAATATGAAAACAACATATTTTGTTCTTACATTGAAAGTATATATCCAGGGTGCATCAAAATAAACCGTTGCAGAAGACAAGATAACACTTCGATTTCAGAAAGTTTTAAAAGTTTGATATAATTAGGTAGTTTCTCTTTGTGTTACGTAAGAATACACATATGTGATCCTCGGGTGTCATATGCAAGCAACCTAGTGGTGTGTCAGTGTAGGGAAATGCAATGAAATATGCGTTATTTTGAAAAAAAGAATAAAATAGTACCAAAAATGGTAGAGAATAAGGTACTTTGTTTCAGCCATAGGGACCCGGGTTCGCGACCGCTATGAGAGAAGTGCTTGTACTCGAGTTTGAGCTTTATTTCGTGAAAATATGTTAAATGGTTCTTAAGATATAGACCAAAACAGATTATAATACACGACAATTAGTAACAATTCAATATGCACATAATGACATATAATATATTGTTAGACGGTTGCCAGCCAACATTTTTACGTGAAATAAGAAAATTAAAACAAAATTGAATAGCTCCGTGGTAATTGGAATCAATTTTTGACAAAAGGTGTGCGTCATGTGATCTCATTGAAAAGGTAAGGGTTATAGTCGTTCATGTAGAATATATGTTTCTAACTTCATTATTTTATGCTCTTTCTGCTAATTTGTGCCTTTCGTACCTATCCTGATGTGTAGAATATGAAAACAACATATTTTGTTCTTACATTGAAAATATATATACAGGGTGCATCAAAATAAACCGTTGCAGAAGACAAGATAACAATTCGATTTCAGAAAGTTTTAAAAGTTTGATATAATTAGGTAGTTTCTCTTTGTGTTACGTAAAAATACACATATGTGATCCTCGGGTGTCATATGCAAGCAACCTAGTGGTGTGTCAGTGTAGGGAAATGCAGTGAAATATGCGTTATTTTGAAAAAAAAGGATAAAATAGTACCAAAAATGGTAGAGAATAAGGTACTTTGTTTCAGCCATAGGGACCCGGTTTCGCGACCGCTATGAGAGAAGTGCTTGTACTCGAGTTTGAGCTTTATTTCGTGAAAATATGTTAAATGGTTCTTAAGATATAGACCAAAACAGATTATAATACACGACAATTAGTAACAATTCAATATGCACATAATGACATATAATATATTGTTAGACGGTAGCCAGCCAACATTTTTACGTGAATTAAGAAAATTAAAACAAAATTGAATAGCTCCGTGGTAATTGGAATCAATTTTTGACAGAAGGTGTGCGTAATGTGATCTCATTGAAAAGGTAAGGGTTATAGTCGTTCATGTAGAATATATGTTTCTAACTTCATTATTTTATGCTCTTTCTGCTAATTTGTGCCTTTCGTACCTATCCTGATGTGTAGAATATGAAAACAACATATTTTGTTTTTACATTGAATATATATATACAGGGTGCATCAAAATAAACCGTTGCAGAAGACAAGATAACACTTCGATTTCAGAAAGTTTTAAAAGTTTGATATAATTAGGTAGTTTCTCTTTGTGTTACGTAAAAATACACATATGTGATCCTCGGGTGTCATATGCAAGCAACCTAGTGGTGTGTCAGTGTAGGGAAATGCAGTGAAATATGCGTTATTTTGAAAAAAAGAATATAATAGTACCAAAAATGGTAGAGAATAAGGTACTTTGTTTCAGCCATAGGGACCCGGGTTCGCGACCGCTATGAGAGAAGTGCTTGTACTCGAGTTTGAGCTTTATTTCGTGAAAATATGTTAAATGGTTCTTAAGATATAGACCAAAACAGATTATAATACACGACAATTAGTAACAATTCAATATGCACATAATGACATATAATATATTGTTAGACGGTTGCCAGCCAACATTTTTACGTGAAATAAGAAAATTAAAACAAAATTGAATAGCTCCTTGGTAATTGGAATCAATTTTTGACAGAAGGTGTGCGTCATGTGATCTCATTGAAAAGGTAAGTTTTATAGTCGTTCATGTAGAATATATGTTTCTAACTTCATTATTTTATGCTCTTTCTGCTAATTTGTGCCTTTCGTACCTATCCTGATGTGTAGAATATGAAAACAACATATTTTGTTCTTACATTGAAAGTATATATCCAGGGTGCATCAAAATAAACCGTTGCAGAAGACAAGATAACACTTCGATTTCAGAAAGTTTTAAAAGTTTGATATAATTAGGTAGTTTCTCTTTGTGTTACGTAAGAATACACATATGTGATCCTCGGGTGTCATATGCAAGCAACCTAGTGGTGTGTCAGTGTAGGGAAATGCAATGAAATATGCGTTATTTTGAAAAAAAGAATAAAATAGTACCAAAAATGGTAGAGAATAAGGTACTTTGTTTCAGCCATAGGGACCCGGGTTCGCGACCGCTATGAGAGAAGTGCTTGTACTCGAGTTTGAGCTTTATTTCGTGAAAATATGTTAAATGGTTCTTAAGATATAGACCAAAACAGATTATAATACACGACAATTAGTAACAATTCAATATGCACATAATGACATATAATATATTGTTAGACGGTTGCCAGCCAACATTTTTACGTGAAATAAGAAAATTAAAACAAAATTGAATAGCTCCGTGGTAATTGGAATCAATTTTTGACAAAAGGTGTGCGTCATGTGATCTCATTGAAAAGGTAAGGGTTATAGTCGTTCATGTAGAATATATGTTTCTAACTTCATTATTTTATGCTCTTTCTGCTAATTTGTGCCTTTCGTACCTATCCTGATGTGTAGAATATGAAAACAACATATTTTGTTCTTACATTGAAAATATATATACAGGGTGCATCAAAATAAACCGTTGCAGAAGACAAGATAACACTTCGATTTCAGAAAGTTTTAAAAGTTTGATATAATTAGGTAGTTTCTCTTTGTGTTACGTAAAAATACACATATGTGATCCTCGGGTGTCATATGCAAGCAACCTAGTGGTGTGTCAGTGTAGGGAAATGCAGTGAAATATGCGTTATTTTGAAAAAAAAGGATAAAATAGTACCAAAAATGGTAGAGAATAAGGTACTTTGTTTCAGCCATAGGGACCCGGTTTCGCGACCGCTATGAGAGAAGTGCTTGTACTCGAGTTTGAGCTTTATTTCGTGAAAATATGTTAAATGGTTCTTAAGATATAGACCAAAACAGATTATAATACACGACAATTAGTAACAATTCAATATGCACATAATGACATATAATATATTGTTAGACGGTAGCCAGCCAACATTTTTACGTGAAATAAGAAAATTAAAACAAAATTGAATAGCTCCTTGGTAATTGGAATCAATTTTTGACAGAAGGTGTGCGTCATGTGATCTCATTGAAAAGGTAAGTTTTATAGTCGTTCATGTAGAATATATGTTTCTAACTTCATTATTTTATGCTCTTTCTGCTAATTTGTGCCTTTCGTACCTATCCTGATGTGTAGAATATGAAAACAACATATTTTGTTCTTACATTGAAAGTATATATCCAGGGTGCATCAAAATAAACCGTTGCAGAAGACAAGATAACACTTCGATTTCAGAAAGTTTTAAAAGTTTGATATAATTAGGTAGTTTCTCTTTGTGTTACGTAAGAATACACATATGTGATCCTCGGGTGTCATATGCAAGCAACCTAGTGGTGTGTCAGTGTAGGGAAATGCAATGAAATATGCGTTATTTTGAAAAAAAGAATAAAATAGTACCAAAAATGGTAGAGAATAAGGTACTTTGTTTCAGCCATAGGGACCCGGGTTCGCGACCGCTATGAGAGAAGTGCTTGTACTCGAGTTTGAGCTTTATTTCGTGAAAATATGTTAAATGGTTCTTAAGATATAGACCAAAACAGATTATAATACACGACAATTAGTAACAATTCAATATGCACATAATGACATATAATATATTGTTAGACGGTTGCCAGCCAACATTTTTACGTGAAATAAGAAAATTAAAACAAAATTGAATAGCTCCGTGGTAATTGGAATCAATTTTTGACAAAAGGTGTGCGTCATGTGATCTCATTGAAAAGGTAAGGGTTATAGTCGTTCATGTAGAATATATGTTTCTAACTTCATTATTTTATGCTCTTTCTGCTAATTTGTGCCTTTCGTACCTATCCTGATGTGTAGAATATGAAAACAACATATTTTGTTCTTACATTGAAAATATATATACAGGGTGCATCAAAATAAACCGTTGCAGAAGACAAGATAACACTTCGATTTCAGAAAGTTTTAAAAGTTTGATATAATTAGGTAGTTTCTCTTTGTGTTACGTAAAAATACACATATGTGATCCTCGGGTGTCATATGCAAGCAACCTAGTGGTGTGTCAGTGTAGGGAAATGCAGTGAAATATGCGTTATTTTGAAAAAAAAGGATAAAATAGTACCAAAAATGGTAGAGAATAAGGTACTTTGTTTCAGCCATAGGGACCCGGTTTCGCGACCGCTATGAGAGAAGTGCTTGTACTCGAGTTTGAGCTTTATTTCGTGAAAATATGTTAAATGGTTCTTAAGATATAGACCAAAACAGATTATAATACACGACAATTAGTAACAATTCAATATGCACATAATGACATATAATATATTGTTAGACGGTAGCCAGCCAACATTTTTACGTGAAATAAGAAAATTAAAACAAAATTGAATAGCTCCGTGGTAATTGGAATCAATTTTTGACAGAAGGTGTGCGTCATGTGATCTCATTGAAAAGGTAAGGGTTATAGTCGTTCATGTAGAATATATGTTTCTAACTTCATTATTTTATGCTCTTTCTGCTAATTTGTGCCTTTCGTACCTATCCTGATGTGTAGAATATGAAAACAACATATTTTGTTCTTACATTGAATATATATATACAGGGTGCATCAAAATAAACCGTTGCAAAAGACAAGATAACACTTCGATTTCAGAAAGTTTTAAAAGTTTGATATAATTAGGTAGTTTCTCTTTGTGTTACGTAAAAATACACATATGTGATCCTCGGGTGTCATATGCAAGCAACCTAGTGGTGTGTCAGTGTAGGGAAATGCAGTGAAATATGCGTTATTTTGAAAAAAAGAATATAATAGTACCAAAAATGGTAGAGAATAAGGTACTTTGTTTCAGCCATAGGGACCCGGGTTCGCGACCGCTATGAGAGAAGTGCTTGTACTCGAGTTTGAGCTTTATTTCGTGAAAATATGTTAAATGGTTCTTAAGATATAGACCAAAACAGATTATAATACACGACAATTAGTAACAATTCAATATGCACATAATGACATATAATATATTGTTAGACGGTTGCCAGCCAACATTTTTACGTGAAATAAGAAAATTAAAACAAAATTGAATAGCTCCTTGGTAATTGGAATCAATTTTTGACAGAAGGTGTGCGTCATGTGATCTCATTGAAAAGGTAAGTTTTATAGTCGTTCATGTAGAATATATGTTTCTAACTTCATTATTTTATGCTCTTTCTGCTAATTTGTGCCTTTCGTACCTATCCTGATGTGTAGAATATGAAAACAACATATTTTGTTCTTACATTGAAAGTATATATCCAGGGTGCATCAAAATAAACCGTTGCAGAAGACAAGATAACACTTCGATTTCAGAAAGTTTTAAAAGTTTGATATAATTAGGTAGTTTCTCTTTGTGTTACGTAAGAATACACATATGTGATCCTCGGGTGTCATATGCAAGCAACCTAGTGGTGTGTCAGTGTAGGGAAATGCAATGAAATATGCGTTATTTTGAAAAAAAGAATAAAATAGTACCAAAAATGGTAGAGAATAAGGTACTTTGTTTCAGCCATAGGGACCCGGGTTCGCGACCGCTATGAGAGAAGTGCTTGTACTCGAGTTTGAGCTTTATTTCGTGAAAATATGTTAAATGGTTCTTAAGATATAGACCAAAACAGATTATAATACACGACAATTAGTAACAATTCAATATGCACATAATGACATATAATATATTGTTAGACGGTTGCCAGCCAACATTTTTACGTGAAATAAGAAAATTAAAACAAAATTGAATAGCTCCGTGGTAATTGGAATCAATTTTTGACAAAAGGTGTGCGTCATGTGATCTCATTGAAAAGGTAAGGGTTATAGTCGTTCATGTAGAATATATGTTTCTAACTTCATTATTTTATGCTCTTTCTGCTAATTTGTGCCTTTCGTACCTATCCTGATGTGTAGAATATGAAAACAACATATTTTGTTCTTACATTGAAAATATATATACAGGGTGCATCAAAATAAACCGTTGCAGAAGACAAGATAACACTTCGATTTCAGAAAGTTTTAAAAGTTTGATATAATTAGGTAGTTTCTCTTTGTGTTACGTAAAAATACACATATGTGATCCTCGGGTGTCATATGCAAGCAACCTAGTGGTGTGTCAGTGTAGGGAAATGCAGTGAAATATGCGTTATTTTGACAAAAAAAAGGATAAAATAGTACCAAAAATGGTAGAGAATAAGGTACTTTGTTTCAGCCATAGGGACCCGGTTTCGCGACCGCTATTAGAGAAGTGCTTGTACTCGAGTTTGAGCTTTATTTCGTGAAAATATGTTAAATGGTTCTTAAGATATAGACCAAAACAGATTATAATACACGACAATTAGTAACAATTCAATATGCACATAATGACATATAATATATTGTTAGACGGTTGCCAGCCAACATTTTTACGTGAAATAAGAAAATTAAAACAAAATTGAATAGCTCCGTGGTAATTGGAATCAATTTTTGACAGAAGATGTGCGTCATGTGATCTCATTGAAAAGGTACGGGTTATAGTCGTTCATGTAGAATATATGTTTCTAACTTCATTACTTTATGCTCTTTCTGCTAATTTGTGCCTTTCGTACCTATCCTGATGTGTAGAATATGAAAACAACATATTTTGTTCTTACATTGAAAATATATATACAGGGTACATCAAAATAAACAGTTGCAGAAGACAAGTTAACACTTCGATTTCAGAAAGTTTTAAAAGTTTGATATAATTAGGTAGTTTCTCTTTGTGTTACGTAAAAATACACATATGTGATCCTCGGGTGTCTAATGCAAGCAACCTAGTGGTGTGTCAGTGTAGGGAAATGCCGTGAAATATGCGTTATTTTGAAAAAAAGAATAAAATAGTACCAAAAATGGTAGAGAATAAGGTACTTTGTTTCAGCCATAGGGACCCGGGTTCGCGACCGCTATGAGAGAAGTGCTTGTACTCGAGTTTGAGCTTTATTTCGTGAAAATATGTTAAATGGTTCTTAAGATATAGACCAAAACAGATTATAATACACGACAATTAGTAACAATTCAATATGCACATAATGACATATAATATATTGTTAGACGATTGCCAGCCAACATTTTTACGTGAAATAAGAAAATTAAAACAAAATTGAATAGCTCCGTGGTAATTGGAATCAATTTTTGACAGAAGGTGTGCGTAATGTGATCTCATTGAAAAGGTAAGGGTTATAGTCGTTCATGTAGAATATATGTTTCTAACTTCATTATTTTATGCTCTTTCTGCTAATTTGTGCCTTTCGTACCTATCCTGATGTGTAGAATATGAAAACAACATATTTTGTTCTTACATTGAAAGTATATATCCAGGGTGCATCAAAATAAACCGTTGCAGAAGACAAGATAACACTTCGATTTCAGAAAGTTTTAAAAGTTTGATATAATTAGGTAGTTTCTCTTTGTGTTACGTAAGAATACACATATGTGATCCTCGGGTGTCATATGCAAGCAACCTAGTGGTGTGTCAGTGTAGGGAAATGCAATGAAATATGCGTTATTTTGAAAAAAAGAATAAAATAGTACCAAAAATGGTAGAGAATAAGGTACTTTGTTTCAGCCATAGGGACCCGGGTTCGCGAACGCTATGAGAGAAGTGCTTGTACTCGAGTTTGAGCTTTATTTCGTGAAAATATGTTAAATGGTTCTTAAGATATAGACCAAAACAGATTATAATACACGACAATTAGTAACAATTCAATATGCACATAATGACATATAATATATTGTTAGACGGTTGCCAGCCAACATTTTTACGTGAAATAAGAAAATTAAAACAAAATTGAATAGCTCCGTGGTAATTGGAATCAATTTTTGACAAAAGGTGTGCGTCATGTGATCTCATTGAAAAGGTAAGGGTTATAGTCGTTCATGTAGAATATATGTTTCTAACTTCATTATTTTATGCTCTTTCTGCTAATTTGTGCCTTTCGTACCTATCCTGATGTGTAGAATATGAAAACAACATATTTTGTTCTTACATTGAAAATATATATACAGGGTGCATCAAAATAAACCGTTGCAGAAGACAAGATAACACTTCGATTTCAGAAAGTTTTAAAAGTTTGATATAATTAGGTAGTTTCTCTTTGTGTTACGTAAAAATACACATATGTGATCCTCGGGTGTCATATGCAAGCAACCTAGTGGTGTGTCAGTGTAGGGAAATGCAGTGAAATATGCGTTATTTTGAAAAAAAAAGGATAAAATAGTACCAAAAATGGTAGAGAATAAGGTACTTTGTTTCAGCCATAGGGACCCGGTTTCGCGACCGCTATGAGAGAAGTGCTTGTACTCGAGTTTGAGCTTTATTTCGTGAAAATATGTTAAATGGTTCTTAAGATATAGACCAAAACAGATTATAATACACGACAATTAGTAACAATTCAATATGCACATAATGACATATAATATATTGTTAGACGGTAGCCAGCCAACATTTTTACGTGAAATAAGAAAATTAAAACAAAATTGAATAGCTCCGTGGTAATTGGAATCAATTTTTGACAGAAGGTGTGCGTCATGTGATCTCATTGAAAAGGTAAGGGTTATAGTCGTTCATGTAGAATATATGTTTCTAACTTCATTATTTTATGCTCTTTCTGCTAATTTGTGCCTTTCGTACCTATCCTGATGTGTAGAATATGAAAACAACATATTTTGTTCTTACATTGAATATATATATACAGGGTGCATCAAAATAAACCGTTGCAGAAGACAAGATAACACTTCGATTTCAGAAAGTTTTAAAAGTTTGATATAATTAGGTAGTTTCTCTTTGTGTTACGTAAAAATACACATATGTGATCCTCGGGTGTCATATGCAAGCAACCTAGTGGTGTGTCAGTGTAGGGAAATGCAATGAAATATGCGTTATTTTGAAAAAAAGAATAAAATAGTACCAAAAATGGTAGAGAATAAGGTACTTTGTTTCAGCCATAGGGACCCGGGTTCGCGACCGCTATGAGAGAAGTGCTTGTACTCGAGTTTGAGCTTTATTTCGTGAAAATATGTTAAATGGTTCTTAAGATATAGACCAAAACAGATTATAATACACGACAATTAGTAACAATTCAATATGCACATAATGACATATAATATATTGTTAGACGGTTGCCAGCCAACATTTTTACGTGAAATAAGAAAATTAAAACAAAATTGAATAGCTCCGTGGTAATTGGAATCAATTTTTGACAAAAGGTGTGCGTCATGTGATCTCATTGAAAAGGTAAGGGTTATAGTCGTTCATGTAGAATATATGTTTCTAACTTCATTATTTTATGCTCTTTCTGCTAATTTGTGCCTTTCGTACCTATCCTGATGTGTAGAATATGAAAACAACATATTTTGTTCTTAAATTGAAAATATATATACAGGGTGCATCAAAATAAACCGTTGCAGAAGACAAGATAACACTTCGATTTCAGAAAGTTTTAAAAGTTTGATATAATTAGGTAGTTTCTCTTTGTGTTACGTAAAAATACACATATGTGATCCTCGGGTGTCATATGCAAGCAACCTAGTGGTGTGTCAGTGTAGGGAAATGCAGTGAAATATGCGTTATTTTGACAAAAAAAAGGATAAAATAGTACCAAAAATGGTAGAGAATAAGGTACTTTGTTTCAGCCATAGGGACCCGGTTTCGCGACCGCTATGAGAGAAGTGCTTGTACTCGAGTTTGAGCTTTATTTCGTGAAAATATGTTAAATGGTTCTTAAGATATAGACCAAAACAGATTATAATACACGACAATTAGTAACAATTCAATATGCACATAATGACATATAATATATTGTTAGACGGTTGCCAGCCAACATTTTTACGTGAAATAAGAAAATTAAAACAAAATTGAATAGCTCCGTGGTAATTGGAATCAATTTTTGACAGAAGATGTGCGTCATGTGATCTCATTGAAAAGGTACGGGTTATAGTCGTTCATGTAGAATATATGTTTCTAACTTCATTACTTTATGCTCTTTCTGCTAATTTGTGCCTTTCGTACCTATCCTGATGTGTAGAATATGAAAACAACATATTTTGTTCTTACATTGAATATATATATACAGGGTGCATCAAAATAAACCGTTGCAGAAGACAAGATAACACTTCGATTTCAGAAAGTTTTAAAAGTTTGATATAATTAGGTAGTTTCTCTTTGTGTTACGTAAAAATACACATATGTGATCCTCGGGTGTCATATGCAAGCAAGCTAGTGGTGTGTCAGTGTAGGGAAATGCAGTGAAATATGCGTTATTTTGAAAAAAAGAATATAATAGTACCAAAAATGGTAGAGAATAAGGTACTTTGTTTCAGCCATAGGGACCCGGGTTCGCGACCGCTATGAGAGAAGTGCTTGTACTCGAGTTTGAGCTTTATTTCGTGAAAATATGTTAAATGGTTCTTAAGATATAGACCAAAACAGATTATAATACACGACAATTAGTAACAATTCAATATGCACATAATGACATATAATATATTGTTAGACGGTTGCCAGCCAACATTTTTACGTGAAATAAGAAAATTAAAACAAAATTGAATAGCTCCTTGGTAATTGGAATCAATTTTTGACAGAAGGTGTGCGTCATGTGATCTCATTGAAAAGGTAAGGGTTATAGTCGTTCATGTAGAATATATGTTTCTAGCTTCATTATTTTATGCTCTTTCTGCTAATTTGTGCCTTTCGTACCTATCCTGATGTGTAGAATATGAAAACAACATATTTTGTTCTTACATTGAAAATATATATCCAGGGTGCATCAAAATAAACCGTTGCAGAAGACAAGATAACACTTCGATTTCAGAAAGTTTTAAAAGTTTGATATAATTAGGTAGTTTCTCTTTGTGTTACGTAAGAATACACATATGTGATCCTCGGGTGTCATATGCAAGCAACCTAGTGGTGTGTCAGTGTAGGGAAATGCAATGAAATATGCGTTATTTTGAAAAAAAGAATAAAATAGTACCAAAAATGGTAGAGAATAAGGTACTTTGTTTCAGCCATAGGGACCCGGGTTCGCGACCGCTATGAGAGAAGTGCTTGTACTCGAGTTTGAGCTTTATTTCGTGAAAATATGTTAAATGGTTCTTAAGATATAGACCAAAACAGATTATAATACACGACAATTAGTAACAATTCAATATGCACATAATGACATATAATATATTGTTAGACGGTTGCCAGCCAACATTTTTACGTGAAATAAGAAAATTAAAACAAAATTGAATAGCTCCGTGGTAATTGGAATCAATTTTTGACAAAAGGTGTGCGTCATGTGATCTCATTGAATAGGTAAGGGTTATAGTCGTTCATATAGAATATATGTTTCTTACTTCATTATTTTATGCTCTTTCTGCTAATTTGTGCCTTTCGTACCTATCCTGATGTGTAGAATATGAAAACAACATATTTTGTTCTTACATTGAAAATATATATACAGGGTGCATCAAAATAAACCGTTGCAGAAGACAAGATAACACTTCGATTTCAGAAAGTTTTAAAAGTTTGATATAATTAGGTAGTTTCTCTTTGTGTTACGTAAAAATACACATATGTGATCCTCGGGTGTCATATGCAAGCAACCTAGTGGTGTGTCAGTGTAGGGAAATGCAGTGAAATATGCGTTATTTTGAAAAAAAAGGATAAAATAGTACCAAAAATGGTAGAGAATAAGGTACTTTGTTTCAGCCATAGGGACCCGGTTTCGCGACCGCTATGAGAGAAGTGCTTGTACTCGAGTTTGAGCTTTATTTCGTGAAAATATGTTAAATGGTTCTTAAGATATAGACCAAAACAGATTATAATACACGACAATTAGTAACAATTCAATATGCACATAATGACATATAATATATTGTTAGACGGTTGCCAGCCAACATTTTTACGTGAAATAAGAAAATTAAAACAAAATTGAATAGCTCCGTGGTAATTGGAATCAATTTTTGACAGAAGGTGTGCGTAATGTGATCTCATTGAAAAGGTAAGGGTTATAGTCGTTCATGTAGAATATATGTTTCTAACTTCATTATTTTATGCTCTTTCTGCTAATTTGTGCCTTTCGTACCTATCCTGATGTGTAGAATATGAAAACAACATATTTTGTTCTTACATTGAATATATATATACAGGGTGCATCAAAATAAACCGTTGCAGAAGACAAGATAACACTTCGATTTCAGAAAGTTTTAAAAGTTTGATATAATTAGGTAGTTTCTCTTTGTGTTACGTAAAAATACACATATGTGATCCTCGGGTGTCATATGCAAGCAACCTAGTGGTGTGTCAGTGTAGGGAAATGCCGTGAAATATGCGTTATTTTGAAAAAAAGAATAAAATAGTACCAAAAATGGTAGAGAATAAGGTACTTTGTTTCAGCCATAGGGACCCGGGTTCGCGACCGCTATGAGAGAAGTGCTTGTACTCGAGTTTGAGCTTTATTTCGTGAAAATATGTTAAATGGTTCTTAAGATATAGACCAAAACAGATTATAATACACGACAATTAGTAACAATTCAATATGCACATAATGACATATAATATATTGTTAGACGATTGCCAGCCAACATTTTTACGTGAAATAAGAAAATTAAAACAAAATTGAATAGCTCCGTGGTAATTGGAATCAATTTTTGACAGAAGGTGTGCGTAATGTGATCTCATTGAAAAGGTAAGGGTTATAGTCGTTCATGTAGAATATATGTTTCTAACTTCATTATTTTATGCTCTTTCTGCTAATTTGTGCCTTTCGTACCTATCCTGATGTGTAGAATATGAAAACAACATATTTTGTTCTTACATTGAAAGTATATATCCAGGGTGCATCAAAATAAACCGTTGCAGAAGACAAGATAACACTTCGATTTCAGAAAGTTTTAAAAGTTTGATATAATTAGGTAGTTTCTCTTTGTGTTACGTAAGAATACACATATGTGATCCTCGGGTGTCATATGCAAGCAACCTAGTGGTGTGTCAGTGTAGGGAAATGCAATGAAATATGCGTTATTTTGAAAAAAAGAATAAAATAGTACCAAAAATGGTAGAGAATAAGGTACTTTGTTTCAGCCATAGGGACCCGGGTTCGCGAACGCTATGAGAGAAGTGCTTGTACTCGAGTTTGAGCTTTATTTCGTGAAAATATGTTAAATGGTTCTTAAGATATAGACCAAAACAGATTATAATACACGACAATTAGTAACAATTCAATATCCACATAATGACATATAATATATTGTTAGACGGTTGCCAGCCAACATTTTTACGTGAAATAAGAAAATTAAAACAAAATTGAATAGCTCCGTGGTAATTGGAATCAATTTTTGACAAAAGGTGTGCGTCATGTGATCTCATTGAAAAGGTAAGGGTTATAGTCGTTCATGTAGAATATATGTTTCTAACTTCATTATTTTATGCTCTTTCTGCTAATTTGTGCCTTTCGTACCTATCCTGATGTGTAGAATATGAAAACAACATATTTTGTTCTTACATTGAAAATATATATACAGGGTGCATCAAAATAAACCGTTGCAGAAGACAAGATAACACTTCGATTTCAGAAAGTTTTAAAAGTTTGATATAATTAGGTAGTTTCTCTTTGTGTTACGTAAAAATACACATATGTGATCCTCGGGTGTCATATGCAAGCAACCTAGTGGTGTGTCAGTGTAGGGAAATGCAGTGAAATATGCGTTATTTTGAAAAAAAAAGGATAAAATAGTACCAAAAATGGTAGAGAATAAGGTACTTTGTTTCAGCCATAGGGACCCGGTTTCGCGACCGCTATGAGAGAAGTGCTTGTACTCGAGTTTGAGCTTTATTTCGTGAAAATATGTTAAATGGTTCTTAAGATATAGACCAAAACAGATTATAATACACGACAATTAGTAACAATTCAATATGCACATAATGACATATAATATATTGTTAGACGGTAGCCAGCCAACATTTTTACGTGAAATAAGAAAATTAAAACAAAATTGAATAGCTCCGTGGTAATTGGAATCAATTTTTGACAGAAGGTGTGCGTCATGTGATCTCATTGAAAAGGTAAGGGTTATAGTCGTTCATGTAGAATATATGTTTCTAACTTCATTATTTTATGCTCTTTCTGCTAATTTGTGCCTTTCGTACCTATCCTGATGTGTAGAATATGAAAACAACATATTTTGTTCTTACATTGAATATATATATACAGGGTGCATCAAAATAAACCGTTGCAGAAGACAAGATAACACTTCGATTTCAGAAAGTTTTAAAAGTTTGATATAATTAGGTAGTTTCTCTTTGTGTTACGTAAAAATACACATATGTGATCCTCGGGTGTCATATGCAAGCAACCTAGTGGTGTGTCAGTGTAGGGAAATTCAGTGAAATATGCGTTATTTTGAAAAAAAGAATATAATAGTACCAAAAATGGTAGAGAATAAGGTACTTTGTTTCAGCCATAGGGACCCGGGTTCGCGACCGCTATGAGAGAAGTGCTTGTACTCGAGTTTGAGCTTTATTTCGTGAAAATATGTTAAATGGTTCTTAAGATATAGACCAAAACAGATTATAATACACGACAATTAGTAACAATTCAATATGCACATAATGACATATAATATATTGTTAGACGGTTGCCAGCCAACATTTTTACGTGAAATAAGAAAATTAAAACAAAATTGAATAGCTCCTTGGTAATTGGAATCAATTTTTGACAGAAGGTGTGCGTCATGTGATCTCATTGAAAAGGTAAGTTTTATAGTCGTTCATGTAGAATATATGTTTCTAACTTCATTATTTTATGCTCTTTCTGCTAATTTGTGCCTTTCGTACCTATCCTGATGTGTAGAATATGAAAACAACATATTTTGTTCTTACATTGAAAGTATATATCCAGGGTGCATCAAAATAAACCGTTGCAGAAGACAAGATAACACTTCGATTTCAGAAAGTTTTAAAAGTTTGATATAATTAGGTAGTTTCTCTTTGTGTTACGTAAGAATACACATATGT
The DNA here is from genome assembly GCF_964235325.1 of Thermobia domestica. Classification (NCBI taxonomy): domain Eukaryota; kingdom Metazoa; phylum Arthropoda; class Insecta; order Zygentoma; family Lepismatidae; genus Thermobia; species Thermobia domestica. The sequence continues at coordinate 231,808,412 of NC_137462.1, read as the reverse complement.
GATCCTCGGGTGTCATATGCAAGCAACCTAGTGGTGTGTCAGTGTAGGGAAATGCAATGAAATATGCGTTATTTTGAAAAAAAGAATAAAATAGTACCAAAAATGGTAGAGAATAAGGTACTTTGTTTCAGCCATAGGGACCCGGGTTCGCGACCGCTATGAGAGAAGTGCTTGTACTCGAGTTTGAGCTTTATTTCGTGAAAATATGTTAAATGGTTCTTAAGATATAGACCAAAACAGATTATAATACACGACAATTAGTAACAATTCAATATGCACATAATGACATATAATATATTGTTAGACGGTTGCCAGCCAACATTTTTACGTGAAATAAGAAAATTAAAACAAAATTGAATAGCTCCGTGGTAATTGGAATCAATTTTTGACAAAAGGTGTGCGTCATGTGATCTCATTGAAAAGGTAAGGGTTATAGTCGTTCATGTAGAATATATGTTTCTAACTTCATTATTTTATGCTCTTTCTGCTAATTTGTGCCTTTCGTACCTATCCTGATGTGTAGAATATGAAAACAACATATTTTGTTCTTAAATTGAAAATATATATACAGGGTGCATCAAAATAAACCGTTGCAGAAGACAAGATAACACTTCGATTTCAGAAAGTTTTAAAAGTTTGATATAATTAGGTAGTTTCTCTTTGTGTTACGTAAAAATACACATATGTGATCCTCGGGTGTCATATGCAAGCAACCTAGTGGTGTGTCAGTGTAGGGAAATGCAGTGAAATATGCGTTATTTTGACAAAAAAAAGGATAAAATAGTACCAAAAATGGTAGAGAATAAGGTACTTTGTTTCAGCCATAGGGACCCGGTTTCGCGACCGCTATGAGAGAAGTGCTTGTACTCGAGTTTGAGCTTTATTTCGTGAAAATATGTTAAATGGTTCTTAAGATATAGACCAAAACAGATTATAATACACGACAATTAGTAACAATTCAATATGCACATAATGACATATAATATATTGTTAGACGGTTGCCAGCCAACATTTTTACGTGAAATAAGAAAATTAAAACAAAATTGAATAGCTCCGTGGTAATTGGAATCAATTTTTGACAGAAGATGTGCGTCATGTGATCTCATTGAAAAGGTACGGGTTATAGTCGTTCATGTAGAATATATGTTTCTAACTTCATTACTTTATGCTCTTTCTGCTAATTTGTGCCTTTCGTACCTATCCTGATGTGTAGAATATGAAAACAACATATTTTGTTCTTACATTGAATATATATATACAGGGTGCATCAAAATAAACCGTTGCAGAAGACAAGATAACACTTCGATTTCAGAAAGTTTTAAAAGTTTGATATAATTAGGTAGTTTCTCTTTGTGTTACGTAAAAATACACATATGTGATCCTCGGGTGTCATATGCAAGCAAGCTAGTGGTGTGTCAGTGTAGGGAAATGCAGTGAAATATGCGTTATTTTGAAAAAAAGAATATAATAGTACCAAAAATGGTAGAGAATAAGGTACTTTGTTTCAGCCATAGGGACCCGGGTTCGCGACCGCTATGAGAGAAGTGCTTGTACTCGAGTTTGAGCTTTATTTCGTGAAAATATGTTAAATGGTTCTTAAGATATAGACCAAAACAGATTATAATACACGACAATTAGTAACAATTCAATATGCACATAATGACATATAATATATTGTTAGACGGTTGCCAGCCAACATTTTTACGTGAAATAAGAAAATTAAAACAAAATTGAATAGCTCCTTGGTAATTGGAATCAATTTTTGACAGAAGGTGTGCGTCATGTGATCTCATTGAAAAGGTAAGGGTTATAGTCGTTCATGTAGAATATATGTTTCTAGCTTCATTATTTTATGCTCTTTCTGCTAATTTGTGCCTTTCGTACCTATCCTGATGTGTAGAATATGAAAACAACATATTTTGTTCTTACATTGAAAATATATATCCAGGGTGCATCAAAATAAACCGTTGCAGAAGACAAGATAACACTTCGATTTCAGAAAGTTTTAAAAGTTTGATATAATTAGGTAGTTTCTCTTTGTGTTACGTAAGAATACACATATGTGATCCTCGGGTGTCATATGCAAGCAACCTAGTGGTGTGTCAGTGTAGGGAAATGCAATGAAATATGCGTTATTTTGAAAAAAAGAATAAAATAGTACCAAAAATGGTAGAGAATAAGGTACTTTGTTTCAGCCATAGGGACCCGGGTTCGCGACCGCTATGAGAGAAGTGCTTGTACTCGAGTTTGAGCTTTATTTCGTGAAAATATGTTAAATGGTTCTTAAGATATAGACCAAAACAGATTATAATACACGACAATTAGTAACAATTCAATATGCACATAATGACATATAATATATTGTTAGACGGTTGCCAGCCAACATTTTTACGTGAAATAAGAAAATTAAAACAAAATTGAATAGCTCCGTGGTAATTGGAATCAATTTTTGACAAAAGGTGTGCGTCATGTGATCTCATTGAATAGGTAAGGGTTATAGTCGTTCATATAGAATATATGTTTCTTACTTCATTATTTTATGCTCTTTCTGCTAATTTGTGCCTTTCGTACCTATCCTGATGTGTAGAATATGAAAACAACATATTTTGTTCTTACATTGAAAATATATATACAGGGTGCATCAAAATAAACCGTTGCAGAAGACAAGATAACACTTCGATTTCAGAAAGTTTTAAAAGTTTGATATAATTAGGTAGTTTCTCTTTGTGTTACGTAAAAATACACATATGTGATCCTCGGGTGTCATATGCAAGCAACCTAGTGGTGTGTCAGTGTAGGGAAATGCAGTGAAATATGCGTTATTTTGAAAAAAAAGGATAAAATAGTACCAAAAATGGTAGAGAATAAGGTACTTTGTTTCAGCCATAGGGACCCGGTTTCGCGACCGCTATGAGAGAAGTGCTTGTACTCGAGTTTGAGCTTTATTTCGTGAAAATATGTTAAATGGTTCTTAAGATATAGACCAAAACAGATTATAATACACGACAATTAGTAACAATTCAATATGCACATAATGACATATAATATATTGTTAGACGGTTGCCAGCCAACATTTTTACGTGAAATAAGAAAATTAAAACAAAATTGAATAGCTCCGTGGTAATTGGAATCAATTTTTGACAGAAGGTGTGCGTAATGTGATCTCATTGAAAAGGTAAGGGTTATAGTCGTTCATGTAGAATATATGTTTCTAACTTCATTATTTTATGCTCTTTCTGCTAATTTGTGCCTTTCGTACCTATCCTGATGTGTAGAATATGAAAACAACATATTTTGTTCTTACATTGAATATATATATACAGGGTGCATCAAAATAAACCGTTGCAGAAGACAAGATAACACTTCGATTTCAGAAAGTTTTAAAAGTTTGATATAATTAGGTAGTTTCTCTTTGTGTTACGTAAAAATACACATATGTGATCCTCGGGTGTCATATGCAAGCAACCTAGTGGTGTGTCAGTGTAGGGAAATGCAGTGAAATATGCGTTATTTTGAAAAAAAGAATATAATAGTACCAAAAATGGTAGAGAATAAGGTACTTTGTTTCAGCCATAGGGACCCGGGTTCGCGACCGCTATGAGAGAAGTGCTTGTACTCGAGTTTGAGCTTTATTTCGTGAAAATATGTTAAATGGTTCTTAAGATATAGACCAAAACAGATTATAATACACGACAATTAGTAACAATTCAATATGCACATAATGACATATAATATATTGTTAGACGGTTGCCAGCCAACATTTTTACGTGAAATAAGAAAATTAAAACAAAATTGAATAGCTCCGTGGTAATTGGAATCAATTTTTGACAGAAGGTGTGCGTCATGTGATCTCATTGAAAAGGTAAGGGTTATAGTCGTTCATGTAGAATATATGTTTCTAACTTCATTATTTTATGCTCTTTCTGCTAATTTGTGCCTTTCGTATCTATCCTGATGTGTAGAATATGAAAACAACATATTTTGTTCTTACATTGAAAATATATATCCAGGGTGCATCAAAATAAACCGTTGCAGAAGACAAGATAACACTTCGATTTCAGAAAGTTTTAAAAGTTTGATATAATTAGGTAGTTTCTCTTTGTGTTACGTAAGAATACACATATGTGATCCTCGGGTGTCATATGCAAGCAACCTAGTGGTGTGTCAGTGTAGGGAAATGCAATGAAATATGCGTTATTTTGAAAAAAAGAATAAAATAGTACCAAAAATGGTAGAGAATAAGGTACTTTGTTTCAGCCATAGGGACCCGGGTTCGCGACCGCTATGAGAGAAGTGCTTGTACTCGAGTTTGAGCTTTATTTCGTGAAAATATGTTAAATGGTTCTTAAGATATAGACCAAAACAGATTATAATACACGACAATTAGTAACAATTCAATATGCACATAATGACATATAATATATTGTTAGACGATTGCCAGCCAACATTTTTACGTGAAATAAGAAAATTAAAACAAAATTGAATAGCTCCTTGGTAATTGGAATCAATTTTTGACAGAAGGTGTGCGTAATGTGATCTCATTGAAAAGGTAAGGGTTATAGTCGTTCATGTAGAATATATGTTTCTAACTTCATTATTTTATGCTCTTTCTGCTAATTTGTGCCTTTCGTACCTATCCTGATGTGTAGAATATGAAAACAACATATTTTGTTCTTACATTGAATATATATATACAGGGTGCATCAAAATAAACCGTTGCAGAAGACAAGATAACACTTCGATTTCAGAAAGTTTTAAAAGTTTGATATAATTAGGTAGTTTCTCTTTGTGTTACGTAAAAATACACATATGTGATCCTCGGGTGTCATATGCAAGCAACCTAGTGGTGTGTCAGTGTAGGGAAATGCAGTGAAATATGCGTTATTTTGAAAAAAAGAATATAATAGTACCAAAAATGGTAGAGAATAAGGTACTTTGTTTCAGCCATAGGGACCCGGGTTCGCGACCGCTATGAGAGAAGTGCTTGTACTCGAGTTTGAGCTTTATTTCGTGAAAATATGTTAAATGGTTCTTAAGATATAGACCAAAACAGATTATAATACACGACAATTAGTAACAATTCAATATGCACATAATGACATATAATATATTGTTAGACGGTTGCCAGCCAACATTTTTACGTGAAATAAGAAAATTAAAACAAAATTGAATAGCTCCGTGGTAATTGGAATCAATTTTTGACAGAAGGTGTGCGTAATGTGATCTCATTGAAAAGGTAAGGGTTATAGTCGTTCATGTAGAATATATGTTTCTAACTTCATTATTTTATGCTCTTTCTGCTAATTTGTGCCTTTCGTACCTATCCTGATGTGTAGAATATGAAAACAACATATTTTGTTCTTACATTGAATATATATATACAGGGTGCATCAAAATAAACCGTTGCAGAAGACAAGATAACACTTCGATTTCAGAAAGTTTTAAAAGTTTGATATAATTAGGTAGTTTCTCTTTGTGTTACGTAAAAATACACATATGTGATCCTCGGGTGTCATATGCAAGCAACCTAGTGGTGTGTCAGTGTAGGGAAATGCAGTGAAATATGCGTTATTTTGAAAAAAAGAATATAATAGTACCAAAAATGGTAGAGAATAAGGTACTTTGTTTCAGCCATAGGGACCCGGGTTCGCGACCGCAATGAGAGAAGTGCTTGTACTCGAGTTTGAGCTTTATTTCGTGAAAATATGTTAAATGGTTCTTAAGATATAGACCAAAACAGATTATAATACACGACAATTAGTAACAATTCAATATGCACATAATGACATATAATATATTGTTAGACGGTTGCCAGCCAACATTTTTACGTGAAATAAGAAAATTAAAACAAAATTGAATAGCTCCTTGGTAATTGGAATCAATTTTTGACAGAAGGTGTGCGTCATGTGATCTCATTGAAAAGGTAAGGGTTATAGTCGTTCATGTAGAATATATGTTTCTAACTTCATTATTTTATGCTCTTTCTGCTAATTTGTGCCTTTCGTATCTATCCTGATGTGTAGAATATGAAAACAACATATTTTGTTCTTACATTGAAAATATATATCCAGGGTGCATCAAAATAAACCGTTGCAGAAGACAAGATAACACTTCGATTTCAGAAAGTTTTAAAAGTTTGATATAATTAGGTAGTTTCTCTTTGTGTTACGTAAGAATACACATATGTGATCCTCGGGTGTCATATGCAAGCAACCTAGTGGTGTGTCAGTGTAGGGAAATGCAATGAAATATGCGTTATTTTGAAAAAAAGAATAAAATAGTACCAAAAATGGTAGAGAATAAGGTACTTTGTTTCAGCCATAGGGACCCGGGTTCGCGACCGCTATGAGAGAAGTGCTTGTACTCGAGTTTGAGCTTTATTTCGTGAAAATATGTTAAATGGTTCTTAAGATATAGACCAAAACAGATTATAATACACGACAATTAGTAACAATTCAATATGCACATAATGACATATAATATATTGTTAGACGATTGCCAGCCAACATTTTTACGTGAAATAAGAAAATTAAAACAAAATTGAATAGCTCCGTGGTAATTGGAATCAATTTTTGACAGAAGGTGTGCGTAATGTGATCTCATTGAAAAGGTAAGGGTTATAGTCGTTCATGTAGAATATATGTTTCTAACTTCATTATTTTATGCTCTTTCTGCTAATTTGTGCCTTTCGTACCTATCCTGATGTGTAGAATATGAAAACAACATATTTTGTTCTTACATTGAATATATATATACAGGGTGCATCAAAATAAACCGTTGCAGAAGACAAGATAACACTTCGATTTCAGAAAGTTTTAAAAGTTTGATATAATTAGGTAGTTTCTCTTTGTGTTACGTAAAAATACACATATGTGATCCTCGGGTGTCATATGCAAGCAACCTAGTGGTGTGTCAGTGTAGGGAAATGCAGTGAAATATGCGTTATTTTGAAAAAAAGAATATAATAGTACCAAAAATGGTAGAGAATAAGGTACTTTGTTTCAGCCATAGGGACCCGGGTTCGCGACCGCTATGAGAGAAGTGCTTGTACTCGAGTTTGAGCTTTATTTCGTGAAAATATGTTAAATGGTTCTTAAGATATAGACCAAAACAGATTATAATACACGACAATTAGTAACAATTCAATATGCACATAATGACATATAATATATTGTTAGACGGTTGCCAGCCAACATTTTTACGTGAAATAAGAAAATTAAAACAAAATTGAATAGCTCCGTGGTAATTGGAATCAATTTTTGACAGAAGGTGTGCGTAATGTGATCTCATTGAAAAGGTAAGGGTTATAGTCGTTCATGTAGAATATATGTTTCTAACTTCATTATTTTATGCTCTTTCTGCTAATTTGTGCCTTTCGTACCTATCCTGATGTGTAGAATATGAAAACAACATATTTTGTTCTTACATTGAATATATATATACAGGGTGCATCAAAATAAACCGTTGCAGAAGACAAGATAACACTTCGATTTCAGAAAGTTTTAAAAGTTTGATATAATTAGGTAGTTTCTCTTTGTGTTACGTAAAAATACACATATGTGATCCTCGGGTGTCATATGCAAGCAACCTAGTGGTGTGTCAGTGTAGGGAAATGCAGTGAAATATGCGTTATTTTGAAAAAAAGAATATAATAGTACCAAAAATGGTAGAGAATAAGGTACTTTGTTTCAGCCATAGGGACCCGGGTTCGCGACCGCTATGAGAGAAGTGCTTGTACTCGAGTTTGAGCTTTATTTCGTGAAAATATGTTAAATGGTTCTTAAGATATAGACCAAAACAGATTATAATACACGACAATTAGTAACAATTCAATATGCACATAATGACATATAATATATTGTTAGACGGTTGCCAGCCAACATTTTTACGTGAAATAAGAAAATTAAAACAAAATTGAATAGCTCCTTGGTAATTGGAATCAATTTTTGACAGAAGGTGTGCGTCATGTGATCTCATTGAAAAGGTAAGGGTTATAGTCGTTCATGTAGAATATATGTTTCTAACTTCATTATTTTATGCTCTTTCTGCTAATTTGTGCCTTTCGTATCTATCCTGATGTGTAGAATATGAAAACAACATATTTTGTTCTTACATTGAAAATATATATCCAGGGTGCATCAAAATAAACCGTTGCAGAAGACAAGATAACACTTCGATTTCAGAAAGTTTTAAAAGTTTGATATAATTAGGTAGTTTCTCTTTGTGTTACGTAAGAATACACATATGTGATCCTCGGGTGTCATATGCAAGCAACCTAGTGGTGTGTCAGTGTAGGGAAATGCAATGAAATATGCGTTATTTTGAAAAAAAGAATAAAATAGTACCAAAAATGGTAGAGAATAAGGTACTTTGTTTCAGCCATAGGGACCCGGGTTCGCGACCGCTATGAGAGAAGTGCTTGTACTCGAGTTTGAGCTTTATTTCGTGAAAATATGTTAAATGGTTCTTAAGATATAGACCAAAACAGATTATAATACACGACAATTAGTAACAATTCAATATGCACATAATGACATATAATATATTGTTAGACGGTTGCCAGCCAACATTTTTACGTGAAATAAGAAAATTAAAACAAAATTGAATAGCTCCGTGGTAATTGGAATCAATTTTTGACAAAAGGTGTGCGTCATGTGATCTCATTGAATAGGTAAGGGTTATAGTCGTTCATATAGAATATATGTTTCTAACTTCATTATTTTATGCTCTTTCTGCTAATTTGTGCCTTTCGTACCTATCCTGATGTGTAGAATATGAAAACAACATTTTTTGTTCTTACATTGAAAATATATATACAGGGTGCATCAAAATAAACCGTTGCAGAAGACAAGATAACACTTCGATTTCAGAAAGTTTTAAAAGTTTGATATAATTAGGTAGTTTCTCTTTGTGTTACGTAAAAATACACATATGTGATCCTCGGGTGTCATATGCAAGCAACCTAGTGGTGTGTCAGTGTAGGGAAATGCAGTGAAATATGCGTTATTTTGAAAAAAAAGGATAAAATAGTACCAAAAATGGTAGAGAATAAGGTACTTTGTTTCAGCCATAGGGACCCGGTTTCGCGACCGCTATGAGAGAAGTGCTTGTACTCGAGTTTGAGCTTTATTTCGTGAAAATATGTTAAATGGTTCTTAAGATATAGACCAAAACAGATTATAATACACGACAATTAGTAACAATTCAATATGCACATAATGACATATAATATATTGTTAGACGGTTGCCAGCCAACATTTTTACGTGAAATAAGAAAATTAAAACAAAATTGAATAGCTCCGTGGTAATTGGAATCAATTTTTGACAGAAGGTGTGCGTAATGTGATCTCATTGAAAAGGTAAGGGTTATAGTCGTTCATGTAGAATATATGTTTCTAACTTCATTATTTTATGCTCTTTCTGCTAATTTGTGCCTTTCGTACCTATCCTGATGTGTAGAATATGAAAACAACATATTTTGTTCTTACATTGAATATATATATACAGGGTGCATCAAAATAAACCGTTGCAGAAGACAAGATAACACTTCGATTTCAGAAAGTTTTAAAAGTTTGATATAATTAGGTAGTTGCTCTTTGTGTTACGTAAAAATACACATATGTGATCCTCGGGTGTCATATGCAAGCAACCTAGTGGTGTGTCAGTGTAGGGAAATGCAGTGAAATATGCGTTATTTTGAAAAAAAGAATATAATAGTACCAAAAATGGTAGAGAATAAGGTACTTTGTTTCAGCCATAGGGACCCGGGTTCGCGACCGCTATGAGAGAAGTGCTTGTACTCGAGTTTGAGCTTTATTTCGTGAAAATATGTTAAATGGTTCTTAAGATATAGACCAAAACAGATTATAATACACGACAATTAGTAACAATTCAATATGCACATAATGACATATAATATATTGTTAGACGGTTGCCAGCCAACATTTTTACGTGAAATAAGAAAATTAAAACAAAATTGAATAGCTCCTTGGTAATTGGAATCAATTTTTGACAGAAGGTGTGCGTCATGTGATCTCATTGAAAAGGTAAGTTTTATAGTCGTTCATGTAGAATATATGTTTCTAACTTCATTATTTTATGCTCTTTCTGCTAATTTGTGCCTTTCGTACCTATCCTGATGTGTAGGATATGAAAACAACATATTTTGTTCTTACATTGAAAATATATATCCAGGGTGCATCAAAATAAACCGTTGCAGAAGACAAGATAACACTTCGATTTCAGAAAGTTTTAAAAGTTTGATATAATTAGGTAGTTTCTCTTTGTGTTACGTAAGAATACACATATGTGATCCTCGGGTGTCATATGCAAGCAACCTAGTGGTGTGTCAGTGTAGGGAAATGCAATGAAATATGCGTTATTTTGAAAAAAAGAATAAAATAGTACCAAAAATGGTAGAGAATAAGGTACTTTGTTTCAGCCATAGGGACCCGGGTTCGCGACCGCTATGAGAGAAGTGCTTGTACTCGAGTTTGAGCTTTATTTCGTGAAAATATGTTAAATGGTTCTTAAGATATAGACCAAAACAGATTATAATACACGACAATTAGTAACAATTCAATATGCACATAATGACATATAATATATTGTTAGACGATTGCCAGCCAACATTTTTACGTGAAATAAGAAAATTAAAACAAAATTGAATAGCTCCGTGGTAATTGGAATCAATTTTTGACAGAAGGTGTGCGTAATGTGATCTCATTGAAAAGGTAAGGGTTATAGTCGTTCATGTAGAATATATGTTTCTAACTTCATTATTTTATGCTCTTTCTGCTAATTTGTGCCTTTCGTACCTATCCTGATGTGTAGAATATGAAAACAACATATTTTGTTCTTACATTGAATATATATATACAGGGTGCATCAAAATAAACCGTTGCAGAAGACAAGATAACACTTCGATTTCAGAAAGTTTTAAAAGTTTGATATAATTAGGTAGTTTCTCTTTGTGTTACGTAAAAATACACATATGTGATCCTCGGGTGTCATATGCAAGCAACCTAGTGGTGTGTCAGTGTAGGGAAATGCAGTGAAATATGCGTTATTTTGAAAAAAAGAATATAATAGTACCAAAAATGGTAGAGAATAAGGTACTTTGTTTCAGCCATAGGGACCCGGGTTCGCGACCGCTATGAGAGAAGTGCTTGTACTCGAGTTTGAGCTTTATTTCGTGAAAATATGTTAAATGGTTCTTAAGATATAGACCAAAACAGATTATAATACACGACAATTAGTAACAATTCAATATGCACATAATGACATATAATATATTGTTAGACGGTTGCCAGCCAACATTTTTACGTGAAATAAGAAAATTAAAACAAAATTGAATAGCTCCTTGGTAATTGGAATCAATTTTTGACAGAAGGTGTGCGTCATGTGATCTCATTGAAAAGGTAAGGGTTATAGTCGTTCATGTAGAATATATGTTTCTAACTTCATTATTTTATGCTCTTTCTGCTAATTTGTGCCTTTCGTACCTATCCTGATGTGTAGAATATGAAAACAACATATTTTGTTCTTACATTGAAAATATATATCCAGGGTGCATCAAAATAAACCGTTGCAGAAGACAAGATAACACTTCGATTTCAGAAAGTTTTAAAAGTTTGATATAATTAGGTAGTTTCTCTTTGTGTTACGTAAGAATACACATATGTGATCCTCGGGTGTCATATGCAAGCAACCTAGTGGTGTGTCAGTGTAGGGAAATGCAATGAAATATGCGTTATTTTGAAAAAAAGAATAAAATAGTACCAAAAATGGTAGAGAATAAGGTACTTTGTTTCAGCCATAGGGACCCGGGTTCGCGACCGCTATGAGAGAAGTGCTTGTACTCGAGTTTGAGCTTTATTTCGTGAAAATATGTTAAATGGTTCTTAAGATATAGACCAAAACAGATTATAATACACGACAATTAGTAACAATTCAATATGCACATAATGACATATAATATATTGTTAGACGGTTGCCAGCCAACATTTTTACGTGAAATAAGAAAATTAAAACAAAATTGAATAGCTCCTTGGTAATTGGAATCAATTTTTGACAGAAGGTGTGCGTCATGTGATCTCATTGAAAAGGTAAGGGTTATAGTCGTTCATGTAGAATATATGTTTCTAACTTCATTATTTTATGCTCTTTCTGCTAATTTGTGCCTTTCGTATCTATCCTGATGTGTAGAATATGAAAACAACATATTTTGTTCTTACATTGAAAATATATATCCAGGGTGCATCAAAATAAACCGTTGCAGAAGACAAGATAACACTTCGATTTCAGAAAGTTTTAAAAGTTTGATATAATTAGGTAGTTTCTCTTTGTGTTACGTAAGAATACACATATGTGATCCTCGGGTGTCATATGCAAGCAACCTAGTGGTGTGTCAGTGTAGGGAAATGCAATGAAATATGCGTTATTTTGAAAAAAAGAATAAAATAGTACCAAAAATGGTAGAGAATAAGGTACTTTGTTTCAGCCATAGGGACCCGGGTTCGCGACCGCTATGAGAGAAGTGCTTGTACTCGAGTTTGAGCTTTATTTCGTGAAAATATGTTAAATGGTTCTTAAGATATAGACCAAAACAGATTATAATACACGACAATTAGTAACAATTCAATATGCACATAATGACATATAATATATTGTTAGACGATTGCCAGCCAACATTTTTACGTGAAATAAGAAAATTAAAACAAAATTGAATAGCTCCGTGGTAATTGGAATCAATTTTTGACAGAAGGTGTGCGTAATGTGATCTCATTGAAAAGGTAAGGGTTATAGTCGTTCATGTAGAATATATGTTTCTAACTTCATTATTTTATGCTCTTTCTGCTAATTTGTGCCTTTCGTACCTATCCTGATGTGTAGAATATGAAAACAACATATTTTGTTCTTACATTGAATATATATATACAGGGTGCATCAAAATAAACCGTTGCAGAAGACAAGATAACACTTCGATTTCAGAAAGTTTTAAAAGTTTGATATAATTAGGTAGTTTCTCTTTGTGTTACGTAAAAATACACATATGTGATCCTCGGGTGTCATATGCAAGCAACCTAGTGGTGTGTCAGTGTAGGGAAATGCAGTGAAATATGCGTTATTTTGAAAAAAAGAATATAATAGTACCAAAAATGGTAGAGAATAAGGTACTTTGTTTCAGCCATAGGGACCCGGGTTCGCGACCGCTATGAGAGAAGTGCTTGTACTCGAGTTTGAGCTTTATTTCGTGAAAATATGTTAAATGGTTCTTAAGATATAGACCAAAACAGATTATAATACACGACAATTAGTAACAATTCAATATGCACATAATGACATATAATATATTGTTAGACGGTTGCCAGCCAACATTTTTACGTGAAATAAGAAAATTAAAACAAAATTGAATAGCTCCGTGGTAATTGGAATCAATTTTTGACAGAAGGTGTGCGTAATGTGATCTCATTGAAAAGGTAAGGGTTATAGTCGTTCATGTAGAATATATGTTTCTAACTTCATTATTTTATGCTCTTTCTGCTAATTTGTGCCTTTCGTACCTATCCTGATGTGTAGGATATGAAAACAACATATTTTGTTCTTACATTGAAAATATATATCCAGGGTGCATCAAAATAAACCGTTGCAGAAGACAAGATAACACTTCGATTTCAGAAAGTTTTAAAAGTTTGATATAATTAGGTAGTTTCTCTTTGTGTTACGTAAGAATACACATATGTGATCCTCGGGTGTCATATGCAAGCAACCTAGTGGTGTGTCAGTGTAGGGAAATGCAATGAAATATGCGTTATTTTGAAAAAAAGAATAAAATAGTACCAAAAATGGTAGAGAATAAGGTACTTTGTTTCAGCCATAGGGACCCGGGTTCGCGACCGCTATGAGAGAAGTGCTTGTACTCGAGTTTGAGCTTTATTTCGTGAAAATATGTTAAATGGTTCTTAAGATATAGACCAAAACAGATTATAATACACGACAATTAGTAACAATTCAATATGCACATAATGACATATAATATATTGTTAGACGATTGCCAGCCAACATTTTTACGTGAAATAAGAAAATTAAAACAAAATTGAATAGCTCCGTGGTAATTGGAATCAATTTTTGACAGAAGGTGTGCGTAATGTGATCTCATTGAAAAGGTAAGGGTTATAGTCGTTCATGTAGAATATATGTTTCTAACTTCATTATTTTATGCTCTTTCTGCTAATTTGTGCCTTTCGTACCTATCCTGATGTGTAGAATATGAAAACAACATATTTTGTTCTTACATTGAATATATATATACAGGGTGCATCAAAATAAACCGTTGCAGAAGACAAGATAACACTTCGATTTCAGAAAGTTTTAAAAGTTTGATATAATTAGGTAGTTTCTCTTTGTGTTACGTAAAAATACACATATGTGATCCTCGGGTGTCATATGCAAGCAACCTAGTGGTGTGTCAGTGTAGGGAAATGCAGTGAAATATGCGTTATTTTGAAAAAAAGAATATAATAGTACCAAAAATGGTAGAGAATAAGGTACTTTGTTTCAGCCATAGGGACCCGGGTTCGCGACCGCTATGAGAGAAGTGCTTGTACTCGAGTTTGAGCTTTATTTCGTGAAAATATGTTAAATGGTTCTTAAGATATAGACCAAAACAGATTATAATACACGACAATTAGTAACAATTCAATATGCACATAATGACATATAATATATTGTTAGACGGTTGCCAGCCAACATTTTTACGTGAAATAAGAAAATTAAAACAAAATTGAATAGCTCCTTGGTAATTGGAATCAATTTTTGACAGAAGGTGTGCGTCATGTGATCTCATTGAAAAGGTAAGGGTTATAGTCGTTCATGTAGAATATATGTTTCTAACTTCATTATTTTATGCTCTTTCTGCTAATTTGTGCCTTTCGTACCTATCCTGATGTGTAGAATATGAAAACAACATATTTTGTTCTTACATTGAAAATATATATCCAGGGTGCATCAAAATAAACCGTTGCAGAAGACAAGATAACACTTCGATTTCAGAAAGTTTTAAAAGTTTGATATAATTAGGTAGTTTCTCTTTGTGTTACGTAAGAATACACATATGTGATCCTCGGGTGTCATATGCAAGCAACCTAGTGGTGTGTCAGTGTAGGGAAATGCAATGAAATATGCGTTATTTTGAAAAAAAGAATAAAATAGTACCAAAAATGGTAGAGAATAAGGTACTTTGTTTCAGCCATAGGGACCCGGGTTCGCGACCGCTATGAGAGAAGTGCTTGTACTCGAGTTTGAGCTTTATTTCGTGAAAATATGTTAAATGGTTCTTAAGATATAGACCAAAACAGATTATAATACACGACAATTAGTAACAATTCAATATGCACATAATGACATATAATATATTGTTAGACGGTTGCCAGCCAACATTTTTACGTGAAATAAGAAAATTAAAACAAAATTGAATAGCTCCTTGGTAATTGGAATCAATTTTTGACAGAAGGTGTGCGTCATGTGATCTCATTGAAAAGGTAAGGGTTATAGTCGTTCATGTAGAATATATGTTTCTAACTTCATTATTTTATGCTCTTTCTGCTAATTTGTGCCTTTCGTATCTATCCTGATGTGTAGAATATGAAAACAACATATTTTGTTCTTACATTGAAAATATATATCCAGGGTGCATCAAAATAAACCGTTGCAGAAGACAAGATAACACTTCGATTTCAGAAAGTTTTAAAAGTTTGATATAATTAGGTAGTTTCTCTTTGTGTTACGTAAGAATACACATATGTGATCCTCGGGTGTCATATGCAAGCAACCTAGTGGTGTGTCAGTGTAGGGAAATGCAATGAAATATGCGTTATTTTGAAAAAAAGAATAAAATAGTACCAAAAATGGTAGAGAATAAGGTACTTTGTTTCAGCCATAGGGACCCGGGTTCGCGACCGCTATGAGAGAAGTGCTTGTACTCGAGTTTGAGCTTTATTTCGTGAAAATATGTTAAATGGTTCTTAAGATATAGACCAAAACAGATTATAATACACGACAATTAGTAACAATTCAATATGCACATAATGACATATAATATATTGTTAGACGATTGCCAGCCAACATTTTTACGTGAAATAAGAAAATTAAAACAAAATTGAATAGCTCCGTGGTAATTGGAATCAATTTTTGACAGAAGGTGTGCGTAATGTGATCTCATTGAAAAGGTAAGGGTTATAGTCGTTCATGTAGAATATATGTTTCTAACTTCATTATTTTATGCTCTTTCTGCTAATTTGTGCCTTTCGTACCTATCCTGATGTGTAGAATATGAAAACAACATATTTTGTTCTTACATTGAATATATATATACAGGGTGCATCAAAATAAACCGTTGCAGAAGACAAGATAACACTTCGATTTCAGAAAGTTTTAAAAGTTTGATATAATTAGGTAGTTTCTCTTTGTGTTACGTAAAAATACACATATGTGATCCTCGGGTGTCATATGCAAGCAACCTAGTGGTGTGTCAGTGTAGGGAAATGCAGTGAAATATGCGTTATTTTGAAAAAAAGAATATAATAGTACCAAAAATGGTAGAGAATAAGGTACTTTGTTTCAGCCATAGGGACCCGGGTTCGCGACCGCTATGAGAGAAGTGCTTGTACTCGAGTTTGAGCTTTATTTCGTGAAAATATGTTAAATGGTTCTTAAGATATAGACCAAAACAGATTATAATACACGACAATTAGTAACAATTCAATATGCACATAATGACATATAATATATTGTTAGACGGTTGCCAGCCAACATTTTTACGTGAAATAAGAAAATTAAAACAAAATTGAATAGCTCCGTGGTAATTGGAATCAATTTTTGACAGAAGGTGTGCGTAATGTGATCTCATTGAAAAGGTAAGGGTTATAGTCGTTCATGTAGAATATATGTTTCTAACTTCATTATTTTATGCTCTTTCTGCTAATTTGTGCCTTTCGTACCTATCCTGATGTGTAGAATATGAAAACAACATATTTTGTTCTTACATTGAATATATATATACAGGGTGCATCAAAATAAACCGTTGCAGAAGACAAGATAACACTTCGATTTCAGAAAGTTTTAAAAGTTTGATATAATTAGGTAGTTGCTCTTTGTGTTACGTAAAAATACACATATGTGATCCTCGGGTGTCATATGCAAGCAACCTAGTGGTGTGTCAGTGTAGGGAAATGCAGTGAAATATGCGTTATTTTGAAAAAAAGAATATAATAGTACCAAAAATGGTAGAGAATAAGGTACTTTGTTTCAGCCATAGGGACCCGGGTTCGCGACCGCTATGAGAGAAGTGCTTGTACTCGAGTTTGAGCTTTATTTCGTGAAAATATGTTAAATGGTTCTTAAGATATAGACCAAAACAGATTATAATACACGACAATTAGTAACAATTCAATATGCACATAATGACATATAATATATTGTTAGACGGTTGCCAGCCAACATTTTTACGTGAAATAAGAAAATTAAAACAAAATTGAATAGCTCCGTGGTAATTGGAATCAATTTTTGACAGAAGGTGTGCGTAATGTGATCTCATTGAAAAGGTAAGGGTTATAGTCGTTCATGTAGAATATATGTTTCTAACTTCATTATTTTATGCTCTTTCTGCTAATTTGTGCCTTTCGTACCTATCCTGATGTGTAGAATATGAAAACAACATATTTTGTTCTTACATTGAATATATATATACAGGGTGCATCAAAATAAACCGTTGCAGAAGACAAGATAACACTTCGATTTCAGAAAGTTTTAAAAGTTTGATATAATTAGGTAGTTGCTCTTTGTGTTACGTAAAAATACACATATGTGATCCTCGGGTGTCATATGCAAGCAACCTAGTGGTGTGTCAGTGTAGGGAAATGCAGTGAAATATGCGTTATTTTGAAAAAAAGAATATAATAGTACCAAAAATGGTAGAGAATAAGGTACTTTGTTTCAGCCATAGGGACCCGGGTTCGCGACCGCTATGAGAGAAGTGCTTGTACTCGAGTTTGAGCTTTATTTCGTGAAAATATGTTAAATGGTTCTTAAGATATAGACCAAAACAGATTATAATACACGACAATTAGTAACAATTCAATATGCACATAATGACATATAATATATTGTTAGACGGTTGCCAGCCAACATTTTTACGTGAAATAAGAAAATTAAAACAAAATTGAATAGCTCCTTGGTAATTGGAATCAATTTTTGACAGAAGGTGTGCGTCATGTGATCTCATTGAAAAGGTAAGGGTTATAGTCGTTCATGTAGAATATATGTTTCTAACTTCATTATTTTATGCTCTTTCTGCTAATTTGTGCCTTTCGTATCTATCCTGATGTGTAGAATATGAAAACAACATATTTTGTTCTTACATTGAAAATATATATCCAGGGTGCATCAAAATAAACCGTTGCAGAAGACAAGATAACACTTCGATTTCAGAAAGTTTTAAAAGTTTGATATAATTAGGTAGTTTCTCTTTGTGTTACCTAAGAATACACATATGTGATCCTCGGGTGTCATATGCAAGCAACCTAGTGGTGTGTCAGTGTAGGGAAATGCAATGAAATATGCGTTATTTTGAAAAAAAGAATAAAATAGTACCAAAAATTGTAGAGAATAAGGTACTTTGTTTCAGCCATAGGGACCCGGGTTCGCGACCGCTATGAGAGAAGTGCTTGTACTCGAGTTTGAGCTTTATTTCGTGAAAATATGTTAAATGGTTCTTAAGATATAGACCAAAACAGATTATAATACACGACAATTAGTAACAATTCAATATGCACATAATGACTTATAATATATTGTTAGACGGTTGGCAGCCAACATTTTTACGTGAAATAAGAAAATTAAAACAAAATTGAATAGCTCCGTGGTAATTGGAATCAATTTTTGACAAAAGGTGTGCGTCATGTGATCTCATTGAATAGGTAAGGGTTATAGTCGTTCATATAGAATATATGTTTCTAACTTCATTATTTTATGCTCTTTCTGCTAATTTGTGCCTTTCGTACCTATCCTGATGTGTAGAATATGAAAACAACATTTTTTGTTCTTACATTGAAAATATATATACAGGGTGCATCAAAATAAACCGTTGCAGAAGACAAGATAACACTTCGATTTCAGAAAGTTTTAAAAGTTTGATATAATTAGGTAGTTTCTCTTTGTGTTACGTAAAAATACACATATGTGATCCTCGGGTGTCATATGCAAGCAACCTAGTGGTGTGTCAGTGTAGGGAAATGCAGTGAAATATGCGTTATTTTGAAAAAAAAGGATAAAATAGTACCAAAAATGGTAGAGAATAAGGTACTTTGTTTCAGCCATAGGGACCCGGTTTCGCGACCGCTATGAGAGAAGTGCTTGTACTCGAGTTTGAGCTTTATTTCGTGAAAATATGTTAAATGGTTCTTAAGATATAGACCAAAACAGATTATAATACACGACAATTAGTAACAATTCAATATGCACATAATGACATATAATATATTGTTAGACGGTTGCCAGCCAACATTTTTACGTGAAATAAGAAAATTAAAACAAAATTGAATAGCTCCGTGGTAATTGGAATCAATTTTTGACAGAAGGTGTGCGTAATGTGATCTCATTGAAAAGGTAAGGGTTATAGTCGTTCATGTAGAATATATGTTTCTAACTTCATTATTTTATGCTCTTTCTGCTAATTTGTGCCTTTCGTACCTATCCTGATGTGTAGAATATGAAAACAACATATTTTGTTCTTACATTGAATATATATATACAGGGTGCATCAAAATAAACCGTTGCAGAAGACAAGATAACACTTCGATTTCAGAAAGTTTTAAAAGTTTGATATAATTAGGTAGTTTCTCTTTGTGTTACGTAAAAATACACATATGTGATCCTCGGGTGTCATATGCAAGCAACCTAGTGGTGTGTCAGTGTAGGGAAATGCAGTGAAATATGCGTTATTTTGAAAAAAAGAATATAATAGTACCAAAAATGGTAGAGAATAAGGTACTTTGTTTCAGCCATAGGGACCCGGGTTCGCGACCGCTATGAGAGAAGTGCTTGTACTCGAGTTTGAGCTTTATTTCGTGAAAATATGTTAAATGGTTCTTAAGATATAGACCAAAACAGATTATAATACACGACAATTAGTAACAATTCAATATGCACATAATGACATATAATATATTGTTAGACGGTTGCCAGCCAACATTTTTACGTGAAATAAGAAAATTAAAACAAAATTGAATAGCTCCTTGGTAATTGGAATCAATTTTTGACAGAAGGTGTGCGTCATGTGATCTCATTGAAAAGGTAAGTTTTATAGTCGTTCATGTAGAATATATGTTTCTAACTTCATTATTTTATGCTCTTTCTGCTAATTTGTGCCTTTCGTACCTATCCTGATGTGTAGGATATGAAAACAACATATTTTGTTCTTACATTGAAAATATATATCCAGGGTGCATCAAAATAAACCGTTGCAGAAGACAAGATAACACTTCGATTTCAGAAAGTTTTAAAAGTTTGATATAATTAGGTAGTTTCTCTTTGTGTTACGTAAGAATACACATATGTGATCCTCGGGTGTCATATGCAAGCAACCTAGTGGTGAGTCAGTGTAGGGAAATGCAATGAAATATGCGTTATTTTGAAAAAAAGAATAAAATAGTACCAAAAATGGTAGAGAATAAGGTACTTTGTTTCAGCCATAGGGACCCGGGTTCGCGACCGCTATGAGAGAAGTGCTTGTACTCGAGTTTGAGCTTTATTTCGTGAAAATATGTTAAATGGTTCTTAAGATATAGACCAAAACAGATTATAATACACGACAATTAGTAACAATTCAATATGCACATAATGACATATAATATATTGTTAGACGATTGCCAGCCAACATTTTTACGTGAAATAAGAAAATTAAAACAAAATTGAATAGCTCCGTGGTAATTGGAATCAATTTTTGACAGAAGGTGTGCGTAATGTGATCTCATTGAAAAGGTAAGGGTTATAGTCGTTCATGTAGAATATATGTTTCTAACTTCATTATTTTATGCTCTTTCTGCTAATTTGTGCCTTTCGTACCTATCCTGATGTGTAGAATATGAAAACAACATATTTTGTTCTTACATTGAATATATATATACAGGGTGCATCAAAATAAACCGTTGCAGAAGACAAGATAACACTTCGATTTCAGAAAGTTTTAAAAGTTTGATATAATTAGGTAGTTTCTCTTTGTGTTACGTAAAAATACACATATGTGATCCTCGGGTGTCATATGCAAGCAACCTAGTGGTGTGTCAGTGTAGGGAAATGCAGTGAAATATGCGTTATTTTGAAAAAAAGAATATAATAGTACCAAAAATGGTAGAGAATAAGGTACTTTGTTTCAGCCATAGGGACCCGGGTTCGCGACCGCTATGAGAGAAGTGCTTGTACTCGAGTTTGAGCTTTATTTCGTGAAAATATGTTAAATGGTTCTTAAGATATAGACCAAAACAGATTATAATACACGACAATTAGTAACAATTCAATATGCACATAATGACATATAATATATTGTTAGACGGTTGCCAGCCAACATTTTTACGTGAAATAAGAAAATTAAAACAAAATTGAATAGCTCCTTGGTAATTGGAATCAATTTTTGACAGAAGGTGTGCGTCATGTGATCTCATTGAAAAGGTAAGGGTTATAGTCGTTCATGTAGAATATATGTTTCTAACTTCATTATTTTATGCTCTTTCTGCTAATTTGTGCCTTTCGTACCTATCCTGATGTGTAGAATATGAAAACAACATATTTTGTTCTTACATTGAAAATATATATCCAGGGTGCATCAAAATAAACCGTTGCAGAAGACAAGATAACACTTCGATTTCAGAAAGTTTTAAAAGTTTGATATAATTAGGTAGTTTCTCTTTGTGTTACGTAAGAATACACATATGTGATCCTCGGGTGTCATATGCAAGCAACCTAGTGGTGTGTCAGTGTAGGGAAATGCAATGAAATATGCGTTATTTTGAAAAAAAGAATAAAATAGTACCAAAAATTTGAGAGAATAAGGTACTTTGTTTCAGCCATAGGGACCCGGGTTCGCGACCGCTATGAGAGAAGTGCTTGTACTCGAGTTTGAGCTTTATTTCGTGAAAATATGTTAAATGGTTCTTAAGATATAGACCAAAACAGATTATAATACACGACAATTAGTAACAATTCAATATGCACATAATGACATATAATATATTGTTAGACGGTTGCCAGCCAACATTTTTACGTGAAATAAGAAAATTAAAACAAAATTGAATAGCTCCGTGGTAACTGGAATCAATTTTTGACAAAAGGTGTGCGTCATGTGATCTCATTGAATAGGTAAGGGTTATAGTCGTTCATATAGAATATATGTTTCTAACTTCATTATTTTATGCTCTTTCTGCTAATTTGTGCCTTTCGTACCTATCCTGATGTGTAGAATATGAAAACAACATATTTTGTTCTTACATTGAAAATATATATACAGGGTGCATCAAAATAAACCGTTGCAGAAGACAAGATAACACTTCGATTTCAGAAAGTTTTAAAAGTTTGATATAATTAGGTAGTTTCTCTTTGTGTTACGTAAAAATACACATATGTGATCCTCGGGTGTCATATGCAAGCAACCTAGTGGTGTGTCAGTGTAGGGAAATGCAGTGAAATATGCGTTATTTTGAAAAAAAAGGATAAAATAGTACCAAAAATGGTAGAGAATAAGGTACTTTGTTTCAGCCATAGGGACCCGGTTTCGCGACCGCTATGAGAGAAGTGCTTGTACTCGAGTTTGAGCTTTATTTCGTGAAAATATGTTAAATGGTTCTTAAGATATAGACCAAAACAGATTATAATACACGACAATTAGTAACAATTCAATATGCACATAATGACATATAATATATTGTTAGACGGTTGCCAGCCAACATTTTTACGTGAAATAAGAAAATTAAAACAAAATTGAATAGCTCCGTGGTAATTGGAATCAATTTTTGACAGAAGGTGTGCGTAATGTGATCTCATTGAAAAGGTAAGGGTTATAGTCGTTCATGTAGAATATATGTTTCTAACTTCATTATTTTATGCTCTTTCTGCTAATTTGTGCCTTTCGTACCTATCCTGATGTGTAGAATATGAAAACAACATATTTTGTTCTTACATTGAAAATATATATCCAGGGTGCATCAAAATAAACCGTTGCAGAAGACAAGATAACACTTCGATTTCAGAAAGTTTTAAAAGTTTGATATAATTAGGTAGTTTCTCTTTGTGTTACGTAAAAATACACATATGTGATCCTCGGGTGTCATATTCAAGCAACCTAGTGGTGTGTCAGTGTAGGGAAATGCAGTGAAATATGCGTTATTTTGAAAAAAAGAATAAAATAGTACCAAAACTGGTAGAGAATAAGGCACTTTTTTTCAGCCATAGGGACCCGGGTTCGCGACCGCTATGAGAGAAGTGCTTGTACTCGAGTTTGAGCTTTATTTCGTGAAAATATGTTAAATGGTTCATAAGATATAGACTAAAACACATTATAATACACGACAATTAGTAACAATTCAATATGCACATAATGACATATAATATATTGTTAGACGGTTGCCAGCCAACATTTTTACGTGAAATAAGAGAATTAAAACAAAATTGAATAGCTCCGTGGTAATTGGAATCAATTTTTGACAGAAGGTGTGCGTCATGTGATCTCATTGAAAAGGTAAGGGTTATAGTCGTTCATGTAGAATATATGTTTCTAACTTCATTATTTTATGCTCTTTCTGCTAATTTGTGCCTTTCGTACCTATCCTGATGTGTAGAATATGAAAACAACATATTTTGTTCTTACATTGAAAATATATATACAGGGTGCATCAAAATAAACCGTTGCAGAAGACAAGATAACACTTCGATTTCAGAAAGTTTTAAAAGTTTGATATAATTAGGTAGTTTCTCTTTGTGTTACGTAAAAATACACATATGTGATCCACGGGTGTCATATGCAAGCAACCTAGTGGTGTGTCAGTGTAGGGAAATGCAGTGAAATATGCGTTATTTTGAAAAAAAGAATAAAATAGTACCAAAAAATGGTAGAGAATAAGGTACTTTGTTTCAGCCATAGGGACCCGGGTTCGCGACCGCTATGAGAGAAGTGCTTGTACTCGAGTTTGAGCTTCATTTCGTGAAAATATGTTAAATGGTTCTTAAGATATAGACTAAAACACATTATAATACACGACAATTAGTAACAATTCAATATGCAAAAATGACATATAATATATTGTTAGACGGTTGCCAGCCAACATTTTTACGTGAAATAAGAAAATTAAAACAAAATTGAATAGCTCCGTGGTAATTGGAATCAATTTTTGACAGAAGGTGTGCGTCATGTGATCTCATTGAAAAGGTAAGGGTTATAGTCGTTCATGTAGAATATATGTTTCTAACTTCATTATTTTATGCTCTTTCTGCTAATTTGTGCCTTTCGTACCTATCCTGATGTGTAGAATATGAAAACAACATATTTTGTTCTTACATTGAAAATATATATACAGGGTGCATCAAAATAAACCGTTGCAGAAGACAAGATAACACTTCGATTTCAGAAAGTTTTAAGAGTTTGATATAATTAGGTAGTTTCTCTTTGTGTTACGTAAAAATACACATATGTGATCCTCGGGTGTCATATTCAAGCAACCTAGTGGTGTGTCAGTGTAGGGAAATGCAGTGAAATATGCGTTATTTTGAAAAAAAGAATAAAATAGTACCAAAAATGGTAGAGAATAAGGCACTTTGTTTCAGCCATAGGGACCCGGTTTCGCGACCGCTATGAGAGAAGTGCTTGTACTCGAGTTTGAGCTTTATTTCGTGAAAATATGTTAAATGGTTCATAAGATATAGACTAAAACACATTATAATACACGACAATTAGTAACAATTCAATATGCACATAATGACATATAATATATTGTTAGACGGTTGCCAGCCAACATTTTTACGTGAAATAAGAAAATTAAAACAAAATTGAATAGCTCCGTGGTAATTGGAATCAATTTTTGACAAAAGGTGTGCGTCATGTGATCTCATTGAAAAGGTAAGTTTTATAGTCGTTCATGTAGAATATATGTTTCTAACTTCATTATTTTATGCTCTTTCTGCTAATTTGTGCCTTTCGTACCTATCCTGATGTGTAGAATATGAAAACAACATATTTTGTTCTTACATTGAAAATATATATACAGGGTGCATCAAAATAAACCGTTGCAGAAGACAAGATAACACTTCGATTTCAGAAAGTTTTAAAAGTTTGATATAATTAGGTAGTTTCTCTTTGTGTTACGTAAAAATACACATATGTGATCCTCGGGTGTCATATGCAAGCAACCTAGTGGTGTGTCAGTGTAGGGAAATGCAGTGAAATATGCGTTATTTTGAAAAAAAAGGATAAAATAGTACCAAAAATGGTAGAGAATAAGGTACTTTGTTTCAGCCATAGGGACCCGGTTTCGCGACCGCTATGAGAGAAGTGCTTGTACTCGAGTTTGAGCTTTATTTCGTGAAAATATGTTAAATGGTTCTTAAGATATAGACCAAAACAGATTATAATACACGACAATTAGTAACAATTCAATATGCACATAATGACATATAATATATTGTTAGACGGTTGCCAGCCAACATTTTTACGTGAAATAAGAAAATTAAAACAAAATTGAATAGCTCCGTGGTAATTGGAATCAATTTTTGACAGAAGGTGTGCGTAATGTGATCTCATTGAAAAGGTAAGGGTTATAGTCGTTCATGTAGAATATATGTTTCTAACTTCATTATTTTATGCTCTTTCTGCTAATTTGTGCCTTTCGTACCTATCCTGATGTGTAGAATATGAAAACAACATATTTTGTTCTTACATTGAAAATATATATCCAGGGTGCATCAAAATAAACCGTTGCAGAAGACAAGATAACACTTCGATTTCAGAAAGTTTTAAAAGTTTGATATAATTAGGTAGTTTCTCTTTGTGTTACGTAAAAATACACATATGTGATCCTCGGGTGTCATATTCAAGCAACCTAGTGGTGTGTCAGTGTAGGGAAATGCAGTGAAATATGCGTTATTTTGAAAAAAAGAATAAAATAGTACCAAAACTGGTAGAGAATAAGGCACTTTGTTTCAGCCATAGGGACCCGGGTTCGCGACCGCTATGAGAGAAGTGCTTGTACTCGAGTTTGAGCTTTATTTCGTGAAAATATGTTAAATGGTTCATAAGATATAGACTAAAACACATTATAATACACGACAATTAGTAACAATTCAATATGCACATAATGACATATAATATATTGTTAGACGGTTGCCAGCCAACATTTTTACGTGAAATAAGAGAATTAAAACAAAATTGAATAGCTCCGTGGTAATTGGAATCAATTTTTGACAGAAGGTGTGCGTCATGTGATCTCATTGAAAAGGTAAGGGTTATAGTCGTTCATGTAGAATATATGTTTCTAACTTCATTATTTTATGCTCTTTCTGCTAATTTGTGCCTTTCGTACCTATCCTGATGTGTAGAATATGAAAACAACATATTTTGTTCTTACATTGAAAATATATATACAGGGTGCATCAAAATAAACCGTTGCAGAAGACAAGATAACACTTCGATTTCAGAAAGTTTTAAAAGTTTGATATAATTAGGTAGTTTCTCTTTGTGTTACGTAAAAATACACATATGTGATCCACGGGTGTCATATGCAAGCAACCTAGTGGTGTGTCAGTGTAGGGAAATGCAGTGAAATATGCGTTATTTTGAAAAAAAGAATAAAATAGTACCAAAAAATGGTAGAGAATAAGGTACTTTGTTTCAGCCATAGGGACCCGGGTTCGCGACCGCTATGAGAGAAGTGCTTGTACTCGAGTTTGAGCTTCATTTCGTGAAAATATGTTAAATGGTTCTTAAGATATAGACTAAAACACATTATAATACACGACAATTAGTAACAATTCAATATGCAAAAATGACATATAATATATTGTTAGACGGTTGCCAGCCAACATTTTTACGTGAAATAAGAAAATTAAAACAAAATTGAATAGCTCCGTGGTAATTGGAATCAATTTTTGACAGAAGGTGTGCGTCATGTGATCTCATTGAAAAGGTAAGGGTTATAGTCGTTCATGTAGAATATATGTTTCTAACTTCATTATTTTATGCTCTTTCTGCTAATTTGTGCCTTTCGTACCTATCCTGATGTGTAGAATATGAAAACAACATATTTTGTTCTTACATTGAAAATATATATACAGGGTGCATCAAAATAAACCGTTGCAGAAGACAAGATAACACTTCGATTTCAGAAAGTTTTAAGAGTTTGATATAATTAGGTAGTTTCTCTTTGTGTTACGTAAAAATACACATATGTGATCCTCGGGTGTCATATTCAAGCAACCTAGTGGTGTGTCAGTGTAGGGAAATGCAGTGAAATATGCGTTATTTTGAAAAAAAGAATAAAATAGTACCAAAAATGGTAGAGAATAAGGCACTTTGTTTCAGCCATAGGGACCCGGTTTCGCGACCGCTATGAGAGAAGTGCTTGTACTCGAGTTTGAGCTTTATTTCGTGAAAATATGTTAAATGGTTCATAAGATATAGACTAAAACACATTATAATACACGACAATTAGTAACAATTCAATATGCACATAATGACATATAATATATTGTTAGACGGTTGCCAGCCAACATTTTTACGTGAAATAAGAAAATTAAAACAAAATTGAATAGCTCCGTGGTAATTGGAATCAATTTTTGACAAAAGGTGTGCGTCATGTGATCTCATTGAAAAGGTAAGTTTTATAGTCGTTCATGTAGAATATATGTTTCTAACTTCATTATTTTATGCTCTTTCTGCTAATTTGTGCCTTTCGTACCTATCCTGATGTGTAGAATATGAAAACAACATATTTTGTTCTTACATTGAAAATATATATCCAGGGTGCATCAAAATAAACCGTTGCAGAAGACAAGATAACACTTCGATTTCAGAAAGTTTTAAAAGTTTGATATAATTAGGTAGTTTCTCTTTGTGTTACGTAAGAATACACATATGTGATCCTCGGGTGTCATATGCAAGCAACCTAGTGGTGTGTCAGTGTAGGGAAATGCAATGAAATATGCGTTATTTTGAAAAAAAGGATAAAATAGTACCAAAAATGGTAGAGAATAAGGTACTTTGTTTCAGCCATAGGGACCCGGTTTCGCGACCGCTATGAGAGAAGTGCTTGTACTCGAGTTTGAGCTTTATTTCGTGAAAATATGTTAAATGGTTCTTAAGATATAGACCAAAACAGATTATAATACACGACAATTAGTAACAATTCAATATGCACATAATGACATATAATATATTGTTAGACGGTTGCCAGCCAACATTTTTACGTGAAATAAGAAAATTAAAACAAAATTGAATAGCTCCGTGGTAATTGGAATCAATTTTTGACAGAAGGTGTGCGTAATGTGATCTCATTGAAAAGGTAAGGGTTATAGTCGTTCATGTAGAATATATGTTTCTAACTTCATTATTTTATGCTCTTTCTGCTAATTTGTGCCTTTCGTACCTATCCTGATGTGTAGAATATGAAAACAACATATTTTGTTCTTACATTGAAAATATATATACAGGGTGCATCAAAATAAACCGTTGCAGAAGACAAGATAACACTTCGATTTCAGAAAGTTTTAAAAGTTTGATATAATTAGGTAGTTTCTCTTTGTGTTACGTAAGAATACACATATGTGATCCTCGGGTGTCATATGCAAGCAACCTAGTGGTGTGTCAGTGTAGGGAAATGCAATGAAATATGCGTTATTTTGAAAAAAAGAATAAAATAGTACCAAAAATGGTAGAGAATAAGGTACTTTGTTTCAGCCATAGGGACCCGGGTTCGCGACCGCTATGAGAGAAGTGCTTGTACTCGAGTTTGAGCTTTATTTCGTGAAAATATGTTAAATGGTTCTTAAGATATAGACCAAAACAGATTATAATACACGACAATTAGTAACAATTCAATATGCACATAATGACATATAATATATTGTTAGACGGTTGCCAGCCAACATTTTTACGTGAAATAAGAGAATTAAAACAAAATTGAATAGCTCCGTGGTAATTGGAATCAATTTTTGACAGAAGGTGTGCGTCATGTGATCTCATTGAAAAGGTAAGGGTTATAGTCGTTCATGTAGAATATATGTTTCTAACTTCATTATTTTATGCTCTTTCTGCTAATTTGTGCCTTTCGTACCTATCCTGATGTGTAGAATATGAAAACAACATATTTTGTTCTTACATTGAAAATATATATACAGGGTGCATCAAAATAAACCGTTGCAGAAGACAAGATAACACTTCGATTTCAGAAAGTTTTAAAAGTTTGATATAATTAGGTAGTTTATCTTTGTGTTACGTAAAAATACACATATGTGATCCACGGGTGTCATATGCAAGCAACCTAGTGGTGTGTCAGTGTAGGGAAATGCAGTGAAATATGCGTTATTTTGAAAAAAAGAATAAAATAGTACCAAAAAATGGTAGAGAATAAGGAACTTTGTTTCAGCCATAGGGACCCGGGTTCGCGACCGCTATGAGAGAAGTGCTTGTACTCGAGTTTGAGCTTCATTTCGTGAAAATATGTTAAATGGTTCTTAAGATATAGACTAAAACACATTATAATACACGACAATTAGTAACAATTCAATATGCAAAAATGACATATAATATATTGTTAGACGGTTGCCAGCCAACATTTTTACGTGAAATAAGAAAATTAAAACAAAATTGAATAGCTCCGTGGTAATTGGAATCAATTTTTGACAGAAGGTGTGCGTCATGTGATCTCATTGAAAAGGTAAGGGTTATAGTCGTTCATGTAGAATATATGTTTCTAACTTCATTATTTTATGCTCTTTCTGCTAATTTGTGCCTTTCGTACCTATCCTGATGTGTAGAATATGAAAACAACATATTTTGTTCTTACATTGAAAATATATATACAGGGTGCATCAAAATAAACCGTTGCAGAAGACAAGATAACACTTCGATTTCAGAAAGTTTTAAGAGTTTGATATAATTAGGTAGTTTCTCTTTGTGTTACGTAAAAATACACATATGTGATCCTCGGGTGTCATATTCAAGCAACCTAGTGGTGTGTCAGTGTAGGGAAATGCAGTGAAATATGCGTTATTTTGAAAAAAAGAATAAAATAGTACCAAAAATGGTAGAGAATAAGGCACTTTGTTTCAGCCATAGGGACCCGGTTTCGCGACCGCTATGAGAGAAGTGCTTGTACTCGAGTTTGAGCTTTATTTCGTGAAAATATGTTAAATGGTTCATAAGATATAGACTAAAACACATTATAATACACGACAATTAGTAACAATTCAATATGCACATAATGACATATAATATATTGTTAGACGGTTGCCAGCCAACATTTTTACGTGAAATAAGAAAATTAAAACAAAATTGAATAGCTCCGTGGTAATTGGAATCAATTTTTGACAAAAGGTGTGCGTCATGTGATCTCATTGAAAAGGTAAGTTTTATAGTCGTTCATGTAGAATATATGTTTCTAACTTCATTATTTTATGCTCTTTCTGCTAATTTGTGCCTTTCGTACCTATCCTGATGTGTAGAATATGAAAACAACATATTTTGTTCTTACATTGAAAATATATATACAGGGTGCATCAAAATAAACCGTTGCAGAAGACAAGATAACACTTCGATTTCAGAAAGTTTTAAAAGTTTGATATAATTAGGTAGTTTCTCTTTGTGTTACGTAAGAATACACATATGTGATCCTCGGGTGTCATATGCAAGCAACCTAGTGGTGTGTCAGTGTAGGGAAATGCAATGAAATATGCGTTATTTTGAAAAAAAGGATAAAATAGTACCAAAAATGGTAGAGAATAAGGTACTTTGTTTCAGCCATAGGGACCCGGGTTCGCGACCGCTATGAGAGAAGTGCTTGTACTCGAGTTTGAGCTTTATTTCGTGAAAATATGTTAAATGGTTCTTAAGATATAGACCAAAACAGATTATAATACACGACAATTAGTAACAATTCAATATGCACATAATGACATATAATATATTGTTAGACGGTTGCCAGCCAACATTTTTACGTGAAATAAGAAAATTAAAACAAAATTGAATAGCTCCGTGGTAATTGGAATCAATTTTTGACAAAAGGTGTGCGTCATGTGATCTCATTGAATAGGTAAGGGTTATAGTCGTTCATATAGAATATATGTTTCTAACTTCATTATTTTATGCTCTTTCTGCTAATTTGTGCCTTTCGTACCTATCCTGATGTGTAGAATATGAAAACAACATATTTTGTTCTTACATTGAAAATATATATACAGGGTGCATCAAAATAAACCGTTGCAGAAGACAAGATAACACTTCGATTTCAGAAAGTTTTAAAAGTTTGATATAATTAGGTAGTTTCTCTTTGTGTTACGTAAGAATACACATATGTGATCCTCGGGTGTCATATGCAAGCAACCTAGTGGTGTGTCAGTGTAGGGAAATGCAATGAAATATGCGTTATTTTGAAAAAAAGAATAAAATAGTACCAAAAATGGTAGAGAATAAGGTACTTTGTTTCAGCCATAGGGACCCGGGTTCGCGACCGCTATGAGAGAAGTGCTTGTACTCGAGTTTGAGCTTTATTTCGTGAAAATATGTTAAATGGTTCTTAAGATATAGACCAAAACAGATTATAATACACGACAATTAGTAACAATTCAATATGCACATAATGACATATAATATATTGTTAGACGGTTGCCAGCCAACATTTTTACGTGAAATAAGAAAATTAAAACAAAATTGAATAGCTCCGTGGTAATTGGAATCAATTTTTGACAAAAGGTGTGCGTCATGTGATCTCATTGAAAAGGTAAGGGTTATAGTCGTTCATGTAGAATATATGTTTCTAACTTCATTATTTTATGCTCTTTCTGCTAATTTGTGCCTTTCGTACCTATCCTGATGTGTAGAATATGAAAACAACATATTTTGTTCTTACATTGAAAATATATATACAGGGTGCAACAAAATAAACCGTTGCAGAAGACAAGATAACACTTCGATTTCAGAAAGTTTTAAAAGTTTGATATAATTAGGTAGTTTCTCTTTGTGTTACGTAAGAATACACATATGTGATCCTCGGGTGTCATATGCAAGCAACCTAGTGGTGTGTCAGTGTAGGGAAATGCAATGAAATATGCGTTATTTTGAAAAAAAGAATAAAATAGTACCAAAAATGGTAGAGAATAAGGTACTTTGTTTCAGCCATAGGGACCCGGGTTCGCGACCGCTATGAGAGAAGTGCTTGTACTCGAGTTTGAGCTTTATTTCGTGAAAATATGTTAAATGGTTCTTAAGATATAGACCAAAACAGATTATAATACACGACAATTAGTAACAATTCAATATGCACATAATGACATATAATATATTGTTAGACGGTTGCCAGCCAACATTTTTACGTGAAATAAGAAAATTAAAACAAAATTGAATAGCTCCGTGGTAATTGGAATCAATTTTTGACAAAAGGTGTGCGTCATGTGATCTCATTGAAAAGGTAAGTTTTATAGTCGTTCATGTAGAATATATGTTTCTAACTTCATTATTTTATGCTCTTTCTGCTAATTTGTGCCTTTCGTACCTATCCTGATGTGTAGAATATGAAAACAACATATTTTGTTCTTACATTGAAAATATATATCCAGGGTGCATCAAAATAAACCGTTGCAGAAGACAAGATAACACTTCGATTTCAGAAAGTTTTAAAAGTTTGATATAATTAGGTAGTTTCTCTTTGTGTTACGTAAGAATACACATATGTGATCCTCGGGTGTCATATGCAAGCAACCTAGTGGTGTGTCAGTGTAGGGAAATGCAATGAAATATGCGTTATTTTGAAAAAAAAAAGGATAAAATAGTACCTAAAATGGTAGAGAATAAGGTACTTTGTTTCAGCCATAGGGACCCGGTTTCGCGACCGCTATGAGAGAAGTGCTTGTACTCGAGTTTGAGCTTTATTTCGTGAAAATATGTTAAATGGTTCTTAAGATATAGACCAAAACAGATTATAATACACGACAATTAGTAACAATTCAATATGCACATAATGACATATAATATATTGTTAGACGGTTGCCAGCCAACATTTTTACGTGAAATAAGAAAATTAAAAGAAAATTGAATAGCTCCGTGGTAATTGGAATCAATTTTTGACAGAAGATGTGCGTCATGTGATCTCATTGAAAAGGTACGGGTTATAGTCGTTCATGTAGAATATATGTTTCTAACTTCATTACTTTATGCTCTTTCTGCTAATTTGTGCCTTTCGTACCTATCCTGATGTGTAGAATATGAAAACAACATATTTTGTTCTTACATTGAAAATATATATACAGGGTACATCAAAATAAACCGTTGCAGAAGACAAGTTAACACTTCGATTTCAGAAAGTTTTAAAAGTTTGATATAATTAGGTAGTTTCTCTTTGTGTTACGTAAAAATACACATATGTGATCCTCGGGTGTCTAATGCAAGCAACCTAGTGGTGTGTCAGTGTAGGGAAATGCAATGAAATATGCGTTATTTTGAAAAAAAGAATAAAATAGTACCAAAAATGGTAGAGAATAAGGTACTTTGTTTCAGCCATAGGGACCCGGGTTCGCGACCGCTATGAGAGAAGTGCTTGTACTCGAGTTTGAGCTTTATTTCGTGAAAATATGTTAAATGGTTCTTAAGATATAGACCAAAACAGATTATAATACACGACAATTAGTAACAATTCAATATGCACATAATGACATATAATATATTGTTAGACGATTGCCAGCCAACATTTTTACGTGAAATAAGAAAATTAAAACAAAATTGAATAGCTCCGTGGTAATTGGAATCAATTTTTGACAGAAGGTGTGCGTAATGTGATCTCATTGAAAAGGTAAGGGTTATAGTCGTTCATGTAGAATATATGTTTCTAACTTCATTATTTTATGCTCTTTCTGCTAATTTGTGCCTTTCGTACCTATCCTGATGTGTAGAATATGAAAACAACATATTTTGTTCTTACATTGAATATATATATACAGGGTGCATCAAAATAAACCGTTGCAGAATACAAGATAACACTTCGATTTCAGAAAGTTTTAAAAGTTTGATATAATTAGGTAGTTTCTCTTTGTGTTACGTAAAAATACACATATGTGATCCTCGGGTGTCATATGCAAGCAACCTAGTGGTGTGTCAGTGTAGGGAAATGCAGTGAAATATGCGTTATTTTGAAAAAAAGAATATAATAGTACCAAAAATGGTAGAGAATAAGGTACTTTGTTTCAGCCATAGGGACCCGGGTTCGCGACCGCTATGAGAGAAGTGCTTGTACTCGAGTTTGAGCTTTATTTCGTGAAAATATGTTAAATGGTTCTTAAGATATAGACCAAAACAGATTATAATACACGACAATTAGTAACAATTCAATATGCACATAATGACATATAATATATTGTTAGACGGTTGCCAGCCAACATTTTTACGTGAAATAAGAAAATTAAAAGAAAATTGAATAGCTCCGTGGTAATTGGAATCAATTTTTGACAGAAGATGTGCGTCATGTGATCTCATTGAAAAGGTACGGGTTATCGTCGTTCATGTAGAATATATGTTTCTAACTTCATTACTTTATGCTCTTTCTGCTAATTTGTGCCTTTCGTACCTATCCTGATGTGTAGAATATGAAAACAACATATTTTGTTCTTACATTGAAAATATATATACAGGGTACATCAAAATAAACCGTTGCAGAAGACAAGTTAACACTTCGATTTCAGAAAGTTTTAAAAGTTTGATATAATTAGGTAGTTTCTCTTTGTGTTACGTAAAAATACACATATGTGATCCTCGGGTGTCTAATGCAAGCAACCTAGTGGTGTGTCAGTGTAGGGAAATGCCGTGAAATATGCGTTATTTTGAAAAAAAGAATAAAATAGTACCAAAAATGGTAGAGAATAAGGTACTTTGTTTCAGCCATAGGGACCCGGGTTCGCGACCGCTATGAGAGAAGTGCTTGTACTCGAGTTTGAGCTTTATTTCGTGAAAATATGTTAAATGGTTCTTAAGATACAGACCAAAACAGATTATAATACACGACAATTAGTAACAATTCAATATGCACATAATGACATATAATATATTGTTAGACGATTGCCAGCCAACATTTTTACGTGAAATAAGAAAATTAAAACAAAATTGAATAGCTCCGTGGTAATTGGAATCAATTTTTGACAGAAGGTGTGCGTAATGTGATCTCATTGAAAAGGTAAGGGTTATAGTCGTTCATGTAGAATATATGTTTCTAACTTCATTATTTTATGCTCTTTCTGCTAATTTGTGCCTTTCGTACCTATCCTGATGTGTAGAATATGAAAACAACATATTTTGTTCTTACATTGAATATATATATACAGGGTGCATCAAAATAAACCGTTGCAGAAGACAAGATAACACTTCGATTTCAGAAAGTTTTAAAAGTTTGATATAATTAGGTAGTTTCTCTTTGTGTTACGTAAAAATACACATATGTGATCCTCGGGTGTCATATGCAAGCAACCTAGTGGTGTGTCAGTGTAGGGAAATGCAGTGAAATATGCGTTATTTTGAAAAAAAGAATATAATAGTACCAAAAATGGTAGAGAATAAGGTACTTTGTTTCAGCCATAGGGACCCGGTTTCGCGACCGCTATGAGAGAAGTGCTTGTACTCGAGTTTGAGCTTTATTTCGTGAAAATATGTTAAATGGTTCTTAAGATATAGACCAAAACAGATTATAATACACGACAATTAGTAACAATTCAATATGCACATAATGACATATAATATATTGTTAGACGGTTGCCAGCCAACATTTTTACGTGAAATAAGAAAATTAAAACAAAATTGAATAGCTCCGTGGTAATTGGAATCAATTTTTGACAGAAGGTGTGCGTAATGTGATCTCATTGAAAAGGTAAGGGTTATAGTCGTTCATGTAGAATATATGTTTCTAACTTCATTATTTTATGCTCTTTCTGCTAATTTGTGCCTTTCGTACCTATCCTGATGTGTAGAATATGAAAACAACATATTTTGTTCTTACATTGAAAATATATATCCAGGGTGCATCAAAATAAACCGTTGCAGAAGACAAGATAACACTTCGATTTCAGAAAGTTTTAAAAGTTTGAT
Source organism: Thermobia domestica (assembly GCF_964235325.1). Classification (NCBI taxonomy): domain Eukaryota; kingdom Metazoa; phylum Arthropoda; class Insecta; order Zygentoma; family Lepismatidae; genus Thermobia; species Thermobia domestica. The sequence continues at coordinate 231,772,036 of NC_137462.1, read as the reverse complement.
ATAATTAGGTAGTTTCTCTTTGTGTTACGTAAGAATACACATATGTGATCCTCGGGTGTCATATGCAAGCAACCTAGTGGTGTGTCAGTGTAGGGAAATGCAATGAAATATGCGTTATTTTGAAAAAAAGGATAAAATAGTACCAAAAATGGTAGAGAATAAGGTACTTTGTTTCAGCCATAGGGACCCGGGTTCGCGACCGCTATGAGAGAAGTGCTTGTACTCGAGTTTGAGCTTTATTTCGTGAAAATATGTTAAATGGTTCTTAAGATATAGACCAAAACAGATTATAATACACGACAATTAGTAACAATTCAATATGCACATAATGACATATAATATATTGTTAGACGGTTGCCAGCCAACATTTTTACGTGAAATAAGAAAATTAAAACAAAATTGAATAGCTCCGTGGTAATTGGAATCAATTTTTGACAAAAGGTGTGCGTCATGTGATCTCATTGAATAGGTAAGGGTTATAGTCGTTCATATAGAATATATGTTTCTAACTTCATTATTTTATGCTCTTTCTGCTAATTTGTGCCTTTCGTACCTATCCTGATGTGTAGAATATGAAAACAACATATTTTGTTCTTACATTGAAAATATATATACAGGGTGCATCAAAATAAACCGTTGCAGAAGACAAGATAACACTTCGATTTCAGAAAGTTTTAAAAGTTTGATATAATTAGGTAGTTTCTCTTTGTGTTACGTAAAAATACACATATGTGATCCTCGGGTGTCATATGCAAGCAACCTAGTGGTGTGTCAGTGTAGGGAAATGCAGTGAAATATGCGTTATTTTGAAAAAAAAGGATAAAATAGTACCAAAAATGGTAGAGAATAAGGTACTTTGTTTCAGCCATAGGGACCCGGTTTCGCGACCGCTATGAGAGAAGTGCTTGTACTCGAGTTTGAGCTTTATTTCGTGAAAATATGTTAAATGGTTCTTAAGATATAGACCAAAACAGATTATAATACACGACAATTAGTAACAATTCAATATGCACATAATGACATATAATATATTGTTAGACGGTTGCCAGCCAACATTTTTACGTGAAATAAGAAAATTAAAACAAAATTGAATAGCTCCGTGGTAATTGGAATCAATTTTTGACAGAAGGTGTGCGTAATGTGATCTCATTGAAAAGGTAAGGGTTATAGTCGTTCATGTAGAATATATGTTTCTAACTTCATTATTTTATGCTCTTTCTGCTAATTTGTGCCTTTCGTACCTATCCTGATGTGTAGAATATGAAAACAACATATTTTGTTCTTACATTGAAAATATATATACAGGGTGCATCAAAATAAACCGTTGCAGAAGACAAGATAACACTTCGATTTCAGAAAGTTTTAAAAGTTTGATATAATTAGGTAGTTTCTCTTTGTGTTACGTAAAAATACACATATGTGATCCTCGGGTGTCATATGCAAGCAACCTAGTGGTGTGTCAGTGTAGGGAAATGCAATGAAATATGCGTTATTTTGAAAAAAAGAATAAAATAGTACCAAAAATGGTAGAGAATAAGGTACTTTGTTTCAGCCATAGGGACCCGGGTTCGCGACCGCTATGAGAGAAGTGCTTGTACTCGAGTTTGAGCTTTATTTCGTGAAAATATGTTAAATGGTTCTTAAGATATAGACCAAAACAGATTATAATACACGACAATTAGTAACAATTCAATATGCACATAATGACATATAATATATTGTTAGACGGTTGCCAGCCAACATTTTTACGTGAAATAAGAAAATTAAAACAAAATTGAATAGCTCCGTGGTAATTGGAATCAATTTTTGACAAAAGGTGTGCGTCATGTGATCTCATTGAAAAGGTAAGTTTTATAGTCGTTCATGTAGAATATATGTTTCTAACTTCATTATTTTATGCCCTTTCTGCTAATTTGTGCCTTTCGTACCTATCCTGATGTGTAGAATATGAAAACAACATATTTTGTTCTTACATTGAAAATATATATCCAGGGTGCATCAAAATAAACCGTTGCAGAAGACAAGATAACACTTCGATTTCAGAAAGTTTTAAAAGTTTGATATAATTAGGTAGTTTCTCTTTGTGTTACGTAAGAATACACATATGTGATCCTCGGGTGTCATATGCAAGCAACCTAGTGGTGTGTCAGTGTAGGGAAATGCAATGAAATATGCGTTATTTTGAAAAAAAGAATAAAATAGTACCAAAAATGGTAGAGAATAAGGTACTTTGTTTCAGCCATAGGGACCCGGGTTCGCGACCGCTATGAGAGAAGTGCTTGTACTCGAGTTTGAGCTTTATTTCGTGAAAATATGTTAAATGGTTCTTAAGATATAGACCAAAACAGATTATAATACACGACAATTAGTAACAATTCAATATGCACATAATGACATATAATATATTGTTAGACGGTTGCCAGCCAACATTTTTACGTGAAATAAGAAAATTAAAACAAAATTGAATAGCTCCGTGGTAATTGGAATCAATTTTTGACAAAAGGTGTGCGTCATGTGATCTCATTGAAAAGGTAAGGGTTATAGTCGTTCATGTAGAATATATGTTTCTAACTTCATTATTTTATGCTCTTTCTGCTAATTTGTGCCTTTCGTACCTATCCTGATGTGTAGAATATGAAAACAACATATTTTGTTCTTACATTGAAAATATATATACAGGGTGCATCAAAATAAACCGTTGCAGAAGACAAGATAACACTTCGATTTCAGAAAGTTTTAAAAGTTTGATATAATTAGGTAGTTTCTCTTTGTGTTACGTAAGAATACACATATGTGATCCTCGGGTGTCATATGCAAGCAACCTAGTGGTGTGTCAGTGTAGGGAAATGCAATGAAATATGCGTTATTTTGAAAAAAAGAATAAAATAGTACCAAAAATGGTAGAGAATAAGGTACTTTGTTTCAGCCATAGGGACCCGGGTTCGCGACCGCTATGAGAGAAGTGCTTGTACTCGAGTTTGAGCTTTATTTCGTGAAAATATGTTAAATGGTTCTTATGATATAGACCAAAACAGATTATAATACACGACAATTAGTAACAATTCAATATGCACATAATGACATATAATATATTGTTAGACGGTTGCCAGCCAACATTTTTACGTGAAATAAGAAAATTAAAACAAAATTGAATAGCTCCGTGGTAATTGGAATCAATTTTTGACAAAAGGTGTGCGTCATGTGATCTCATTGAAAAGGTAAGTTTTATAGTCGTTCATGTAGAATATATGTTTCTAACTTCATTATTTTATGCTCTTTCTGCTAATTTGTGCCTTTCGTACCTATCCTGATGTGTAGAATATGAAAACAACATATTTTGTTCTTACATTGAAAATATATATCCAGGGTGCATCAAAATAAACCGTTGCAGAAGACAAGATAACACTTCGATTTCAGAAAGTTTTAAAAGTTTGATATAATTAGGTAGTTTCTCTTTGTGTTACGTAAGAATACACATATGTGATCCTCGGGTGTCATATGCAAGCAACCTAGTGGTGTGTCAGTGTAGGGAAATGCAATGAAATATGCGTTATTTTGAAAAAAAAAGGATAAAATAGTACCTAAAATGGTAGAGAATAAGGTACTTTGTTTCAGCCATAGGGACCCGGTTTCGCGACCGCTATGAGAGAAGTGCTTGTACTCGAGTTTGAGCTTTATTTCGTGAAAATATGTTAAATGGTTCTTAAGATATAGACCAAAACAGATTATAATACACGACAATTAGTAACAATTCAATATGCACATAATGACATATAATATATTGTTAGACGGTTGCCAGCCAACATTTTTACGTGAAATAAGAAAATTAAAAGAAAATTGAATAGCTCCGTGGTAATTGGAATCAATTTTTGACAGAAGATGTGCGTCATGTGATCTCATTGAAAAGGTACGGGTTATAGTCGTTCATGTAGAATATATGTTTCTAACTTCATTACTTTATGCTCTTTCTGCTAATTTGTGCCTTTCGTACCTATCCTGATGTGTAGAATATGAAAACAACATATTTTGTTCTTACATTGAAAATATATATACAGGGTACATCAAAATAAACCGTTGCAGAAGACAAGTAACACTTCGATTTCAGAAAGTTTTAAAAGTTTGATATAATTAGGTAGTTTCTCTTTGTGTTACGTAAAAATACACATATGTGATCCTCGGGTGTCTAATGCAAGCAACCTAGTGGTGTGTCAGTGTAGGGAAATGCCGTGAAATATGCGTTATTTTGAAAAAAAGAATAAAATAGTACCAAAAATGGTAGAGAATAAGGTACTTTGTTTCAGCCATAGGGACCCGGGTTCGCGACCGCTATGAGAGAAGTGCTTGTACTCGAGTTTGAGCTTTATTTCGTGAAAATATGTTAAATGGTTCTTAAGATATAGACCAAAACAGATTATAATACACGACAATTAGTAACAATTCAATATGCACATAATGACATATAATATATTGTTAGACGATTGCCAGCCAACATTTTTACGTGAAATAAGAAAATTAAAACAAAATTGAATAGCTCCGTGGTAATTGGAATCAATTTTTGACAGAAGGTGTGCGTAATGTGATCTCATTGAAAAGGTAAGGGTTATAGTCGTTCATGTAGAATATATGTTTCTAACTTCATTATTTTATGCTCTTTCTGCTAATTTGTGCCTTTCGTACCTATCCTGATGTGTAGAATATGAAAACAACATATTTTGTTCTTACATTGAATATATATATACAGGGTGCATCAAAATAAACCGTTGCAGAATACAAGATAACACTTCGATTTCAGAAAGTTTTAAAAGTTTGATATAATTAGGTAGTTTCTCTTTGTGTTACGTAAAAATACACATATGTGATCCTCGGGTGTCATATGCAAGCAACCTAGTGGTGTGTCAGTGTAGGGAAATGCAGTGAAATATGCGTTATTTTGAAAAAAAGAATATAATAGTACCAAAAATGGTAGAGAATAAGGTACTTTGTTTCAGCCATAGGGACCCGGGTTCGCTACCGCTATGAGAGAAGTGCTTGTACTCGAGTTTGAGCTTTATTTCGTGAAAATATGTTAAATGGTTCTTAAGATATAGACCAAAACAGATTATAATACACGACAATTAGTAACAATTCAATATGCACATAATGACATATAATATATTGTTAGACGGTTGCCAGCCAACATTTTTACGTGAAATAAGAAAATTAAAAGAAAATTGAATAGCTCCGTGGTAATTGGAATCAATTTTTGACAGAAGATGTGCGTCATGTGATCTCATTGAAAAGGTAAGGGTTATCGTCGTTCATGTAGAATATATGTTTCTAACTTCATTACTTTATGCTCTTTCTGCTAATTTGTGCCTTTCGTACCTATCCTGATGTGTAGAATATGAAAACAACATATTTTGTTCTTACATTGAAAATATATATACAGGGTACATCAAAATAAACCGTTGCAGAAGACAAGTTAACACTTCGATTTCAGAAAGTTTTAAAAGTTTGATATAATTAGGTAGTTTCTCTTTGTGTTACGTAAAAATACACATATGTGATCCTCGGGTGTCTAATGCAAGCAACCTAGTGGTGTGTCAGTGTAGGGAAATGCCGTGAAATATGCGTTATTTTGAAAAAAAGAATAAAATAGTACCAAAAATGGTAGAGAATAAGGTACTTTGTTTCAGCCATAGGGACCCGGGTTCGCGACCGCTATGAGAGAAGTGCTTGTACTCGAGTTTGAGCTTTATTTCGTGAAAATATGTTAAATGGTTCTTAAGATATAGACCAAAACAGATTATAATACACGACAATTAGTAACAATTCAATATGCACATAATGACATATAATATATTGTTAGACGATTGCCAGCCAACATTTTTACGTGAAATAAGAAAATTAAAACAAAATTGAATAGCTCCGTGGTAATTGGAATCAATTTTTGACAGAAGGTGTGCGTCATGTGATCTCATTGAAAAGGTAAGTTTTATAGTCGTTCATGTAGAATATATGTTTCTAACTTCATTATTTTATGCCCTTTCTGCTAATTTGTGCCTTTCGTACCTATCCTGATGTGTAGAATATGAAAACAACATATTTTGTTCTTACATTGAAAATATATATCCAGGGTGCATCAAAATAAACCGTTGCAGAAGACAAGATAACACTTCGATTTCAGAAAGTTTTAAAAGTTTGATATAATTAGGTAGTTTCTCTTTGTGTTACGTAAGAATACACATATGTGATCCTCGGGTGTCATATGCAAGCAACCTAGTGGTGTGTCAGTGTAGGGAAATGCAATGAAATATGCGTTATTTTGAAAAAAAGAATAAAATAGTACCAAAAATGGTAGAGAATAAGGTACTTTGTTTCAGCCATAGGGACCCGGGTTCGCGACCGCTATGAGAGAAGTGCTTGTACTCGAGTTTGAGCTTTATTTCGTGAAAATATGTTAAATGGTTCTTAAGATATAGACCAAAACAGATTATAATACACGACAATTAGTAACAATTCAATATGCACATAATGACATATAATATATTGTTAGACGGTTGCCAGCCAACATTTTTACGTGAAATAAGAAAATTAAAACAAAATTGAATAGCTCCGTGGTAATTGGAATCAATTTTTGACAAAAGGTGTGCGTCATGTGATCTCATTGAAAAGGTAAGGGTTATAGTCGTTCATGTAGAATATATGTTTCTAACTTCATTATTTTATGCTCTTTCTGCTAATTTGTGCCTTTCGTACCTATCCTGATGTGTAGAATATGAAAACAACATATTTTGTTCTTACATTGAAAATATATATACAGGGTGCATCAAAATAAACCGTTGCAGAAGACAAGATAACACTTCGATTTCAGAAAGTTTTAAAAGTTTGATATAATTAGGTAGTTTCTCTTTGTGTTACGTAAGAATACACATATGTGATCCTCGGGTGTCATATGCAAGCAACCTAGTGGTGTGTCAGTGTAGGGAAATGCAATGAAATATGCGTTATTTTGAAAAAAAGAATAAAATAGTACCAAAAATGGTAGAGAATAAGGTACTTTGTTTCAGCCATAGGGACCCGGGTTCGCGACCGCTATGAGAGAAGTGCTTGTACTCGAGTTTGAGCTTTATTTCGTGAAAATATGTTAAATGGTTCTTAAGATATAGACCAAAACAGATTATAATACACGACAATTAGTAACAATTCAATATGCACATAATGACATATAATATATTGTTAGACGGTTGCCAGCCAACATTTTTACGTGAAATAAGAAAATTAAAACAAAATTGAATAGCTCCGTGGTAATTGGAATCAATTTTTGACAAAAGGTGTGCGTCATGTGATCTCATTGAAAAGGTAAGTTTTATAGTCGTTCATGTAGAATATATGTTTCTAACTTCATTATTTTATGCTCTTTCTGCTAATTTGTGCCTTTCGTACCTATCCTGATGTGTAGAATATGAAAACAACATATTTTGTTCTTACATTGAAAATATATATCCAGGGTGCATCAAAATAAACCGTTGCAGAAGACAAGATAACACTTCGATTTCAGAAAGTTTTAAAAGTTTGATATAATTAGGTAGTTTCTCTTTGTGTTACGTAAGAATACACATATGTGATCCTCGGGTGTCATATGCAAGCAACCTAGTGGTGTGTCAGTGTAGGGAAATGCAATGAAATATGCGTTATTTTGAAAAAAAAAGGATAAAATAGTACCTAAAATGGTAGAGAATAAGGTACTTTGTTTCAGCCATAGGGACCCGGTTTCGCGACCGCTATGAGAGAAGTGCTTGTACTCGAGTTTGAGCTTTATTTCGTGAAAATATGTTAAATGGTTCTTAAGATATAGACCAAAACAGATTATAATACACGACAATTAGTAACAATTCAATATGCACATAATGACATATAATATATTGTTAGACGGTTGCCAGCCAACATTTTTACGTGAAATAAGAAAATTAAAAGAAAATTGAATAGCTCCGTGGTAATTGGAATCAATTTTTGACAGAAGATGTGCGTCATGTGATCTCATTGAAAAGGTACGGGTTATAGTCGTTCATGTAGAATATATGTTTCTAACTTCATTACTTTATGCTCTTTCTGCTAATTTGTGCCTTTCGTACCTATCCTGATGTGTAGAATATGAAAACAACATATTTTGTTCTTACATTGAAAATATATATACAGGGTACATCAAAATAAACCGTTGCAGAAGACAAGTAACACTTCGATTTCAGAAAGTTTTAAAAGTTTGATATAATTAGGTAGTTTCTCTTTGTGTTACGTAAAAATACACATATGTGATCCTCGGGTGTCTAATGCAAGCAACCTAGTGGTGTGTCAGTGTAGGGAAATGCCGTGAAATATGCGTTATTTTGAAAAAAAGAATAAAATAGTACCAAAAATGGTAGAGAATAAGGTACTTTGTTTCAGCCATAGGGACCCGGGTTCGCGACCGCTATGAGAGAAGTGCTTGTACTCGAGTTTGAGCTTTATTTCGTGAAAATATGTTAAATGGTTCTTAAGATATAGACCAAAACAGATTATAATACACGACAATTAGTAACAATTCAATATGCACATAATGACATATAATATATTGTTAGACGATTGCCAGCCAACATTTTTACGTGAAATAAGAAAATTAAAACAAAATTGAATAGCTCCGTGGTAATTGGAATCAATTTTTGACAGAAGGTGTGCGTAATGTGATCTCATTGAAAAGGTAAGGGTTATAGTCGTTCATGTAGAATATATGTTTCTAACTTCATTATTTTATGCTCTTTCTGCTAATTTGTGCCTTTCGTACCTATCCTGATGTGTAGAATATGAAAACAACATATTTTGTTCTTACATTGAATATATATATACAGGGTGCATCAAAATAAACCGTTGCAGAATACAAGATAACACTTCGATTTCAGAAAGTTTTAAAAGTTTGATATAATTAGGTAGTTTCTCTTTGTGTTACGTAAAAATACACATATGTGATCCTCGGGTGTCATATGCAAGCAACCTAGTGGTGTGTCAGTGTAGGGAAATGCAGTGAAATATGCGTTATTTTGAAAAAAAGAATATAATAGTACCAAAAATGGTAGAGAATAAGGTACTTTGTTTCAGCCATAGGGACCCGGGTTCGCTACCGCTATGAGAGAAGTGCTTGTACTCGAGTTTGAGCTTTATTTCGTGAAAATATGTTAAATGGTTCTTAAGATATAGACCAAAACAGATTATAATACACGACAATTAGTAACAATTCAATATGCACATAATGACATATAATATATTGTTAGACGGTTGCCAGCCAACATTTTTACGTGAAATAAGAAAATTAAAAGAAAATTGAATAGCTCCGTGGTAATTGGAATCAATTTTTGACAGAAGATGTGCGTCATGTGATCTCATTGAAAAGGTACGGGTTATCGTCGTTCATGTAGAATATATGTTTCTAACTTCATTACTTTATGCTCTTTCTGCTAATTTGTGCCTTTCGTACCTATCCTGATGTGTAGAATATGAAAACAACATATTTTGTTCTTACATTGAAAATATATATACAGGGTACATCAAAATAAACCGTTGCAGAAGACAAGTTAACACTTCGATTTCAGAAAGTTTTAAAAGTTTGATATAATTAGGTAGTTTCTCTTTGTGTTACGTAAAAATACACATATGTGATCCTCGGGTGTCTAATGCAAGCAACCTAGTGGTGTGTCAGTGTAGGGAAATGCCGTGAAATATGCGTTATTTTGAAAAAAAGAATAAAATAGTACCAAAAATGGTAGAGAATAAGGTACTTTGTTTCAGCCATAGGGACCCGGGTTCGCGACCGCTATGAGAGAAGTGCTTGTACTCGAGTTTGAGCTTTATTTCGTGAAAATATGTTAAATGGTTCTTAAGATATAGACCAAAACAGATTATAATACACGACAATTAGTAACAATTCAATATGCACATAATGACATATAATATATTGTTAGACGATTGCCAGCCAACATTTTTACGTGAAATAAGAAAATTAAAACAAAATTGAATAGCTCCGTGGTAATTGGAATCAATTTTTGACAGAAGGTGTGCGTAATGTGATCTCATTGAAAAGGTAAGGGTTATAGTCGTTCATGTAGAATATATGTTTCTAACTTCATTATTTTATGCTCTTTCTGCTAATTTGTGCCTTTCGTACCTATCCTGATGTGTAGAATATGAAAACAACATATTTTGTTCTTACATTGAATATATATATACAGGGTGCATCAAAATAAACCGTTGCAGAAGACAAGATAACACTTCGATTTCAGAAAGTTTTAAAAGTTTGATATAATTAGGTAGTTTCTCTTTGTGTTACGTAAAAATACACATATGTGATCCTCGGGTGTCATATGCAAGCAACCTAGTGGTGTGTCAGTGTAGGGAAATGCAGTGAAATATGCGTTATTTTGAAAAAAAGAATATAATAGTACCAAAAATGGTAGAGAATAAGGTACTTTGTTTCAGCCATAGGGACCCGGTTTCGCGACCGCTATGAGAGAAGTGCTTGTACTCGAGTTTGAGCTTTATTTCGTGAAAATATGTTAAATGGTTCTTAAGATATAGACCAAAACAGATTATAATACACGACAATTAGTAACAATTCAATATGCACATAATGACATATAATATATTGTTAGACGGTTGCCAGCCAACATTTTTACGTGAAATAAGAAAATTAAAACAAAATTGAATAGCTACGTGGTAATTGGAATCAATTTTTGACAGAAGGTGTGCGTAATGTGATCTCATTGAAAAGGTAAGGGTTATAGTCGTTCATGTAGAATATATGTTTCTAACTTCATTATTTTATGCTCTTTCTGCTAATTTGTGCCTTTCGTACCTATCCTGATGTGTAGAATATGAAAACAACATATTTTGTTCTTACATTGAAAATATATATCCAGGGTGCATCAAAATAAACCGTTGCAGAAGACAAGATAACACTTCGATTTCAGAAAGTTTTAAAAGTTTGATATAATTAGGTAGTTTCTCTTTGTGTTACGTAAAAATACACATATGTGATCCTCGGGTGTCATATTCAAGCAACCTAGTGGTGTGTCAGTGTAGGGAAATGCAGTGAAATATGCGTTATTTTGAAAAAAAGAATAAAATAGTACCAAAAATGGTAGAGAATAAGGCACTTTGTTTCAGCCATAGGGACCCGGGTTCGCGACCGCTATGAGAGAAGTGCTTGTACTCGAGTTTGAGCTTTATTTCGTGAAAATATGTTAAATGGTTCATAAGATATAGACTAAAACACATTATAATACACGACAATTAGTAACAATTCAATATGCACATAATGACATATAATATATTGTTAGACGGTTGCCAGCCAACATTTTTACGTGAAATAAGAGAATTAAAACAAAATTGAATAGCTCCGTGGTAATTGGAATCAATTTTTGACAGAAGGTGTGCGTCATGTGATCTCATTGAAAAGGTAAGGGTTATAGTCGTTCATGTAGAATATATGTTTCTAACTTCATTATTTTATGCTCTTTCTGCTAATTTGTGCCTTTCGTACCTATCCTGATGTGTAGAATATGAAAACAACATATTTTGTTCTTACATTGAAAATATATATACAGGGTGCATCAAAATAAACCGTTGCAGAAGACAAGATAACACTTCGATTTCAGAAAGTTTTAAAAGTTTGATATAATTAGGTAGTTTCTCTTTGTGTTACGTAAAAATACACATATGTGATCCACGGGTGTCATATGCAAGCAACCTAGTGGTGTGTCAGTGTAGGGAAATGCAGTGAAATATGCGTTATTTTGAAAAAAAGAATAAAATAGTACCAAAAAATGGTAGAGAATAAGGTACTTTGTTTCAGCCATAGGGACCCGGGTTCGCGACCGCTATGAGAGAAGTGCTTGTACTCGAGTTTGAGCTTCATTTCGTGAAAATATGTTAAATGGTTCTTAAGATATAGACTAAAACACATTATAATACACGACAATTAGTAACAATTCAATATGCAAAAATGACATATAATATATTGTTAGACGGTTGCCAGCCAACATTTTTACGTTAAATAAGAAAATTAAAACAAAATTGAATAGCTCCGTGGTAATTGGAATCAATTTTTGACAGAAGGTGTGCGTCATGTGATCTCATTGAAAAGGTAAGGGTTATAGTCGTTCATGTAGAATATATGTTTCTAACTTCATTATTTTATGCTCTTTCTGCTAATTTGTGCCTTTCGTACCTATCCTGATGTGTAGAATATGAAAACAACATATTTTGTTCTTACATTGAAAATATATATACAGGGTGCATCAAAATAAACCGTTGCAGAAGACAAGATAACACTTCGATTTCAGAAAGTTTTAAGAGTTTGATATAATTAGGTAGTTTCTCTTTGTGTTACGTAAAAATACACATATGTGATCCTCGGGTGTCATATTCAAGCAACCTAGTGGTGTGTCAGTGTAGGGAAATGCAGTGAAATATGCGTTATTTTGAAAAAAAGAATAAAATAGTACCAAAAATGGTAGAGAATAAGGCACTTTGTTTCAGCCATAGGGACCCGGTTTCGCGACCGCTATGAGAGAAGAGCTTGTACTCGAGTTTGAGCTTTATTTCGTGAAAATATGTTAAATGGTTCATAAGATATAGACTAAAACACATTATAATACACGACAATTAGTAACAATTCAATATGCACATAATGACATATAATATATTGTTAGACGGTTGCCAGCCAACATTTTTACGTGAAATAAGAAGATTAAAACAAAATTGAATAGCTCCGTGGTAATTGGAATCAATTTTTGACAAAAGGTGTGCGTCATGTGATCTCATTGAAAAGGTAAGTTTTATAGTCGTTCATGTAGAATATATGTTTCTAACTTCATTATTTTATGCTCTTTCTGCTAATTTGTGCCTTTCGTACCTATCCTGATGTGTAGAATATGAAAACAACATATTTTGTTCTTACATTGAAAATATATATCCAGGGTGCATCAAAATAAACCGTTGCAGAAGACAAGATAACACTTCGATTTCAGAAAGTTTTAAAAGTTTGATATAATTAGGTAGTTTCTCTTTGTGTTACGTAAGAATACACATATGTGATCCTCGGGTGTCATATGCAAGCAACCTAGTGGTGTGTCAGTGTAGGGAAATGCAATGAAATATGCGTTATTTTGAAAAAAAGAATAAAATAGTACCAAAAATGGTAGAGAATAAGGTACTTTGTTTCAGCCATAGGGACCCGGGTTCGCGACCGCTATGAGAGAAGTGCTTGTACTCGAGTTTGAGCTTTATTTCGTGAAAATATGTTAAATGGTTCTTAAGATATAGACCAAAACAGATTATAATACACGACAATTAGTAACAATTCAATATGCACATAATGACATATAATATATTGTTAGACGGTTGCCAGCCAACATTTTTACGTGAAATAAGAAAATTAAAACAAAATTGAATAGCTCCGTGGTAATTGGAATCAATTTTTGACAAAAGGTGTGCGTCATGTGATCTCATTGAAAAGGTAAGTTTTATAGTCGTTCATGTAGAATATATGTTTCTAACTTCATTATTTTATGCTCTTTCTGCTAATTTGTGCCTTTCGTACCTATCCTGATGTGTAGAATATGAAAACAACATATTTTGTTCTTACATTGAAAATATATATCCAGGGTGCATCAAAATAAACCGTTGCAGAAGACAAGATAACACTTCGATTTCAGAAAGTTTTAAAAGTTTGATATAATTAGGTAGTTTCTCTTTGTGTTACGTAAGAATACACATATGTGATCCTCGGGTGTCATATGCAAGCAACCTAGTGGTGTGTCAGTGTAGGGAAATGCAATGAAATATGCGTTATTTTGAAAAAAAGAATAAAATAGTACCAAAAATGGTAGAGAATAAGGTACTTTGTTTCAGCCATAGGGACCCGGGTTCGCGACCGCTATGAGAGAAGTGCTTGTACTCGAGTTTGAGCTTTATTTCGTGAAAATATGTTAAATGGTTCTTAAGATATAGACCAAAACAGATTATAATACACGACAATTAGTAACAATTCAATATGCACATAATGACATATAATATATTGTTAGACGGTTGCCAGCCAACATTTTTACGTGAAATAAGAAAATTAAAACAAAATTGAATAGCTCCGTGGTAATTGGAATCAATTTTTGACAAAAGGGGTGCGTCATGTGATCTCATTGAAAAGGTAAGGGTTATAGTCGTTCATGTAGAATATATGTTTCTAACTTCATTATTTTATGCTCTTTCTGCTAATTTGTGCCTTTCGTACCTATCCTGATGTGTAGAATATGAAAACAACATATTTTGTTCTTACATTGAAAATATATATACAGGGTGCATCAAAATAAACCGTTGCAGAAGACAAGATAACACTTCGATTTCAGAAAGTTTTAAAAGTTTGATATAATTAGGTAGTTTCTCTTTGTGTTACGTAAAAATACACATATGTGATCCTCGGGTGTCATATGCAAGCAACCTAGTGGTGTGTCAGTGTAGGGAAATGCAGTGAAATATGCGTTATTTTGAAAAAAAGAATATAATAGTACCAAAAATGGTAGAGAATAAGGTACTTTGTTTCAGCCATAGGGACCCGGGTTCGCGACCGCTATGAGAGAAGTGCTTGTACTCGAGTTTGAGCTTTATTTCGTGAAAATATGTTAAATGGTTCTTAAGATATAGACCAAAACAGATTATAATACACGACAATTAGTAACAATTCAATATGCACATAATGACATATAATATATTGTTAGACGGTTGCCAGCCAACATTTTTACGTGAAATAAGAAAATTAAAACAAAATTGAATAGCTCCTTGGTAATTGGAATCAATTTTTGACAGAAGGTGTGCGTCATGTGATCTCATTGAAAAGGTAAGGGTTATAGTCGTTCATGTAGAATATATGTTTCTAACTTCATTATTTTATGCTCTTTCTGCTAATTTGTGCCTTTCGTACCTATCCTGATGTGTAGAATATGAAAACAACATATTTTGTTCTTACATTGAAAATATATATCCAGGGTGCATCAAAATAAACCGTTGCAGAAGACAAGATAACACTTCGATTTCAGAAAGTTTTAAAAGTTTGATATAATTAGGTAGTTTCTCTTTGTGTTACGTAAGAATACACATATGTGATCCTCGGGTGTCATATGCAAGCAACCTAGTGGTGTGTCAGTGTAGGGAAATGCAATGAAATATGCGTTATTTTGAAAAAAAGAATAAAATAGTACCAAAAATGGTAGAGAATAAGGTACTTTGTTTCAGCCATAGGGACCCGGGTTCGCGACCGCTATGAGAGAAGTGCTTGTACTCGAGTTTGAGCTTTATTTCGTGAAAATATGTTAAATGGTTCTTAAGATATAGACCAAAACAGATTATAATACACGACAATTAGTAACAATTCAATATGCACATAATGACATATAATATATTGTTAGACGGTTGCCAGCCAACATTTTTACGTGAAATAAGAAAATTAAAACAAAATTGAATAGCTCCGTGGTAACTGGAATCAATTTTTGACAAAAGGTGTGCGTCATGTGATCTCATTGAATAGGTAAGGGTTATAGTCGTTCATATAGAATATATGTTTCTAACTTCATTATTTTATGCTCTTTCTGCTAATTTGTGCCTTTCGTACCTATCCTGATGTGTAGAATATGAAAACAACATATTTTGTTCTTACATTGAAAATATATATACAGGGTGCATCAAAATAAACCGTTGCAGAAGACAAGATAACACTTCGATTTCAGAAAGTTTTAAAAGTTTGATATAATTAGGTAGTTTCTCTTTGTGTTACGTAAAAATACACATATGTGATCCTCGGGTGTCATATGCAAGCAACCTAGTGGTGTGTCAGTGTAGGGAAATGCAGTGAAATATGCGTTATTTTGAAAAAAAAGGATAAAATAGTACCAAAAATGGTAGAGAATAAGGTACTTTGTTTCAGCCATAGGGACCCGGTTTCGCGACCGCTATGAGAGAAGTGCTTGTACTCGAGTTTGAGCTTTATTTCGTGAAAATATGTTAAATGGTTCTTAAGATATAGACCAAAACAGATTATAATACACGACAATTAGTAACAATTCAATATGCACATAATGACATATAATATATTGTTAGACGGTTGCCAGCCAACATTTTTACGTGAAATAAGAAAATTAAAACAAAATTGAATAGCTCCGTGGTAATTGGAATCAATTTTTGACAGAAGGTGTGCGTAATGTGATCTCATTGAAAAGGTAAGGGTTATAGTCGTTCATGTAGAATATATGTTTCTAACTTCATTATTTTATGCTCTTTCTGCTAATTTGTGCCTTTCGTACCTATCCTGATGTGTAGAATATGAAAACAACATATTTTGTTCTTACATTGAAAATATATATCCAGGGTGCATCAAAATAAACCGTTGCAGAAGACAAGATAACACTTCGATTTCAGAAAGTTTTAAAAGTTTGATATAATTAGGTAGTTTCTCTTTGTGTTACGTAAAAATACACATATGTGATCCTCGGGTGTCATATTCAAGCAACCTAGTGGTGTGTCAGTGTAGGGAAATGCAGTGAAATATGCGTTATTTTGAAAAAAAGAATAAAATAGTACCAAAAATGGTAGAGAATAAGGCACTTTGTTTCAGCCATAGGGACCCGGGTTCGCGACCGCTATGAGAGAAGTGCTTGTACTCGAGTTTGAGCTTTATTTCGTGAAAATATGTTAAATGGTTCATAAGATATAGACTAAAACACATTATAATACACGACAATTAGTAACAATTCAATATGCACATAATGACATATAATATATTGTTAGACGGTTGCCAGCCAACATTTTTACGTGAAATAAGAGAATTAAAACAAAATTGAATAGCTCCGTGGTAATTGGAATCAATTTTTGACAGAAGGTGTGCGTCATGTGATCTCATTGAAAAGGTAAGGGTTATAGTCGTTCATGTAGAATATATGTTTCTAACTTCATTATTTTATGCTCTTTCTGCTAATTTGTGCCTTTCGTACCTATCCTGATGTGTAGAATATGAAAACAACATATTTTGTTCTTACATTGAAAATATATATACAGGGTGCATCAAAATAAACCGTTGCAGAAGACAAGATAACACTTCGATTTCAGAAAGTTTTAAAAGTTTGATATAATTAGGTAGTTTCTCTTTGTGTTACGTAAAAATACACATATGTGATCCACGGGTGTCATATGCAAGCAACCTAGTGGTGTGTCAGTGTAGGGAAATGCAGTGAAATATGCGTTATTTTGAAAAAAAGAATAAAATAGTACCAAAAAATGGTAGAGAATAAGGTACTTTGTTTCAGCCATAGGGACCCGGGTTCGCGACCGCTATGAGAGAAGTGCTTGTACTCGAGTTTGAGCTTCATTTCGTGAAAATATGTTAAATGGTTCTTAAGATATAGACTAAAACACATTATAATACACGACAATTAGTAACAATTCAATATGCAAAAATGACATATAATATATTGTTAGACGGTTGCCAGCCAACATTTTTACGTGAAATAAGAAAATTAAAACAAAATTGAATAGCTCCGTGGTAATTGGAATCAATTTTTGACAGAAGGTGTGCGTCATGTGATCTCATTGAAAAGGTAAGGGTTATAGTCGTTCATGTAGAATATATGTTTCTAACTTCATTATTTTATGCTCTTTCTGCTAATTTGTGCCTTTC
This sequence comes from Thermobia domestica, assembly GCF_964235325.1. Taxonomy (NCBI): domain Eukaryota; kingdom Metazoa; phylum Arthropoda; class Insecta; order Zygentoma; family Lepismatidae; genus Thermobia; species Thermobia domestica. Next base: position 231,754,308 of record NC_137462.1, on the reverse strand, counting down.
GTACCTATCCTGATGTGTAGAATATGAAAACAACATATTTTGTTCTTACATTGAAAATATATATACAGGGTGCATCAAAATAAACCGTTGCAGAAGACAAGATAACACTTCGATTTCAGAAAGTTTTAAGAGTTTGATATAATTAGGTAGTTTCTCTTTGTGTTACGTAAAAATACACATATGTGATCCTCGGGTGTCATATTCAAGCAACCTAGTGGTGTGTCAGTGTAGGGAAATGCAGTGAAATATGCGTTATTTTGAAAAAAAGAATAAAATAGTACCAAAAATGGTAGAGAATAAGGCACTTTGTTTCAGCCATAGGGACCCGGTTTCGCGACCGCTATGAGAGAAGTGCTTGTACTCGAGTTTGAGCTTTATTTCGTGAAAATATGTTAAATGGTTCATAAGATATAGACTAAAACACATTATAATACACGACAATTAGTAACAATTCAATATGCACATAATGACATATAATATATTGTTAGACGGTTGCCAGCCAACATTTTTACGTGAAATAAGAAAATTAAAACAAAATTGAATAGCTCCGTGGTAATTGGAATCAATTTTTGACAAAAGGTGTGCGTCATGTGATCTCATTGAAAAGGTAAGTTTTATAGTCGTTCATGTAGAATATATGTTTCTAACTTCATTATTTTATGCTCTTTCTGCTAATTTGTGCCTTTCGTACCTATCCTGATGTGTAGAATATGAAAACAACATATTTTGTTCTTACATTGAAAATATATATCCAGGGTGCATCAAAATAAACCGTTGCAGAAGACAAGATAACACTTCGATTTCAGAAAGTTTTAAAAGTTTGATATAATTAGGTAGTTTCTCTTTGTGTTACGTAAGAATACACATATGTGATCCTCGGGTGTCATATGCAAGCAACCTAGTGGTGTGTCAGTGTAGGGAAATGCAATGAAATATGCGTTATTTTGAAAAAAAGGATAAAATAGTACCAAAAATGGTAGAGAATAAGGTACTTTGTTTCAGCCATAGGGACCCGGGTTCGCGACCGCTATGAGAGAAGTGCTTGTACTCGAGTTTGAGCTTTATTTCGTGAAAATATGTTAAATGGTTCTTAAGATATAGACCAAAACAGATTATAATACACGACAATTAGTAACAATTCAATATGCACATAATGACATATAATATATTGTTAGACGGTTGCCAGCCAACATTTTTACGTGAAATAAGAAAATTAAAACAAAATTGAATAGCTCCTTGGTAATTGGAATCAATTTTTGACAGAAGGTGTGCGTCATGTGATCTCATTGAAAAGGTAAGGGTTATAGTCGTTCATGTAGAATATATGTTTCTAACTTCATTATTTTATGCTCTTTCTGCTAATTTGTGCCTTTCGTACCTATCCTGATGTGTAGAATATGAAAACAACATATTTTGTTCTTACATTGAAAATATATATCCAGGGTGCATCAAAATAAACCGTTGCAGAAGACAAGATAACACTTCGATTTCAGAAAGTTTTAAAAGTTTGATATAATTAGGTAGTTTCTCTTTGTGTTACGTAAGAATACACATATGTGATCCTCGGGTGTCATATGCAAGCAACCTAGTGGTGTGTCAGTGTAGGGAAATGCAATGAAATATGCGTTATTTTGAAAAAAAGAATAAAATAGTACCAAAAATGGTAGAGAATAAGGTACTTTGTTTCAGCCATAGGGACCCGGGTTCGCGACCGCTATGAGAGAAGTGCTTGTACTCGAGTTTGAGCTTTATTTCGTGAAAATATGTTAAATGGTTCTTAAGATATAGACCAAAACAGATTATAATACACGACAATTAGTAACAATTCAATATGCACATAATGACATATAATATATTGTTAGACGGTTGCCAGCCAACATTTTTACGTGAAATAAGAAAATTAAAACAAAATTGAATAGCTCCGTGGTAACTGGAATCAATTTTTGACAAAAGGTGTGCGTCATGTGATCTCATTGAATAGGTAAGGGTTATAGTCGTTCATATAGAATATATGTTTCTAACTTCATTATTTTATGCTCTTTCTGCTAATTTGTGCCTTTCGTACCTATCCTGATGTGTAGAATATGAAAACAACATATTTTGTTCTTACATTGAAAATATATATACAGGGTGCATCAAAATAAACCGTTGCAGAAGACAAGATAACACTTCGATTTCAGAAAGTTTTAAAAGTTTGATATAATTAGGTAGTTTCTCTTTGTGTTACGTAAAAATACACATATGTGATCCTCGGGTGTCATATGCAAGCAACCTAGTGGTGTGTCAGTGTAGGGAAATGCAGTGAAATATGCGTTATTTTGAAAAAAAAGGATAAAATAGTACCAAAAATGGTAGAGAATAAGGTACTTTGTTTCAGCCATAGGGACCCGGTTTCGCGACCGCTATGAGAGAAGTGCTTGTACTCGAGTTTGAGCTTTATTTCGTGAAAATATGTTAAATGGTTCTTAAGATATAGACCAAAACAGATTATAATACACGACAATTAGTAACAATTCAATATGCACATAATGACATATAATATATTGTTAGACGGTTGCCAGCCAACATTTTTACGTGAAATAAGAAAATTAAAACAAAATTGAATAGCTCCGTGGTAATTGGAATCAATTTTTGACAGAAGGTGTGCGTAATGTGATCTCATTGAAAAGGTAAGGGTTATAGTCGTTCATGTAGAATATATGTTTCTAACTTCATTATTTTATGCTCTTTCTGCTAATTTGTGCCTTTCGTACCTATCCTGATGTGTAGAATATGAAAACAACATATTTTGTTCTTACATTGAAAATATATATCCAGGGTGCATCAAAATAAACCGTTGCAGAAGACAAGATAACACTTCGATTTCAGAAAGTTTTAAAAGTTTGATATAATTAGGTAGTTTCTCTTTGTGTTACGTAAAAATACACATATGTGATCCTCGGGTGTCATATTCAAGCAACCTAGTGGTGTGTCAGTGTAGGGAAATGCAGTGAAATATGCGTTATTTTGAAAAAAAGAATAAAATAGTACCAAAAATGGTAGAGAATAAGGCACTTTGTTTCAGCCATAGGGACCCGGGTTCGCGACCGCTATGAGAGAAGTGCTTGTACTCGAGTTTGAGCTTTATTTCGTGAAAATATGTTAAATGGTTCATAAGATATAGACTAAAACACATTATAATACACGACAATTAGTAACAATTCAATATGCACATAATGACATATAATATATTGTTAGACGGTTGCCAGCCAACATTTTTACGTGAAATAAGAGAATTAAAACAAAATTGAATAGCTCCGTGGTAATTGGAATCAATTTTTGACAGAAGGTGTGCGTCATGTGATCTCATTGAAAAGGTAAGGGTTATAGTCGTTCATGTAGAATATATGTTTCTAACTTCATTATTTTATGCTCTTTCTGCTAATTTGTGCCTTTCGTACCTATCCTGATGTGTAGAATATGAAAACAACATATTTTGTTCTTACATTGAAAATATATATACAGGGTGCATCAAAATAAACCGTTGCAGAAGACAAGATAACACTTCGATTTCAGAAAGTTTTAAAAGTTTGATATAATTAGGTAGTTTCTCTTTGTGTTACGTAAAAATACACATATGTGATCCACGGGTGTCATATGCAAGCAACCTAGTGGTGTGTCAGTGTAGGGAAATGCAGTGAAATATGCGTTATTTTGAAAAAAAGAATAAAATAGTACCAAAAAATGGTAGAGAATAAGGTACTTTGTTTCAGCCATAGGGACCCGGGTTCGCGACCGCTATGAGAGAAGTGCTTGTACTCGAGTTTGAGCTTCATTTCGTGAAAATATGTTAAATGGTTCTTAAGATATAGACTAAAACACATTATAATACACGACAATTAATAACAATTCAATATGCAAAAATGACATATAATATATTGTTAGACGGTTGCCAGCCAACATTTTTACGTGAAATAAGAAAATTAAAACAAAATTGAATAGCTCCGTGGTAATTGGAATCAATTTTTGACAGAAGGTGTGCGTCATGTGATCTCATTGAAAAGGTAAGGGTTATAGTCGTTCATGTAGAATATATGTTTCTAACTTCATTATTTTATGCTCTTTCTGCTAATTTGTGCCTTTCGTACCTATCCTGATGTGTAGAATATGAAAACAACATATTTTGTTCTTACATTGAAAATATATATACAGGGTGCATCAAAATAAACCGTTGCAGAAGACAAGATAACACTTCGATTTCAGAAAGTTTTAAGAGTTTGATATAATTAGGTAGTTTCTCTTTGTGTTACGTAAAAATACACATATGTGATCCTCGGGTGTCATATTCAAGCAACCTAGTGGTGTGTCAGTGTAGGGAAATGCAGTGAAATATGCGTTATTTTGAAAAAAAGAATAAAATAGTACCAAAAATGGTAGAGAATAAGGCACTTTGTTTCAGCCATAGGGACCCGGTTTCGCGACCGCTATGAGAGAAGTGCTTGTACTCGAGTTTGAGCTTTATTTCGTGAAAATATGTTAAATGGTTCATAAGATATAGACTAAAACACATTATAATACACGACAATTAGTAACAATTCAATATGCACATAATGACATATAATATATTGTTAGACGGTTGCCAGCCAACATTTTTACGTGAAATAAGAAAATTAAAACAAAATTGAATAGCTCCGTGGTAATTGGAATCAATTTTTGACAAAAGGTGTGCGTCATGTGATCTCATTGAAAAGGTAAGTTTTATAGTCGTTCATGTAGAATATATGTTTCTAACTTCATTATTTTATGCTCTTTCTGCTAATTTGTGCCTTTCGTACCTATCCTGATGTGTAGAATATGAAAACAACATATTTTGTTCTTACATTGAAAATATATATCCAGGGTGCATCAAAATAAACCGTTGCAGAAGACAAGATAACACTTCGATTTCAGAAAGTTTTAAAAGTTTGATATAATTAGGTAGTTTCTCTTTGTGTTACGTAAGAATACACATATGTGATCCTCGGGTGTCATATGCAAGCAACCTAGTGGTGTGTCAGTGTAGGGAAATGCAATGAAATATGCGTTATTTTGAAAAAAAGGATAAAATAGTACCAAAAATGGTAGAGAATAAGGTACTTTGTTTCAGCCATAGGGACCCGGGTTCGCGACCGCTATGAGAGAAGTGCTTGTACTCGAGTTTGAGCTTTATTTCGTGAAAATATGTTAAATGGTTCTTAAGATATAGACCAAAACAGATTATAATACACGACAATTAGTAACAATTCAATATGCACATAATGACATATAATATATTGTTAGACGGTTGCCAGCCAACATTTTTACGTGAAATAAGAAAATTAAAACAAAATTGAATAGCTCCGTGGTAATTGGAATCAATTTTTGACAAAAGGTGTGCGTCATGTGATCTCATTGAATAGGTAAGGGTTATAGTCGTTCATATAGAATATATGTTTCTAACTTCATTATTTTATGCTCTTTCTGCTAATTTGTGCCTTTCGTACCTATACTGATGTGTAGAATATGAAAACAACATATTTTGTTCTTACATTGAAAATATATATACAGGGTGCATCAAAATAAACCGTTGCAGAAGACAAGATAACACTTCGATTTCAGAAAGTTTTAAAAGTTTGATATAATTAGGTAGTTTCTCTTTGTGTTACGTAAAAATACACATATGTGATCCTCGGGTGTCATATGCAAGCAACCTAGTGGTGTGTCAGTGTAGGGAAATGCAGTGAAATATGCGTTATTTTGAAAAAAAAGGATAAAATAGTACCAAAAATGGTAGAGAATAAGGTACTTTGTTTCAGCCATAGGGACCCGGTTTCGCGACCGCTATGAGAGAAGTGCTTGTACTCGAGTTTGAGCTTTATTTCGTGAAAATATGTTAAATGGTTCTTAAGATATAGACCAAAACAGATTATAATACACGACAATTAGTAACAATTCAATATGCACATAATGACATATAATATATTGTTAGACGGTTGCCAGCCAACATTTTTACGTGAAATAAGAAAATTAAAACAAAATTGAATAGCTCCGTGGTAATTGGAATCAATTTTTGACAGAAGGTGTGCGTAATGTGATCTCATTGAAAAGGTAAGGGTTATAGTCGTTCATGTAGAATATATGTTTCTAACTTCATTATTTTATGCTCTTTCTGCTAATTTGTGCCTTTCGTACCTATCCTGATGTGTAGAATATGAAAACAACATATTTTGTTCTTACATTGAAAATATATATCCAGGGTGCATCAAAATAAACCGTTGCAGAAGACAAGATAACACTTCGATTTCAGAAAGTTTTAAAAGTTTGATATAATTAGGTAGTTTCTCTTTGTGTTACGTAAAAATACACATATGTGATCCTCGGGTGTCATATTCAAGCAACCTAGTGGTGTGTCAGTGTAGGGAAATGCAGTGAAATATGCGTTATTTTGAAAAAAAGAATAAAATAGTACCAAAAATGGTAGAGAATAAGGCACTTTGTTTCAGCCATAGGGACCCGGGTTCGCGACCGCTATGAGAGAAGTGCTTGTACTCGAGTTTGAGCTTTATTTCGTGAAAATATGTTAAATGGTTCATAAGATATAGACTAAAACACATTATAATACACGACAATTAGTAACAATTCAATATGCACATAATGACATATAATATATTGTTAGACGGTTGCCAGCCAACATTTTTACGTGAAATAAGAGAATTAAAACAAAATTGAATAGCTCCGTGGTAATTGGAATCAATTTTTGACAGAAGGTGTGCGTCATGTGATCTCATTGAAAAGGTAAGGGTTATAGTCGTTCATGTAGAATATATGTTTCTAACTTCATTATTTTATGCTCTTTCTGCTAATTTGTGCCTTTCGTACCTATCCTGATGTGTAGAATATGAAAACAACATATTTTGTTCTTACATTGAAAATATATATACAGGGTGCATCAAAATAAACCGTTGCAGAAGACAAGATAACACTTCGATTTCAGAAAGTTTTAAAAGTTTGATATAATTAGGTAGTTTCTCTTTGTGTTACGTAAAAATACACATATGTGATCCACGGGTGTCATATGCAAGCAACCTAGTGGTGTGTCAGTGTAGGGAAATGCAGTGAAATATGCGTTATTTTGAAAAAAAGAATAAAATAGTACCAAAAAATGGTAGAGAATAAGGTACTTTGTTTCAGCCATAGGGACCCGGGTTCGCGACCGCTATGAGAGAAGTGCTTGTACTCGAGTTTGAGCTTCATTTCGTGAAAATATGTTAAATGGTTCTTAAGATATAGACTAAAACACATTATAATACACGACAATTAGTAACAATTCAATATGCAAAAATGACATATAATATATTGTTAGACGGTTGCCAGCCAACATTTTTACGTTAAATAAGAAAATTAAAACAAAATTGAATAGCTCCGTGGTAATTGGAATCAATTTTTGACAGAAGGTGTGCGTCATGTGATCTCATTGAAAAGGTAAGGGTTATAGTCGTTCATGTAGAATATATGTTTCTAACTTCATTATTTTATGCTCTTTCTGCTAATTTGTGCCTTTCGTACCTATCCTGATGTGTAGAATATGAAAACAACATATTTTGTTCTTACATTGAAAATATATATACAGGGTGCATCAAAATAAACCGTTGCAGAAGACAAGATAACACTTCGATTTCAGAAAGTTTTAAAAGTTTGATATAATTAGGTAGTTTCTCTTTGTGTTACGTAAGAATACACATATGTGATCCTCGGGTGTCATATGCAAGCAACCTAGTGGTGTGTCAGTGTAGGGAAATGCAATGAAATATGCGTTATTTTGAAAAAAAGAATAAAATAGTACCAAAAATGGTAGAGAATAAGGTACTTTGTTTCAGCCATAGGGACCCGGGTTCGCGACCGCTATGAGAGAAGTGCTTGTACTCGAGTTTGAGCTTTATTTCGTGAAAATATGTTAAATGGTTCTTAAGATATAGACCAAAACAGATTATAATACACGACAATTAGTAACAATTCAATATGCACATAATGACATATAATATATTGTTAGACGGTTGCCAGCCAACATTTTTACGTGAAATAAGAAAATTAAAACAAAATTGAATAGCTCCGTGGTAATTGGAATCAATTTTTGACAAAAGGTGTGCGTCATGTGATCTCATTGAAAAGGTAAGTTTTATAGTCGTTCATGTAGAATATATGTTTCTAACTTCATTATTTTATGCTCTTTCTGCTAATTTGTGCCTTTCGTACCTATCCTGATGTGTAGAATATGAAAACAACATATTTTGTTCTTACATTGAAAATATATATCCAGGGTGCATCAAAATAAACCGTTGCAGAAGACAAGATAACACTTCGATTTCAGAAAGTTTTAAAAGTTTGATATAATTAGGTAGTTTCTCTTTGTGTTACGTAAGAATACACATATGTGATCCTCGGGTGTCATATGCAAGCAACCTAGTGGTGTGTCAGTGTAGGGAAATGCAATGAAATATGCGTTATTTTGAAAAAAAGAATAAAATAGTACCAAAAATGGTAGAGAATAAGGTACTTTGTTTCAGCCATAGGGACCCGGGTTCGCGACCGCTATGAGAGAAGTGCTTGTACTCGAGTTTGAGCTTTATTTCGTGAAAATATGTTAAATGGTTCTTAAGATATAGACCAAAACAGATTATAATACACGACAATTAGTAACAATTCAATATGCACATAATGACATATAATATATTGTTAGACGGTTGCCAGCCAACATTTTTACGTGAAATAAGAAAATTAAAACAAAATTGAATAGCTCCGTGGTAATTGGAATCAATTTTTGACAAAAGGTGTGCGTCATGTGATCTCATTGAAAAGGTAAGGGTTATAGTCGTTCATGTAGAATATATGTTTCTAACTTCATTATTTTATGCTCTTTCTGCTAATTTGTGCCTTTCGTACCTATCCTGATGTGTAGAATATGAAAACAACATATTTTGTTCTTACATTGAAAATATATATACAGGGTGCATCAAAATAAACCGTTGCAGAAGACAAGATAACACTTCGATTTCAGAAAGTTTTAAAAGTTTGATATAATTAGGTAGTTTCTCTTTGTGTTACGTAAGAATACACATATGTGATCCTCGGGTGTCATATGCAAGCAACCTAGTGGTGTGTCAGTGTAGGGAAATGCAATGAAATATGCGTTATTTTGAAAAAAAGAATAAAATAGTACCAAAAATGGTAGAGAATAAGGTACTTTGTTTCAGCCATAGGGACCCGGGTTCGCGACCGCTATGAGAGAAGTGCTTGTACTCGAGTTTGAGCTTTATTTCGTGAAAATATGTTAAATGGTTCTTAAGATATAGACCAAAACAGATTATAATACACGACAATTAGTAACAATTCAATATGCACATAATGACATATAATATATTGTTAGACGGTTGCCAGCCAACATTTTTACGTGAAATAAGAAAATTAAAACAAAATTGAATAGCTCCGTGGTAATTGGAATCAATTTTTGACAAAAGGTGTGCGTCATGTGATCTCATTGAAAAGGTAAGTTTTATAGTCGTTCATGTAGAATATATGTTTCTAACTTCATTATTTTATGCTCTTTCTGCTAATTTGTGCCTTTCGTACCTATCCTGATGTGTAGAATATGAAAACAACATATTTTGTTCTTACATTGAAAATATATATCCAGGGTGCATCAAAATAAACCGTTGCAGAAGACAAGATAACACTTCGATTTCAGAAAGTTTTAAAAGTTTGATATAATTAGGTAGTTTCTCTTTGTGTTACGTAAGAATACACATATGTGATCCTCGGGTGTCATATGCAAGCAACCTAGTGGTGTGTCAGTGTAGGGAAATGCAATGAAATATGCGTTATTTTGAAAAAAAAAAGGATAAAATAGTACCTAAAATGGTAGAGAATAAGGTACTTTGTTTCAGCCATAGGGACCCGGTTTCGCGACCGCTATGAGAGAAGTGCTTGTACTCGAGTTTGAGCTTTATTTCGTGAAAATATGTTAAATGGTTCTTAAGATATAGACCAAAACAGATTATAATACACGACAATTAGTAACAATTCAATATGCACATAATGACATATAATATATTGTTAGACGGTTGCCAGCCAACATTTTTACGTGAAATAAGAAAATTAAAAGAAAATTGAATAGCTCCGTGGTAATTGGAATCAATTTTTGACAGAAGATGTGCGTCATGTGATCTCATTGATAAGGTACGGGTTATAGTCGTTCATGTAGAATATATGTTTCTAACTTCATTACTTTATGCTCTTTCTGCTAATTTGTGCCTTTCGTACCTATCCTGATGTGTAGAATATGAAAACAACATATTTTGTTCTTACATTGAAAATATATATACAGGGTACATCAAAATAAACCGTTGCAGAAGACAAGTTAACACTTCGATTTCAGAAAGTTTTAAAAGTTTGATATAATTAGGTAGTTTCTCTTTGTGTTACGTAAAAATACACATATGTGATCCTCGGGTGTCTAATGCAAGCAACCTAGTGGTGTGTCAGTGTAGGGAAATGCCGTGAAATATGCGTTATTTTGAAAAAAAGAATAAAATAGTACCAAAAATGGTAGAGAATAAGGTACTTTGTTTCAGCCATAGGGACCCGGGTTCGCGACCGCTATGAGAGAAGTGCTTGTACTCGAGTTTGAGCTTTATTTCGTGAAAATATGTTAAATGGTTCTTAAGATATAGACCAAAACAGATTATAATACACGACAATTAGTAACAATTCAATATGCACATAATGACATATAATATATTGTTAGACGATTGCCAGCCAACATTTTTACGTGAAATAAGAAAATTAAAACAAAATTGAATAGCTCCGTGGTAATTGGAATCAATTTTTGACAGAAGGTGTGCGTAATGTGATCTCATTGAAAAGGTAAGGGTTATAGTCGTTCATGTAGAATATATGTTTCTAACTTCATTATTTTATGCTCTTTCTGCTAATTTGTGCCTTTCGTACCTATCCTGATGTGTAGAATATGAAAACAACATATTTTGTTCTTACATTGAATATATATATACAGGGTGCATCAAAATAAACCGTTGCAGAATACAAGATAACACTTCGATTTCAGAAAGTTTTAAAAGTTTGATATAATTAGGTAGTTTCTCTTTGTGTTACGTAAAAATACACATATGTGATCCTCGGGTGTCATATGCAAGCAACCTAGTGGTGTGTCAGTGTAGGGAAATGCAGTGAAATATGCGTTATTTTGAAAAAAAGAATATAATAGTACCAAAAATGGTAGAGAATAAGGTACATTGTTTCAGCCATAGGGACCCGGGTTCGCGACCGCTATGAGAGAAGTGCTTGTACTCGAGTTTGAGCTTTATTTCGTGAAAATATGTTAAATGGTTCTTAAGATATAGACCAAAACAGATTATAATACACGACAATTAGTAACAATTCAATATGCACATAATGACATATAATATATTGTTAGACGGTTGCCAGCCAACATTTTTACGTGAAATAAGAAAATTAAAACAAAATTGAATAGCTCCGTGGTAATTGGAATCAATTTTTGACAAAAGGTGTGCGTCATGTGATCTCATTGAATAGGTAAGGGTTATAGTCGTTCATATAGAATATATGTTTCTAACTTCATTATTTTATGCTCTTTCTGCTAATTTGTGCCTTTCGTACCTATCCTGATGTGTAGAATATGAAAACAACATATTTTGTTCTTACATTGAAAATATATATACAGGGTGCATCAAAATAAACCGTTGCAGAAGACAAGATAACACTTCGATTTCAGAAAGTTTTAAAAGTTTGATATAATTAGGTAGTTTCTCTTTGTGTTACGTAAAAATACACATATGTGATCCTCGGGTGTCATATGCAAGCAACCTAGTGGTGTGTCAGTGTAGGGAAATGCAGTGAAATATGCGTTATTTTGAAAAAAAAGGATAAAATAGTACCAAAAATGGTAGAGAATAAGGTACTTTGTTTCAGCCATAGGGACCCGGTTTCGCGACCGCTATGAGAGAAGTGCTTGTACTCGAGTTTGAGCTTTATTTCGTGAAAATATGTTAAATGGTTCTTAAGATATAGACCAAAACAGATTATAATACACGACAATTAGTAACAATTCAATATGCACATAATGACATATAATATATTGTTAGACGGTTGCCAGCCAACATTTTTACGTGAAATAAGAAAATTAAAACAAAATTGAATAGCTCCGTGGTAATTGGAATCAATTTTTGACAGAAGGTGTGCGTAATGTGATCTCATTGAAAAGGTAAGGGTTATAGTCGTTCATGTAGAATATATGTTTCTAACTTCATTATTTTATGCTCTTTCTGCTAATTTGTGCCTTTCGTACCTATCCTGATGTGTAGAATATGAAAACAACATATTTTGTTCTTACATTGAAAATATATATCCAGGGTGCATCAAAATAAACCGTTGCAGAAGACAAGATAACACTTCGATTTCAGAAAGTTTTAAAAGTTTGATATAATTAGGTAGTTTCTCTTTGTGTTACGTAAAAATACACATATGTGATCCTCGGGTGTCATATTCAAGCAACCTAGTGGTGTGTCAGTGTAGGGAAATGCAGTGAAATATGCGTTATTTTGAAAAAAAGAATAAAATAGTACCAAAAATGGTAGAGAATAAGGCACTTTGTTTCAGCCATAGGGACCCGGGTTCGCGACCGCTATGAGAGAAGTGCTTGTACTCGAGTTTGAGCTTTATTTCGTGAAAATATGTTAAATGGTTCATAAGATATAGACTAAAACACATTATAATACACGACAATTAGTAACAATTCAATATGCACATAATGACATATAATATATTGTTAGACGGTTGCCAGCCAACATTTTTACGTGAAATAAGAGAATTAAAACAAAATTGAATAGCTCCGTGGTAATTGGAATCAATTTTTGACAGAAGGTGTGCGTCATGTGATCTCATTGAAAAGGTAAGGGTTATAGTCGTTCATGTAGAATATATGTTTCTAACTTCATTATTTTATGCTCTTTCTGCTAATTTGTGCCTTTCGTACCTATCCTGATGTGTAGAATATGAAAACAACATATTTTGTTCTTACATTGAAAATATATATACAGGGTGCATCAAAATAAACCGTTGCAGAAGACAAGATAACACTTCGATTTCAGAAAGTTTTAAAAGTTTGATATAATTAGGTAGTTTCTCTTTGTGTTACGTAAAAATACACATATGTGATCCACGGGTGTCATATGCAAGCAACCTAGTGGTGTGTCAGTGTAGGGAAATGCAGTGAAATATGCGTTATTTTGAAAAAAAGAATAAAATAGTACCAAAAAATGGTAGAGAATAAGGTACTTTGTTTCAGCCATAGGGACCCGGGTTCGCGACAGCTATGAGAGAAGTGCTTGTACTCGAGTTTGAGCTTCATTTCGTGAAAATATGTTAAATGGTTCTTAAGATATAGACTAAAACACATTATAATACACGACAATTAGTAACAATTCAATATGCAAAAATGACATATAATATATTGTTAGACGGTTGCCAGCCAACATTTTTACGTTAAATAAGAAAATTAAAACAAAATTGAATAGCTCCGTGGTAATTGGAATCAATTTTTGACAGAAGGTGTGCGTCATGTGATCTCATTGAAAAGGTAAGGGTTATAGTCGTTCATGTAGAATATATGTTTCTAACTTCATTATTTTATGCTCTTTCTGCTAATTTGTGCCTTTCGTACCTATCCTGATGTGTAGAATATGAAAACAACATATTTTGTTCTTACATTGAAAATATATATACAGGGTGCATCAAAATAAACCGTTGCAGAAGACAAGATAACACTTCGATTTCAGAAAGTTTTAAAAGTTTGATATAATTAGGTAGTTTCTCTTTGTGTTACGTAAGAATACACATATGTGATCCTCGGGTGTCATATGCAAGCAACCTAGTGGTGTGTCAGTGTAGGGAAATGCAGTGAAATATGCGTTATTTTGAAAAAAAGAATAAAATAGTACCAAAAATGGTAGAGAATAAGGTACTTTGTTTCAGCCATAGGGACCCGGGTTCGCGACCGCTATGAGAGAAGTGCTTGTACTCGAGTTTGAGCTTTATTTCGTGAAAATATGTTAAATGGTTCTTAAGATATAGACCAAAACAGATTATAATACACGACAATTAGTAACAATTCAATATGCACATAATGACATATAATATATTGTTAGACGGTTGCCAGCCAACATTTTTACGTGAAATAAGAAAATTAAAACAAAATTGAATAGCTCCGTGGTAATTGGAATCAATTTTTGACAAAAGGTGTGCGTCATGTGATCTCATTGAAAAGGTAAGTTTTATAGTCGTTCATGTAGAATATATGTTTCTAACTTCATTATTTTATGCTCTTTCTGCTAATTTGTGCCTTTCGTACCTATCCTGATGTGTAGAATATGAAAACAACATATTTTGTTCTTACATTGAAAATATATATCCAGGGTGCATCAAAATAAACCGTTGCAGAAGACAAGATAACACTTCGATTTCAGAAAGTTTTAAAAGTTTGATATAATTAGGTAGTTTCTCTTTGTGTTACGTAAGAATACACATATGTGATCCTCGGGTGTCATATGCAAGCAACCTAGTGGTGTGTCAGTGTAGGGAAATGCAATGAAATATGCGTTATTTTGAAAAAAAGAATAAAATAGTACCAAAAATGGTAGAGAATAAGGTACTTTGTTTCAGCCATAGGGACCCGGGTTCGCGACCGCTATGAGAGAAGTGCTTGTACTCGAGTTTGAGCTTTATTTCGTGAAAATATGTTAAATGGTTCTTAAGATATAGACCAAAACAGATTATAATACACGACAATTAGTAACAATTCAATATGCACATAATGACATATAATATATTGTTAGACGGTTGCCAGCCAACATTTTTACGTGAAATAAGAAAATTAAAACAAAATTGAATAGCTCCGTGGTAATTGGAATCAATTTTTGACAAAAGGTGTGCGTCATGTGATCTCATTGAAAAGGTAAGTTTTATAGTCGTTCATGTAGAATATATGTTTCTAACTTCATTATTTTATGCTCTTTCTGCTAATTTGTGCCTTTCGTACCTATCCTGATGTGTAGAATATGAAAACAACATATTTTGTTCTTACATTGAAAATATATATCCAGGGTGCATCAAAATAAACCGTTGCAGAAGACAAGATAACACTTCGATTTCAGAAAGTTTTAAAAGTTTGATATAATTAGGTAGTTTCTCTTTGTGTTACGTAAGAATACACATATGTGATCCTCGGGTGTCATATGCAAGCAACCTAGTGGTGTGTCAGTGTAGGGAAATGCAATGAAATATGCGTTATTTTGAAAAAAAAAGGATAAAATAGTACCTAAAATGGTAGAGAATAAGGTACTTTGTTTCAGCCATAGGGACCCGGTTTCGCGACCGCTATGAGAGAAGTGCTTGTACTCGAGTTTGAGCTTTATTTCGTGAAAATATGTTAAATGGTTCTTAAGATATAGACCAAAACAGATTATAATACACGACAATTAGTAACAATTCAATATGCACATAATGACATATAATATATTGTTAGACGGTTGCCAGCCAACATTTTTACGTGAAATAAGAAAATTAAAAGAAAATTGAATAGCTCCGTGGTAATTGGAATCAATTTTTGACAGAAGATGTGCGTCATGTGATCTCATTGAAAAGGTACGGGTTATAGTCGTTCATGTAGAATATATGTTTCTAACTTCATTACTTTATGCTCTTTCTGCTAATTTGTGCCTTTCGTACCTATCCTGATGTGTAGAATATGAAAACAACATATTTTGTTCTTACATTGAAAATATATATACAGGGTACATCAAAATAAACCGTTGCAGAAGACAAGTTAACACTTCGATTTCAGAAAGTTTTAAAAGTTTGATATAATTAGGTAGTTTCTCTTTGTGTTACGTAAAAATACACATATGTGATCCTCGGGTGTCTAATGCAAGCAACCTAGTGGTGTGTCAGTGTAGGGAAATGCCGTGAAATATGCGTTATTTTGAAAAAAAGAATAAAATAGTACCAAAAATGGTAGAGAATAAGGTACTTTGTTTCAGCCATAGGGACCCGGGTTCGCGACCGCTATGAGAGAAGTGCTTGTACTCGAGTTTGAGCTTTATTTCGTGAAAATATGTTAAATGGTTCTTAAGATATAGACCAAAACAGATTATAATACACGACAATTAGTAACAATTCAATATGCACATAATGACATATAATATATTGTTAGACGATTGCCAGCCAACATTTTTACGTGAAATAAGAAAATTAAAACAAAATTGAATAGCTCCGTGGTAATTGGAATCAATTTTTGACAGAAGGTGTGCGTAATGTGATCTCATTGAAAAGGTAAGGGTTATAGTCGTTCATGTAGAATATATGTTTCTAACTTCATTATTTTATGCTCTTTCTGCTAATTTGTGCCTTTCGTACCTATCCTGATGTGTAGAATATGAAAACAACATATTTTGTTCTTACATTGAATATATATATACAGGGTGCATCAAAATAAACCGTTGCAGAATACAAGATAACACTTCGATTTCAGAAAGTTTTAAAAGTTTGATATAATTAGGTAGTTTCTCTTTGTGTTACGTAAAAATACACATATGTGATCCTCGGGTGTCATATGCAAGCAACCTAGTGGTGTGTCAGTGTAGCGAAATGCAGTGAAATATGCGTTATTTTGAAAAAAAGAATATAATAGTACCAAAAATGGTAGAGAATAAGGTACTTTGTTTCAGCCATAGGGACCCGGGTTCGCGACCGCTATGAGAGAAGTGCTTGTACTCGAGTTTGAGCTTTATTTCGTGAAAATATGTTAAATGGTTCTTAAGATATAGACCAAAACAGATTATAATACACGACAATTAGTAACAATTCAATATGCACATAATGACATATAATATATTGTTAGACGGTTGCCAGCCAACATTTTTACGTGAAATAAGAAAATTAAAAGAAAATTGAATAGCTCCGTGGTAATTGGAATCAATTTTTGACAGAAGATGTGCGTCATGTGATCTCATTGAAAAGGTACGGGTTATAGTCGTTCATGTAGAATATATGTTTCTAACTTCATTACTTTATGCTCTTTCTGCTAATTTGTGCCTTTCGTACCTATCCTGATGTGTAGAATATGAAAACAACATATTTTGTTCTTACATTGAAAATATATATACAGGGTACATCAAAATAAACCGTTGCAGAAGACAAGTTAACACTTCGATTTCAGAAAGTTTTAAAAGTTTGATATAATTAGGTAGTTTCTCTTTGTGTTACGTAAAAATACACATATGTGATCCTCGGGTGTCTAATGCAAGCAACCTAGTGGTGTGTCAGTGTAGGGAAATGCCGTGAAATATGCGTTATTTTGAAAAAAAGAATAAAATAGTACCAAAAATGGTAGAGAATAAGGTACTTTGTTTCAGCCATAGGGACCCGGGTTCGCGACCGCTATGAGAGAAGTGCTTGTACTCGAGTTTGAGCTTTATTTCGTGAAAATATGTTAAATGGTTCTTAAGATATAGACCAAAACAGATTATAATACACGACAATTAGTAACAATTCAATATGCACATAATGACATATAATATATTGTTAGACGATTGCCAGCCAACATTTTTACGTGAAATAAGAAAATTAAAACAAAATTGAATAGCTCCGTGGTAATTGGAATCAATTTTTGACAGAAGGTGTGCGTAATGTGATCTCATTGAAAAGGTAAGGGTTATAGTCGTTCATGTAGAATATATGTTTCTAACTTCATTATTTTATGCTCTTTCTGCTAATTTGTGCCTTTCGTACCTATCCTGATGTGTAGAATATGAAAACAACATATTTTGTTCTTACATTGAATATATATATACAGGGTGCATCAAAATAAACCGTTGCAGAAGACAAGATAACACTTCGATTTCAGAAAGTTTTAAAAGTTTGATATAATTAGGTAGTTTCTCTTTGTGTTACGTAAAAATACACATATGTGATCCTCGGGTGTCATATGCAAGCAACCTAGTGGTGTGTCAGTGTAGGGAAATGCAGTGAAATATGCGTTATTTTGAAAAAAAGAATATAATAGTACCAAAAATGGTAGAGAATAAGGTACTTTGTTTCAGCCATAGGGACCCGGTTTCGCGACCGCTATGAGAGAAGTGCTTGTACTCGAGTTTGAGCTTTATTTCGTGAAAATATGTTAAATGGTTCTTAAGATATAGACCAAAACAGATTATAATACACGACAATTAGTAACAATTCAATATGCACATAATGACATATAATATATTGTTAGACGGTTGCCAGCCAACATTTTTACGTGAAATAAGAAAATTAAAACAAAATTGAATAGCTCCGTGGTAATTGGAATCAATTTTTGACAAAAGGTGTGCGTCATGTGATCTCATTGAAAAGGTAAGTTTTATAGTCGTTCATGTAGAATATATGTTTCTAACTTCATTATTTTATGCTCTTTCTGCTAATTTGTGCCTTTCGTACCTATCCTGATGTGTAGAATATGAAAACAACATATTTTGTTCTTACATTGAAAATATATATCCAGGGTGCATCAAAATAAACCGTTGCAGAAGACAAGATAACACTTCGATTTCAGAAAGTTTTAAAAGTTTGATATAATTAGGTAGTTTCTCTTTGTGTTACGTAAGAATACACATATGTGATCCTCGGGTGTCATATGCAAGCAACCTAGTGGTGTGTCAGTGTAGGGAAATGCAATGAAATATGCGTTATTTTGAAAAAAAAAGGATAAAATAGTACCTAAAATGGTAGAGAATAAGGTACTTTGTTTCAGCCATAGGGACCCGGTTTCGCGACCGCTATGAGAGAAGTGCTTGTACTCGAGTTTGAGCTTTATTTCGTGAAAATATGTTAAATGGTTCTTAAGATATAGACCAAAACAGATTATAATACACGACAATTAGTAACAATTCAATATGCACATAATGACATATAATATATTGTTAGACGGTTGCCAGCCAACATTTTTACGTGAAATAAGAAAATTAAAAGAAAATTGAATAGCTCCGTGGTAATTGGAATCAATTTTTGACAGAAGATGTGCGTCATGTGATCTCATTGAAAAGGTACGGGTTATAGTCGTTCATGTAGAATATATGTTTCTAACTTCATTACTTTATGCTCTTTCTGCTAATTTGTGCCTTTCGTACCTATCCTGATGTGTAGAATATGAAAACAACATATTTTGTTCTTACATTGAAAATATATATACAGGGTACATCAAAATAAACCGTTGCAGAAGACAAGTTAACACTTCGATTTCAGAAAGTTTTAAAAGTTTGATATAATTAGGTAGTTTCTCTTTGTGTTACGTAAAAATACACATATGTGATCCTCGGGTGTCTAATGCAAGCAACCTAGTGGTGTGTCAGTGTAGGGAAATGCCGTGAAATATGCGTTATTTTGAAAAAAAGAATAAAATAGTACCAAAAATGGTAGAGAATAAGGTACTTTGTTTCAGCCATAGGGACCCGGGTTCGCGACCGCTATGAGAGAAGTGCTTGTACTCGAGTTTGAGCTTTATTTCGTGAAAATATGTTAAATGGTTCTTAAGATATAGACCAAAACAGATTATAATACACGACAATTAGTAACAATTCAATATGCACATAATGACATATAATATATTGTTAGACGATTGCCAGCCAACATTTTTACGTGAAATAAGAAAATTAAAACAAAATTGAATAGCTCCGTGGTAATTGGAATCAATTTTTGACAGAAGGTGTGCGTAATGTGATCTCATTGAAAAGGTAAGGGTTATAGTCGTTCATGTAGAATATATGTTTCTAACTTCATTATTTTATGCTCTTTCTGCTAATTTGTGCCTTTCGTACCTATCCTGATGTGTAGAATATGAAAACAACATATTTTGTTCTTACATTGAATATATATATACAGGGTGCATCAAAATAAACCGTTGCAGAATACAAGATAACACTTCGATTTCAGAAAGTTTTAAAAGTTTGATATAATTAGGTAGTTTCTCTTTGTGTTACGTAAAAATACACATATGTGATCCTCGGGTGTCATATGCAAGCAACCTAGTGGTGTGTCAGTGTAGGGAAATGCAGTGAAATATGCGTTATTTTGAAAAAAAGAATATAATAGTACCAAAAATGGTAGAGAATAAGGTACTTTGTTTCAGCCATAGGGACCCGGGTTCGCGACCGCTATGAGAGAAGTGCTTGTACTCGAGTTTGAGCTTTATTTCGTGAAAATATGTTAAATGGTTCTTAAGATATAGACCAAAACAGATTATAATACACGACAATTAGTAACAATTCAATATGCACATAATGACATATAATATATTGTTAGACGGTTGCCAGCCAACATTTTTACGTGAAATAAGAAAATTAAAACAAAATTGAATAGCTCCGTGGTAATTGGAATCAATTTTTGACAAAAGGTGTGCGTCATGTGATCTCATTGAAAAGGTAAGTTTTATAGTCGTTCATGTAGAATATATGTTTCTAACTTCATTATTTTATGCTCTTTCTGCTAATTTGTGCCTTTCGTACCTATCCTGATGTGTAGAATATGAAAACAACATATTTTGTTCTTACATTGAAAATATATATCCAGGGTGCATCAAAATAAACCGTTGCAGAAGACAAGATAACACTTCGATTTCAGAAAGTTTTAAAAGTTTGATATAATTAGGTAGTTTCTCTTTGTGTTACGTAAGAATACACATATGTGATCCTCGGGTGTCATATGCAAGCAACCTAGTGGTGTGTCAGTGTAGGGAAATGCAATGAAATATGCGTTATTTTGAAAAAAAAAGGATAAAATAGTACCTAAAATGGTAGAGAATAAGGTACTTTGTTTCAGCCATAGGGACCCGGTTTCGCGACCGCTATGAGAGAAGTGCTTGTACTCGAGTTTGAGCTTTATTTCGTGAAAATATGTTAAATGGTTCTTAAGATATAGACCAAAACAGATTATAATACACGACAATTAGTAACAATTCAATATGCACATAATGACATATAATATATTGTTAGACGGTTGCCAGCCAACATTTTTACGTGAAATAAGAAAATTAAAAGAAAATTGAATAGCTCCGTGGTAATTGGAATCAATTTTTGACAGAAGATGTGCGTCATGTGATCTCATTGAAAAGGTACGGGTTATAGTCGTTCATGTAGAATATATGTTTCTAACTTCATTACTTTATGCTCTTTCTGCTAATTTGTGCCTTTCGTACCTATCCTGATGTGTAGAATATGAAAACAACATATTTTGTTCTTACATTGAAAATATATATACAGGGTACATCAAAATAAACCGTTGCAGAAGACAAGTTAACACTTCGATTTCAGAAAGTTTTAAAAGTTTGATATAATTAGGTAGTTTCTCTTTGTGTTACGTAAAAATACACATATGTGATCCTCGGGTGTCTAATGCAAGCAACCTAGTGGTGTGTCAGTGTAGGGAAATGCCGTGAAATATGCGTTATTTTGAAAAAAAGAATAAAATAGTACCAAAAATGGTAGAGAATAAGGTACTTTGTTTCAGCCATAGGGACCCGGGTTCGCGACCGCTATGAGAGAAGTGCTTGTACTCGAGTTTGAGCTTTATTTCGTGAAAATATGTTAAATGGTTCTTAAGATATAGACCAAAACAGATTATAATACACGACAATTAGTAACAATTCAATATGCACATAATGACATATAATATATTGTTAGACGATTGCCAGCCAACATTTTTACGTGAAATAAGAAAATTAAAACAAAATTGAATAGCTCCGTGGTAATTGGAATCAATTTTTGACAGAAGGTGTGCGTAATGTGATCTCATTGAAAAGGTAAGGGTTATAGTCGTTCATGTAGAATATATGTTTCTAACTTCATTATTTTATGCTCTTTCTGCTAATTTGTGCCTTTCGTACCTATCCTGATGTGTAGAATATGAAAACAACATATTTTGTTCTTACATTGAATATATATATACAGGGTGCATCAAAATAAACCGTTGCAGAATACAAGATAACACTTCGATTTCAGAAAGTTTTAAAAGTTTGATATAATTAGGTAGTTTCTCTTTGTGTTACGTAAAAATACACATATGTGATCCTCGGGTGTCATATGCAAGCAACCTAGTGGTGTGTCAGTGTAGGGAAATGCAATGAAATATGCGTTATTTTGAAAAAAAGAATAAAATAGTACCAAAAATGGTAGAGAATAAGGTACTTTGTTTCAGCCATAGGGACCCGGGTTCGCGACCGCTATGAGAGAAGTGCTTGTACTCGAGTTTGAGCTTTATTTCGTGAAAATATGTTAAATGGTTCTTAAGATATAGACCAAAACAGATTATAATACACGACAATTAGTAACAATTCAATATGCACATAATGACATATAATATATTGTTAGACGGTTGCCAGCCAACATTTTTACGTGAAATAAGAAAATTAAAACAAAATTGAATAGCTCCGTGGTAATTGGAATCAATTTTTGACAAAAGGTGTGCGTCATGTGATCTCATTGAAAAGGTAAGTTTTATAGTCGTTCATGTAGAATATATGTTTCTAACTTCATTATTTTATGCTCTTTCTGCTAATTTGTGCCTTTCGTACCTATCCTGATGTGTAGAATATGAAAACAACATATTTTGTTCTTACATTGAAAATATATATACAGGGTACATCAAAATAAACCGTTGCAGAAGACAAGTTAACACTTCGATTTCAGAAAGTTTTAAAAGTTTGATATAATTAGGTAGTTTCTCTTTGTGTTACGTAAAAATACACATATGTGATCCTCGGGTGTCTAATGCAAGCAACCTAGTGGTGTGTCAGTGTAGGGAAATGCCGTGAAATATGCGTTATTTTGAAAAAAAGAATAAAATAGTACCAAAAATGGTAGAGAATAAGGTACTTTGTTTCAGCCATAGGGACCCGGGTTCGCGACCGCTATGAGAGAAGTGCTTGTACTCGAGTTTGAGCTTTATTTCGTGAAAATATGTTAAATGGTTCTTAAGATATAGACCAAAACAGATTATAATACACGACAATTAGTAACAATTCAATATGCACATAATGACATATAATATATTGTTAGACGATTGCCAGCCAACATTTTTACGTGAAATAAGAAAATTAAAACAAAATTGAATAGCTCCGTGGTAATTGGAATCAATTTTTGACAGAAGGTGTGCGTAATGTGATCTCATTGAAAAGGTAAGGGTTATAGTCGTTCATGTAGAATATATGTTTCTAACTTCATTATTTTATGCTCTTTCTGCTAATTTGTGCCTTTCGTACCTATCCTGATGTGTAGAATATGAAAACAACATATTTTGTTCTTACATTGAATATATATATACAGGGTGCATCAAAATAAACCGTTGCAGAATACAAGATAACACTTCGATTTCAGAAAGTTTTAAAAGTTTGATATAATTAGGTAGTTTCTCTTTGTGTTACGTAAAAATACACATATGTGATCCTCGGGTGTCATATGCAAGCAACCTAGTGGTGTGTCAGTGTAGCGAAATGCAGTGAAATATGCGTTATTTTGAAAAAAAGAATATAATAGTACCAAAAATGGTAGAGAATAAGGTACTTTGTTTCAGCCATAGGGACCCGGGTTCGCGACCGCTATGAGAGAAGTGCTTGTACTCGAGTTTGAGCTTTATTTCGTGAAAATATGTTAAATGGTTCTTAAGATATAGACCAAAACAGATTATAATACACGACAATTAGTAACAATTCAATATGCACATAATGACATATAATATATTGTTAGACGGTTGCCAGCCAACATTTTTACGTGAAATAAGAAAATTAAAAGAAAATTGAATAGCTCCGTGGTAATTGGAATCAATTTTTGACAGAAGATGTGCGTCATGTGATCTCATTGAAAAGGTACGGGTTATAGTCGTTCATGTAGAATATATGTTTCTAACTTCATTACTTTATGCTCTTTCTGCTAATTTGTGCCTTTCGTACCTATCCTGATGTGTAGAATATGAAAACAACATATTTTGTTCTTACATTGAAAATATATATACAGGGTACATCAAAATAAACCGTTGCAGAAGACAAGTTAACACTTCGATTTCAGAAAGTTTTAAAAGTTTGATATAATTAGGTAGTTTCTCTTTGTGTTACGTAAAAATACACATATGTGATCCTCGGGTGTCTAATGCAAGCAACCTAGTGGTGTGTCAGTGTAGGGAAATGCCGTGAAATATGCGTTATTTTGAAAAAAAGAATAAAATAGTACCAAAAATGGTAGAGAATAAGGTACTTTGTTTCAGCCATAGGGACCCGGGTTCGCGACCGCTATGAGAGAAGTGCTTGTACTCGAGTTTGAGCTTTATTTCGTGAAAATATGTTAAATGGTTCTTAAGATATAGACCAAAACAGATTATAATACACGACAATTAGTAACAATTCAATATGCACATAATGACATATAATATATTGTTAGACGATTGCCAGCCAACATTTTTACGTGAAATAAGAAAATTAAAACAAAATTGAATAGCTCCGTGGTAATTGGAATCAATTTTTGACAGAAGGTGTGCGTAATGTGATCTCATTGAAAAGGTAAGGGTTATAGTCGTTCATGTAGAATATATGTTTCTAACTTCATTATTTTATGCTCTTTCTGCTAATTTGTGCCTTTCGTACCTATCCTGATGTGTAGAATATGAAAACAACATATTTTGTTCTTACATTGAATATATATATACAGGGTGCATCAAAATAAACCGTTGCAGAAGACAACACTTCGATTTCAGAAAGTTTTAAAAGTTTGATATAATTAGGTAGTTTCTCTTTGTGTTACGTAAAAATACACATATGTGATCCTCGGGTGTCATATGCAAGCAACCTAGTGGTGTGTCAGTGTAGGGAAATGCAGTGAAATATGCGTTATTTTGAAAAAAAGAATATAATAGTACCAAAAATGGTAGAGAATAAGGTACTTTGTTTCAGCCATAGGGACCCGGTTTCGCGACCGCTATGAGAGAAGTGCTTGTACTCGAGTTTGAGCTTTATTTCGTGAAAATATGTTAAATGGTTCTTAAGATATAGACCAAAACAGATTATAATACACGACAATTAGTAACAATTCAATATGCACATAATGACATATAATATATTGTTAGACGGTTGCCAGCCAACATTTTTACGTGAAATAAGAAAATTAAAACAAAATTGAATAGCTCCGTGGTAATTGGAATCAATTTTTGACAAAAGGTGTGCGTCATGTGATCTCATTGAAAAGGTAAGTTTTATAGTCGTTCATGTAGAATATATGTTTCTAACTTCATTATTTTATGCTCTTTCTGCTAATTTGTGCCTTTCGTACCTATCCTGATGTGTAGAATATGAAAACAACATATTTTGTTCTTACATTGAAAATATATATCCAGGGTGCATCAAAATAAACCGTTGCAGAAGACAAGATAACACTTCGATTTCAGAAAGTTTTAAAAGTTTGATATAATTAGGTAGTTTCTCTTTGTGTTACGTAAGAATACACATATGTGATCCTCGGGTGTCATATGCAAGCAACCTAGTGGTGTGTCAGTGTAGGGAAATGCAATGAAATATGCGTTATTTTGAAAAAAAAAGGATAAAATAGTACCTAAAATGGTAGAGAATAAGGTACTTTGTTTCAGCCATAGGGACCCGGTTTCGCGACCGCTATGAGAGAAGTGCTTGTACTCGAGTTTGAGCTTTATTTCGTGAAAATATGTTAAATGGTTCTTAAGATATAGACCAAAACAGATTATAATACACGACAATTAGTAACAATTCAATATGCACATAATGACATATAATATATTGTTAGACGGTTGCCAGCCAACATTTTTACGTGAAATAAGAAAATTAAAAGAAAATTGAATAGCTCCGTGGTAATTGGAATCAATTTTTGACAGAAGATGTGCGTCATGTGATCTCATTGAAAAGGTACGGGTTATAGTCGTTCATGTAGAATATATGTTTCTAACTTCATTACTTTATGCTCTTTCTGCTAATTTGTGCCTTTCGTACCTATCCTGATGTGTAGAATATGAAAACAACATATTTTGTTCTTACATTGAAAATATATATACAGGGTACATCAAAATAAACCGTTGCAGAAGACAAGTTAACACTTCGATTTCAGAAAGTTTTAAAAGTTTGATATAATTAGGTAGTTTCTCTTTGTGTTACGTAAAAATACACATATGTGATCCTCGGGTGTCTAATGCAAGCAACCTAGTGGTGTGTCAGTGTAGGGAAATGCCGTGAAATATGCGTTATTTTGAAAAAAAGAATAAAATAGTACCAAAAATGGTAGAGAATAAGGTACTTTGTTTCAGCCATAGGGACCCGGGTTCGCGACCGCTATGAGAGAAGTGCTTGTACTCGAGTTTGAGCTTTATTTCGTGAAAATATGTTAAATGGTTCTTAAGATATAGACCAAAACAGATTATAATACACGACAATTAGTAACAATTCAATATGCACATAATGACATATAATATATTGTTAGACGATTGCCAGCCAACATTTTTACGTGAAATAAGAAAATTAAAACAAAATTGAATAGCTCCGTGGTAATTGGAATCAATTTTTGACAGAAGGTGTGCGTAATGTGATCTCATTGAAAAGGTAAGGGTTATAGTCGTTCATGTAGAATATATGTTTCTAACTTCATTATTTTATGCTCTTTCTGCTAATTTGTGCCTTTCGTACCTATCCTGATGTGTAGAATATGAAAACAACATATTTTGTTCTTACATTGAATATATATATACAGGGTGCATCAAAATAAACCGTTGCAGAATACAAGATAACACTTCGATTTCAGAAAGTTTTAAAAGTTTGATATAATTAGGTAGTTTCTCTTTGTGTTACGTAAAAATACACATATGTGATCCTCGGGTGTCATATGCAAGCAACCTAGTGGTGTGTCAGTGTAGGGAAATGCAGTGAAATATGCGTTATTTTGAAAAAAAGAATATAATAGTACCAAAAATGGTAGAGAATAAGGTACTTTGTTTCAGCCATAGGGACCCGGGTTCGCGACCGCTATGAGAGAAGTGCTTGTACTCGAGTTTGAGCTTTATTTCGTGAAAATATGTTAAATGGTTCTTAAGATATAGACCAAAACAGATTATAATACACGACAATTAGTAACAATTCAATATGCACATAATGACATATAATATATTGTTAGACGGTTGCCAGCCAACATTTTTACGTGAAATAAGAAAATTAAAACAAAATTGAATAGCTCCGTGGTAATTGGAATCAATTTTTGACAAAAGGTGTGCGTCATGTGATCTCATTGAAAAGGTAAGTTTTATAGTCGTTCATGTAGAATATATGTTTCTAACTTCATTATTTTATGCTCTTTCTGCTAATTTGTGCCTTTCGTACCTATCCTGATGTGTAGAATATGAAAACAACATATTTTGTTCTTACATTGAAAATATATATCCAGGGTGCATCAAAATAAACCGTTGCAGAAGACAAGATAACACTTCGATTTCAGAAAGTTTTAAAAGTTTGATATAATTAGGTAGTTTCTCTTTGTGTTACGTAAGAATACACATATGTGATCCTCGGGTGTCATATGCAAGCAACCTAGTGGTGTGTCAGTGTAGGGAAATGCAATGAAATATGCGTTATTTTGAAAAAAAAAGGATAAAATAGTACCTAAAATGGTAGAGAATAAGGTACTTTGTTTCAGCCATAGGGACCCGGTTTCGCGACCGCTATGAGAGAAGTGCTTGTACTCGAGTTTGAGCTTTATTTCGTGAAAATATGTTAAATGGTTCTTAAGATATAGACCAAAACAGATTATAATACACGACAATTAGTAACAATTCAATATGCACATAATGACATATAATATATTGTTAGACGGTTGCCAGCCAACATTTTTACGTGAAATAAGAAAATTAAAAGAAAATTGAATAGCTCCGTGGTAATTGGAATCA
Organism: Thermobia domestica; assembly: GCF_964235325.1. Classification (NCBI taxonomy): domain Eukaryota; kingdom Metazoa; phylum Arthropoda; class Insecta; order Zygentoma; family Lepismatidae; genus Thermobia; species Thermobia domestica. Next base: position 231,726,252 of record NC_137462.1, on the reverse strand, counting down.
ATTTTTGACAGAAGATGTGCGTCATGTGATCTCATTGAAAAGGTACGGGTTATAGTCGTTCATGTAGAATATATGTTTCTAACTTCATTACTTTATGCTCTTTCTGCTAATTTGTGCCTTTCGTACCTATCCTGATGTGTAGAATATGAAAACAACATATTTTGTTCTTACATTGAAAATATATATACAGGGTACATCAAAATAAACCGTTGCAGAAGACAAGTTAACACTTCGATTTCAGAAAGTTTTAAAAGTTTGATATAATTAGGTAGTTTCTCTTTGTGTTACGTAAAAATACACATATGTGATCCTCGGGTGTCTAATGCAAGCAACCTAGTGGTGTGTCAGTGTAGGGAAATGCCGTGAAATATGCGTTATTTTGAAAAAAAGAATAAAATAGTACCAAAAATGGTAGAGAATAAGGTACTTTGTTTCAGCCATAGGGACCCGGGTTCGCGACCGCTATGAGAGAAGTGCTTGTACTCGAGTTTGAGCTTTATTTCGTGAAAATATGTTAAATGGTTCTTAAGATATAGACCAAAATAGATTATAATACACGACAATTAGTAACAATTCAATATGCACATAATGACATATAATATATTGTTAGACGATTGCCAGCCAACATTTTTACGTGAAATAAGAAAATTAAAACAAAATTGAATAGCTCCGTGGTAATTGGAATCAATTTTTGACAGAAGGTGTGCGTAATGTGATCTCATTGAAAAGGTAAGGGTTATAGTCGTTCATGTAGAATATATGTTTCTAACTTCATTATTTTATGCTCTTTCTGCTAATTTGTGCCTTTCGTACCTATCCTGATGTGTAGAATATGAAAACAACATATTTTGTTCTTACATTGAATATATATATACAGGGTGCATCAAAATAAACCGTTGCAGAATACAAGATAACACTTCGATTTCAGAAAGTTTTAAAAGTTTGATATAATTAGGTAGTTTCTCTTTGTGTTACGTAAAAATACACATATGTGATCCTCGGGTGTCATATGCAAGCAACCTAGTGGTGTGTCAGTGTAGGGAAATGCAGTGAAATATGCGTTATTTTGAAAAAAAGAATATAATAGTACCAAAAATGGTAGAGAATAAGGTACTTTGTTTCAGCCATAGGGACCCGGGTTCGCGACCGCTATGAGAGAAGTGCTTGTACTCGAGTTTGAGCTTTATTTCGTGAAAATATGTTAAATGGTTCTTAAGATATAGACCAAAACAGATTATAATACACGACAATTAGTAACAATTCAATATGCACATAATGACATATAATATATTGTTAGACGGTTGCCAGCCAACATTTTTACGTGAAATAAGAAAATTAAAAGAAAATTGAATAGCTCCGTGGTAATTGGAATCAATTTTTGACAGAAGATGTGCGTCATGTGATCTCATTGAAAAGGTACGGGTTATAGTCGTTCATGTAGAATATATGTTTCTAACTTCATTACTTTATGCTCTTTCTGCTAATTTGTGCCTTTCGTACCTATCCTGATGTGTAGAATATGAAAACAACATATTTTGTTCTTACATTGAAAATATATATACAGGGTACATCAAAATAAACCGTTGCAGAAGACAAGTTAACACTTCGATTTCAGAAAGTTTTAAAAGTTTGATATAATTAGGTAGTTTCTCTTTGTGTTACGTAAAAATACACATATGTGATCCTCGGGTGTCTAATGCAAGCAACCTAGTGGTGTGTCAGTGTAGGGAAATGCCGTGAAATATGCGTTATTTTGAAAAAAAGAATAAAATAGTACCAAAAATGGTAGAGAATAAGGTACTTTGTTTCAGCCATAGGGACCCGGGTTCGCGACCGCTATGAGAGAAGTGCTTGTACTCGAGTTTGAGCTTTATTTCGTGAAAATATGTTAAATGGTTCTTAAGATATAGACCAAAACAGATTATAATACACGACAATTAGTAACAATTCAATATGCACATAATGACATATAATATATTGTTAGACGATTGCCAGCCAACATTTTTACGTGAAATAAGAAAATTAAAACAAAATTGAATAGCTCCGTGGTAATTGGAATCAATTTTTGACAGAAGGTGTGCGTAATGTGATCTCATTGAAAAGGTAAGGGTTATAGTCGTTCATGTAGAATATATGTTTCTAACTTCATTATTTTATGCTCTTTCTGCTAATTTGTGCCTTTCGTACCTATCCTGATGTGTAGAATATGAAAACAACATATTTTGTTCTTACATTGAATATATATATACAGGGTGCATCAAAATAAACCGTTGCAGAAGACAAGATAACACTTCGATTTCAGAAAGTTTTAAAAGTTTGATATAATTAGGTAGTTTCTCTTTGTGTTACGTAAAAATACACATATGTGATCCTCGGGTGTCATATGCAAGCAACCTAGTGGTGTGTCAGTGTAGGGAAATGCAGTGAAATATGCGTTATTTTGAAAAAAAGAATATAATAGTACCAAAAATGGTAGAGAATAAGGTACTTTGTTTCAGCCATAGGGACCCGGTTTCGCGACCGCTATGAGAGAAGTGCTTGTACTCGAGTTTGAGCTTTATTTCGTGAAAATATGTTAAATGGTTCTTAAGATATAGACCAAAACAGATTATAATACACGACAATTAGTAACAATTCAATATGCACATAATGACATATAATATATTGTTAGACGGTTGCCAGCCAACATTTTTACGTGAAATAAGAAAATTAAAACAAAATTGAATAGCTCCGTGGTAATTGGAATCAATTTTTGACAAAAGGTGTGCGTCATGTGATCTCATTGAAAAGGTAAGTTTTATAGTCGTTCATGTAGAATATATGTTTCTAACTTCATTATTTTATGCTCTTTCTGCTAATTTGTGCCTTTCGTACCTATCCTGATGTGTAGAATATGAAAACAACATATTTTGTTCTTACATTGAAAATATATATCCAGGGTGCATCAAAATAAACCGTTGCAGAAGACAAGATAACACTTCGATTTCAGAAAGTTTTAAAAGTTTGATATAATTAGGTAGTTTCTCTTTGTGTTACGTAAGAATACACATATGTGATCCTCGGGTGTCATATGCAAGCAACCTAGTGGTGTGTCAGTGTAGGGAAATGCAATGAAATATGCGTTATTTTGAAAAAAAAAGGATAAAATAGTACCTAAAATGGTAGAGAATAAGGTACTTTGTTTCAGCCATAGGGACCCGGTTTCGCGACCGCTATGAGAGAAGTGCTTGTACTCGAGTTTGAGCTTTATTTCGTGAAAATATGTTAAATGGTTCTTAAGATATAGACCAAAACAGATTATAATACACGACAATTAGTAACAATTCAATATGCACATAATGACATATAATATATTGTTAGACGGTTGCCAGCCAACATTTTTACGTGAAATAAGAAAATTAAAAGAAAATTGAATAGCTCCGTGGTAATTGGAATCAATTTTTGACAGAAGATGTGCGTCATGTGATCTCATTGAAAAGGTACGGGTTATAGTCGTTCATGTAGAATATATGTTTCTAACTTCATTACTTTATGCTCTTTCTGCTAATTTGTGCCTTTCGTACCTATCCTGATGTGTAGAATATGAAAACAACATATTTTGTTCTTACATTGAAAATATATATACAGGGTACATCAAAATAAACCGTTGCAGAAGACAAGTTAACACTTCGATTTCAGAAAGTTTTAAAAGTTTGATATAATTAGGTAGTTTCTCTTTGTGTTACGTAAAAATACACATATGTGATCCTCGGGTGTCTAATGCAAGCAACCTAGTGGTGTGTCAGTGTAGGGAAATGCCGTGAAATATGCGTTATTTTGAAAAAAAGAATAAAATAGTACCAAAAATGGTAGAGAATAAGGTACTTTGTTTCAGCCATAGGGACCCGGGTTCGCGACCGCTATGAGAGAAGTGCTTGTACTCGAGTTTGAGCTTTATTTCGTGAAAATATGTTAAATGGTTCTTAAGATATAGACCAAAACAGATTATAATACACGACAATTAGTAACAATTCAATATGCACATAATGACATATAATATATTGTTAGACGATTGCCAGCCAACATTTTTACGTGAAATAAGAAAATTAAAACAAAATTGAATAGCTCCGTGGTAATTGGAATCAATTTTTGACAGAAGGTGTGCGTAATGTGATCTCATTGAAAAGGTAAGGGTTATAGTCGTTCATGTAGAATATATGTTTCTAACTTCATTATTTTATGCTCTTTCTGCTAATTTGTGCCTTTCGTACCTATCCTGATGTGTAGAATATGAAAACAACATATTTTGTTCTTACATTGAATATATATATACAGGGTGCATCAAAATAAACCGTTGCAGAATACAAGATAGCACTTCGATTTCAGAAAGTTTTAAAAGTTTGATATAATTAGGTAGTTTCTCTTTGTGTTACGTAAAAATACACATATGTGATCCTCGGGTGTCATATGCAAGCAACCTAGTGGTGTGTCAGTGTAGGGAAATGCAGTGAAATATGCGTTATTTTGAAAAAAAGAATATAATAGTACCAAAAATGGTAGAGAATAAGGTACTTTGTTTCAGCCATAGGGACCCGGGTTCGCGACCGCTATGAGAGAAGTGCTTGTACTCGAGTTTGAGCTTTATTTCGTGAAAATATGTTAAATGGTTCTTAAGATATAGACCAAAACAGATTATAATACACGACAATTAGTAACAATTCAATATGCACATAATGACATATAATATATTGTTAGACGGTTGCCAGCCAACATTTTTACGTGAAATAAGAAAATTAAAAGAAAATTGAATAGCTCCGTGGTAATTGGAATCAATTTTTGACAGAAGATGTGCGTCATGTGATCTCATTGAAAAGGTACGGGTTATAGTCGTTCATGTAGAATATATGTTTCTAACTTCATTACTTTATGCTCTTTCTGCTAATTTGTGCCTTTCGTACCTATCCTGATGTGTAGAATATGAAAACAACATATTTTGTTCTTACATTGAAAATATATATACAGGGTACATCAAAATAAACCGTTACAGAAGACAAGTTAACACTTCGATTTCAGAAAGTTTTAAAAGTTTGATATAATTAGGTAGTTTCTCTTTGTGTTACGTAAAAATACACATATGTGATCCTCGGGTGTCTAATGCAAGCAACCTAGTGGTGTGTCAGTGTAGGGAAATGCCGTGAAATATGCGTTATTTTGAAAAAAAGAATAAAATAGTACCAAAAATGGTAGAGAATAAGGTACTTTGTTTCAGCCATAGGGACCCGGGTTCGCGACCGCTATGAGAGAAGTGCTTGTACTCGAGTTTGAGCTTTATTTCGTGAAAATATGTTAAATGGTTCTTAAGATATAGACCAAAACAGATTATAATACACGACAATTAGTAACAATTCAATATGCACATAATGACATATAATATATTGTTAGACGATTGCCAGCCAACATTTTTACGTGAAATAAGAAAATTAAAACAAAATTGAATAGCTCCGTGGTAATTGGAATCAATTTTTGACAGAAGGTGTGCGTAATGTGATCTCATTGAAAAGGTAAGGGTTATAGTCGTTCATGTAGAATATATGTTTCTAACTTCATTATTTTATGCTCTTTCTGCTAATTTGTGCCTTTCGTACCTATCCTGATGTGTAGAATATGAAAACAACATATTTTGTTCTTACATTGAATATATATATACAGGGTGCATCAAAATAAACCGTTGCAGAAGACAAGATAACACTTCGATTTCAGAAAGTTTTAAAAGTTTGATATAATTAGGTAGTTTCTCTTTGTGTTACGTAAAAATACACATATGTGATCCTCGGGTGTCATATGCAAGCAACCTAGTGGTGTGTCAGTGTAGGGAAATGCAGTGAAATATGCGTTATTTTGAAAAAAAGAATATAATAGTACCAAAAATGGTAGAGAATAAGGTACTTTGTTTCAGCCATAGGGACCCGGTTTCGCGACCGCTATGAGAAAAGTGCTTGTACTCGAGTTTGAGCTTTATTTCGTGAAAATATGTTAAATGGTTCTTAAGATATAGACCAAAACAGATTATAATACACGACAATTAGTAACAATTCAATATGCACATAATGACATATAATATATTGTTAGACGGTTGCCAGCCAACATTTTTACGTGAAATAAGAAAATTAAAACAAAATTGAATAGCTCCGTGGTAATTGGAATCAATTTTTGACAGAAGGTGTGCGTAATGTGATCTCATTGAAAAGGTAAGGGTTATAGTCGTTCATGTAGAATATATGTTTCTAACTTCATTATTTTATGCTCTTTCTGCTAATTTGTGCCTTTCGTACCTATCCTGATGTGTAGAATATGAAAACAACATATTTTGTTCTTACATTGAAAATATATATCCAGGGTGCATCAAAATAAACCGTTGCAGAAGACAAGATAACACTTCGATTTCAGAAAGTTTTAAAAGTTTGATATAATTAGGTAGTTTCTCTTTGTGTTACGTAAAAATACACATATGTGATCCTCGGGTGTCATATTCAAGCAACCTAGTGGTGTGTCAGTGTAGGGAAATGCAGTGAAATATGCGTTATTTTGAAAAAAAGAATAAAATAGTACCAAAAATGGTAGAGAATAAGGCACTTTGTTTCAGCCATAGGGACCCGGGTTCGCGACCGCTATGAGAGAAGTGCTTGTACTCGAGTTTGAGCTTTATTTCGTGAAAATATGTTAAATGGTTCATAAGATATAGACTAAAACACATTATAATACACGACAATTAGTAACAATTCAATATGCACATAATGACATATAATATATTGTTAGACGGTTGCCAGCCAACATTTTTACGTGAAATAAGAGAATTAAAACAAAATTGAATAGCTCCGTGGTAATTGGAAACAATTTTTGACAGAAGGTGTGCGTCATGTGATCTCATTGAAAAGGTAAGGGTTATAGTCGTTCATGTAGAATATATGTTTCTAACTTCATTATTTTATGCTCTTTCTGCTAATTTGTGCCTTTCGTACCTATCCTGATGTGTAGAATATGAAAACAACATATTTTGTTCTTACATTGAAAATATATATACAGGGTGCATCAAAATAAACCGTTGCAGAAGACAAGATAACACTTCGATTTCAGAAAGTTTTAAAAGTTTGATATAATTAGGTAGTTTCTCTTTGTGTTACGTAAAAATACACATATGTGATCCACGGGTGTCATATGCAAGCAACCTAGTGGTGTGTCAGTGTAGGGAAATGCAGTGAAATATGCGTTATTTTGAAAAAAAGAATAAAATAGTACCAAAAAATGGTAGAGAATAAGGTACTTTGTTTCAGCCATAGGGACCCGTGTTCGCGACCGCTATGAGAGAAGTGCTTGTACTCGAGTTTGAGCTTCATTTCGTGAAAATATGTTAAATGGTTCTTAAGATATAGACTAAAACACATTATAATACACGACAATTAGTAACAATTCAATATGCAAAAATGACATATAATATATTGTTAGACGGTTGCCAGCCAACATTTTTACGTGAAATAAGAAAATTAAAACAAAATTGAATAGCTCCGTGGTAATTGGAATCAATTTTTGACAGAAGGTGTGCGTCATGTGATCTCATTGAAAAGGTAAGGGTTATAGTCGTTCATGTAGAATATATGTTTCTAACTTCATTATTTTATGCTCTTTCTGCTAATTTGTGCCTTTCGTACCTATCCTGATGTGTAGAATATGAAAACAACATATTTTGTTCTTACATTGAAAATATATATACAGGGTGCATCAAAATAAACCGTTGCAGAAGACAAGATAACACTTCGATTTCAGAAAGTTTTAAGAGTTTGATATAATTAGGTAGTTTCTCTTTGTGTTACGTAAAAATACACATATGTGATCCTCGGGTGTCATATTCAAGCAACCTAGTGGTGTGTCAGTGTAGGGAAATGCAGTGAAATATGCGTTATTTTGAAAAAAAGAATAAAATAGTTCCAAAAATGGTAGAGAATAAGGCACTTTGTTTCAGCCATAGGGACCCGGTTTCGCGACCGCTATGAGAAAAGTGCTTGTACTCGAGTTTGAGCTTTATTTCGTGAAAATATGTTAAATGGTTCATAAGATATAGACTAAAACACATTATAATACACGACAATTAGTAACAATTCAATATGCACATAATGACATATAATATATTGTTAGACGGTTGCCAGCCAACATTTTTACGTGAAATAAGAAGATTAAAACAAAATTGAATAGCTCCGTGGTAATTGGAATCAATTTTTGACAAAAGGTGTGCGTCATGTGATCTCATTGAAAAGGTAAGTTTTATAGTCGTTCATGTAGAATATATGTTTCTAACTTCATTATTTTATGCTCTTTCTGCTAATTTGTGCCTTTCGTACCTATCCTGATGTGTAGAATATGAAAACAACATATTTTGTTCTTACATTGAAAATATATATCCAGGGTGCATCAAAATAAACCGTTGCAGAAGACAAGATAACACTTCGATTTCAGAAAGTTTTAAAAGTTTGATATAATTAGGTAGTTTCTCTTTGTGTTACGTAAGAATACACATATGTGATCCTCGGGTGTCATATGCAAGCAACCTAGTGGTGTGTCAGTGTAGGGAAATGCAATGAAATATGCGTTATTTTGAAAAAAAGAATAAAATAGTACCAAAAATGGTAGAGAATAAGGTACTTTGTTTCAGCCATAGGGACCCGGGTTCGCGACCGCTATGAGAGAAGTGCTTGTACTCGAGTTTGAGCTTTATTTCGTGAAAATATGTTAAATGGTTCTTAAGATATAGACCAAAACAGATTATAATACACGACAATTAGTAACAATTCAATATGCACATAATGACATATAATATATTGTTAGACGGTTGCCAGCCAACATTTTTACGTGAAATAAGAAAATTAAAACAAAATTGAATAGCTCCGTGGTAATTGGAATCAATTTTTGACAAAAGGTGTGCGTCATGTGATCTCATTGAAAAGGTAAGTTTTATAGTCGTTCATGTAGAATATATGTTTCTAACTTCATTATTTTATGCTCTTTCTGCTAATTTGTGCCTTTCGTACCTATCCTGATGTGTAGAATATGAAAACAACATATTTTGTTCTTACATTGAAAATATATATCCAGGGTGCATCAAAATAAACCGTTGCAGAAGACAAGATAACACTTCGATTTCAGAAAGTTTTAAAAGTTTGATATAATTAGGTAGTTTCTCTTTGTGTTACGTAAGAATACACATATGTGATCCTCGGGTGTCATATGCAAGCAACCTAGTGGTGTGTCAGTGTAGGGAAATGCAATGAAATATGCGTTATTTTGAAAAAAAGAATAAAATAGTACCAAAAATGGTAGAGAATAAGGTACTTTGTTTCAGCCATAGGGACCCGGGTTCGCGACCGCTATGAGAGAAGTGCTTGTACTCGAGTTTGAGCTTTATTTCGTGAAAATATGTTAAATGGTTCTTAAGATATAGACCAAAACAGATTATAATACACGACAATTAGTAACAATTCAATATGCACATAATGACATATAATATATTGTTAGACGGTTGCCAGCCAACATTTTTACGTGAAATAAGAAAATTAAAACAAAATTGAATAGCTCCGTGGTAATTGGAATCAATTTTTGACAAAAGGTGTGCGTCATGTGATCTCATTGAAAAGGTAAGGGTTATAGTCGTTCATGTAGAATATATGTTTCTAACTTCATTATTTTATGCTCTTTCTGCTAATTTGTGCCTTTCGTACCTATCCTGATGTGTAGAATATGAAAACAACATATTTTGTTCTTACATTGAAAATATATATACAGGGTGCATCAAAATAAACCGTTGCAGAAGACAAGATAACACTTCGATTTCAGAAAGTTTTAAAAGTTTGATATAATTAGGTAGTTTCTCTTTGTGTTACGTAAAAATACACATATGTGATCCTCGGGTGTCATATGCAAGCAACCTAGTGGTGTGTCAGTGTAGGGAAATGCAGTGAAATATGCGTTATTTTGAAAAAAAAAAGGATAAAATAGTACCTAAAATGGTAGAGAATAAGGTACTTTGTTTCAGCCATAGGGACCCGGTTTCGCGACCGCTATGAGAGAAGTGCTTGTACTCGAGTTTGAGCTTTATTTCGTGAAAATATGTTAAATGGTTCTTAAGATATAGACCAAAACAGATTATAATACACGACAATTAGTAACAATTCAATATGCACATAATGACATATAATATTTTGTTAGACGGTTGCCAGCCAACATTTTTACGTGAAATAAGAAAATTAAAAGAAAATTGAATAGCTCCGTGGTAATTGGAATCAATTTTTGACAGAAGATGTGCGTCATGTGATCTCATTGAAAAGGTACGGGTTATAGTCGTTCATGTAGAATATATGTTTCTAACTTCATTACTTTATGCTCTTTCTGCTAATTTGTGCCTTTCGTACCTATCCTGATGTGTAGAATATGAAAACAACATATTTTGTTCTTACATTGAAAATATATATACAGGGTACATCAAAATAAACCGTTGCAGAAGACAAGTTAACACTTCGATTTCAGAAAGTTTTAAAAGTTTGATATAATTAGGTAGTTTCTCTTTGTGTTACGTAAAAATACACATATGTGATCCTCGGGTGTCTAATGCAAGCAACCTAGTGGTGTGTCAGTGTAGGGAAATGCCGTGAAATATGCGTTATTTTGAAAAAAAGAATAAAATAGTACCAAAAATGGTAGAGAATAAGGTACTTTGTTTCAGCCATAGGGACCCGGGTTCGCGACCGCTATGAGAGAAGTGCTTGTACTCGAGTTTGAGCTTTATTTCGTGAAAATATGTTAAATGGTTCTTAAGATATAGACCAAAACAGATTATAATACACGACAATTAGTAACAATTCAATATGCACATAATGACATATAATATATTGTTAGACGATTGCCAGCCAACATTTTTACGTGAAATAAGAAAATTAAAACAAAATTGAATAGCTCCGTGGTAATTGGAATCAATTTTTGACAGAAGGTGTGCGTAATGTGATCTCATTGAAAAGGTAAGGGTTATAGTCGTTCATGTAGAATATATGTTTCTAACTTCATTATTTTATGCTCTTTCTGCTAATTTGTGCCTTTCGTACCTATCCTGATGTGTAGAATATGAAAACAACATATTTTGTTCTTACATTGAAAATATATATACAGGGTGCATCAAAATAAACCGTTGCAGAAGACAAGATAACACTTCGATTTCAGAAAGTTTTAAAAGTTTGATATAATTAGGTAGTTTCTCTTTGTGTTACGTAAAAATACACATATGTGATCCACGGGTGTCATATGCAAGCAACCTAGTGGTGTGTCAGTGTAGGGAAATGCAGTGAAATATGCGTTATTTTGAAAAAAAGAATAAAATAGTACCAAAAAATGGTAGAGAATAAGGTACTTTGTTTCAGCCATAGGGACCCGTGTTCGCGACCGCTATGAGAGAAGTGCTTGTACTCGAGTTTGAGCTTCATTTCGTGAAAATATGTTAAATGGTTCTTAAGATATAGACTAAAACACATTATAATACACGACAATTAGTAACAATTCAATATGCAAAAATGACATATAATATATTGTTAGACGGTTGCCAGCCAACATTTTTACGTGAAATAAGAAAATTAAAACAAAATTGAATAGCTCCGTGGTAATTGGAATCAATTTTTGACAGAAGGTGTGCGTCATGTGATCTCATTGAAAAGGTAAGGGTTATAGTCGTTCATGTAGAATATATGTTTCTAACTTCATTATTTTATGCTCTTTCTGCTAATTTGTGCCTTTCGTACCTATCCTGATGTGTAGAATATGAAAACAACATATTTTGTTCTTACATTGAAAATATATATACAGGGTGCATCAAAATAAACCGTTGCAGAAGACAAGATAACACTTCGATTTCAGAAAGTTTTAAGAGTTTGATATAATTAGGTAGTTTCTCTTTGTGTTACGTAAAAATACACATATGTGATCCTCGGGTGTCATATTCAAGCAACCTAGTGGTGTGTCAGTGTAGGGAAATGCAGTGAAATATGCGTTATTTTGAAAAAAAGAATAAAATAGTACCAAAAATGGTAGAGAATAAGGCACTTTGTTTCAGCCATAGGGACCCGGTTTCGCGACCGCTATGAGAAAAGTGCTTGTACTCGAGTTTGAGCTTTATTTCGTGAAAATATGTTAAATGGTTCATAAGATATAGACTAAAACACATTATAATACACGACAATTAGTAACAATTCAATATGCACATAATGACATATAATATATTGTTAGACGGTTGCCAGCCAACATTTTTACGTGAAATAAGAAGATTAAAACAAAATTGAATAGCTCCGTGGTAATTGGAATCAATTTTTGACAAAAGGTGTGCGTCATGTGATCTCATTGAAAAGGTAAGTTTTATAGTCGTTCATGTAGAATATATGTTTCTAACTTCATTATTTTATGCTCTTTCTGCTAATTTGTGCCTTTCGTACCTATCCTGATGTGTAGAATATGAAAACAACATATTTTGTTCTTACATTGAAAATATATATCCAGGGTGCATCAAAATAAACCGTTGCAGAAGACAAGATAACACTTCGATTTCAGAAAGTTTTAAAAGTTTGATATAATTAGGTAGTTTCTCTTTGTGTTACGTAAGAATACACATATGTGATCCTCGGGTGTCATATGCAAGCAACCTAGTGGTGTGTCAGTGTAGGGAAATGCAATGAAATATGCGTTATTTTGAAAAAAAGAATAAAATAGTACCAAAAATGGTAGAGAATAAGGTACTTTGTTTCAGCCATAGGGACCCGGGTTCGCGACCGCTATGAGAGAAGTGCTTGTACTCGAGTTTGAGCTTTATTTCGTGAAAATATGTTAAATGGTTCTTAAGATATAGACCAAAACAGATTATAATACACGACAATTAGTAACAATTCAATATGCACATAATGACATATAATATATTGTTAGACGGTTGCCAGCCAACATTTTTACGTGAAATAAGAAAATTAAAACAAAATTGAATAGCTCCGTGGTAATTGGAATCAATTTTTGACAAAAGGTGTGCGTCATGTGATCTCATTGAAAAGGTAAGTTTTATAGTCGTTCATGTAGAATATATGTTTCTAACTTCATTATTTTATGCTCTTTCTGCTAATTTGTGCCTTTCGTACCTATCCTGATGTGTAGAATATGAAAACAACATATTTTGTTCTTACATTGAAAATATATATCCAGGGTGCATCAAAATAAACCGTTGCAGAAGACAAGATAACACTTCGATTTCAGAAAGTTTTAAAAGTTTGATATAATTAGGTAGTTTCTCTTTGTGTTACGTAAGAATACACATATGTGATCCTCGGGTGTCATATGCAAGCAACCTAGTGGTGTGTCAGTGTAGGGAAATGCAATGAAATATGCGTTATTTTGAAAAAAAGAATAAAATAGTACCAAAAATGGTAGAGAATAAGGTACTTTGTTTCAGCCATAGGGACCCGGGTTCGCGACCGCTATGAGAGAAGTGCTTGTACTCGAGTTTGAGCTTTATTTCGTGAAAATATGTTAAATGGTTCTTAAGATATAGACCAAAACAGATTATAATACACGACAATTAGTAACAATTCAATATGCACATAATGACATATAATATATTGTTAGACGGTTGCCAGCCAACATTTTTACGTGAAATAAGAAAATTAAAACAAAATTGAATAGCTCCGTGGTAATTGGAATCAATTTTTGACAAAAGGTGTGCGTCATGTGATCTCATTGAAAAGGTAAGGGTTATAGTCGTTCATGTAGAATATATGTTTCTAACTTCATTATTTTATGCTCTTTCTGCTAATTTGTGCCTTTCGTACCTATCCTGATGTGTAGAATATGAAAACAACATATTTTGTTCTTACATTGAAAATATATATACAGGGTGCATCAAAATAAACCGTTGCAGAAGACAAGATAACACTTCGATTTCAGAAAGTTTTAAAAGTTTGATATAATTAGGTAGTTTCTCTTTGTGTTACGTAAAAATACACATATGTGATCCTCGGGTGTCATATGCAAGCAACCTAGTGGTGTGTCAGTGTAGGGAAATGCAGTGAAATATGCGTTATTTTGAAAAAAAAAAGGATAAAATAGTACCTAAAATGGTAGAGAATAAGGTACTTTGTTTCAGCCATAGGGACCCGGTTTCGCGACCGCTATGAGAGAAGTGCTTGTACTCGAGTTTGAGCTTTATTTCGTGAAAATATGTTAAATGGTTCTTAAGATATAGACCAAAACAGATTATAATACACGACAATTAGTAACAATTCAATATGCACATAATGACATATAATATTTTGTTAGACGGTTGCCAGCCAACATTTTTACGTGAAATAAGAAAATTAAAAGAAAATTGAATAGCTCCGTGGTAATTGGAATCAATTTTTGACAGAAGATGTGCGTCATGTGATCTCATTGAAAAGGTAAGGGTTATAGTCGTTCATGTAGAATATATGTTTCTAACTTCATTACTTTATGCTCTTTCTGCTAATTTGTGCCTTTCGTACCTATCCTGATGTGTAGAATATGAAAACAACATATTTTGTTCTTACATTGAAAATATATATACAGGGTACATCAAAATAAACCGTTGCAGAAGACAAGTTAACACTTCGATTTCAGAAAGTTTTAAAAGTTTGATATAATTAGGTAGTTTCTCTTTGTGTTACGTAAAAATACACATATGTGATCCTCGGGTGTCTAATGCAAGCAACCTAGTGGTGTGTCAGTGTAGGGAAATGCCGTGAAATATGCGTTATTTTGAAAAAAAGAATAAAATAGTACCAAAAATGGTAGAGAATAAGGTACTTTGTTTCAGCCATAGGGACCCGGGTTCGCGACCGCTATGAGAGAAGTGCTTGTACTCGAGTTTGAGCTTTATTTCGTGAAAATATGTTAAATGGTTCTTAAGATATAGACCAAAACAGATTATAATACACGACAATTAGTAACAATTCAATATGCACATAATGACATATAATATATTGTTAGACGATTGCCAGCCAACATTTTTACGTGAAATAAGAAAATTAAAACAAAATTGAATAGCTCCGTGGTAATTGGAATCAATTTTTGACAGAAGGTGTGCGTAATGTGATCTCATTGAAAAGGTAAGGGTTATAGTCGTTCATGTAGAATATATGTTTCTAACTTCATTATTTTATGCTCTTTCTGCTAATTTGTGCCTTTCGTACCTATCCTGATGTGTAGAATATGAAAACAACATATTTTGTTCTTACATTGAAAATATATATACAGGGTGCATCAAAATAAACCGTTGCAGAAGACAAGATAACACTTCGATTTCAGAAAGTTTTAAAAGTTTGATATAATTAGGTAGTTTCTCTTTGTGTTACGTAAAAATACACATATGTGATCCACGGGTGTCATATGCAAGCAACCTAGTGGTGTGTCAGTGTAGGGAAATGCAGTGAAATATGCGTTATTTTGAAAAAAAGAATAAAATAGTACCAAAAAATGGTAGAGAATAAGGTACTTTGTTTCAGCCATAGGGACCCGGGTTCGCGACCGCTATGAGAGAAGTGCTTGTACTCGAGTTTGAGCTTCATTTCGTGAAAATATGTTAAATGGTTCTTAAGATATAGACTAAAACACATTATAATACACGACAATTAGTAACAATTCAATATGCAAAAATGACATATAATATATTGTTAGACGGTTGCCAGCCAACATTTTTACGTTAAATAAGAAAATTAAAACAAAATTGAATAGCTCCGTGGTAATTGGAATCAATTTTTGACAGAAGGTGTGCGTCATGTGATCTCATTGAAAAGGTAAGGGTTATAGTCGTTCATGTAGAATATATGTTTCTAACTTCATTATTTTATGCTCTTTCTGCTAATTTGTGCCTTTCGTACCTATCCTGATGTGTAGAATATGAAAACAACATATTTTGTTCTTACATTGAAAATATATATACAGGGTGCATCAAAATAAACCGTTGCAGAAGACAAGATAACACTTCGATTTCAGAAAGTTTTAAGAGTTTGATATAATTAGGTAGTTTCTCTTTGTGTTACGTAAAAATACACATATGTGATCCTCGGGTGTCATATTCAAGCAACCTAGTGGTGTGTCAGTGTAGGGAAATGCAGTGAAATATGCGTTATTTTGAAAAAAAGAATAAAATAGTACCAAAAATGGTAGAGAATAAGGCACTTTGTTTCAGCCATAGGGACCCGGTTTCGCGACCGCTATGAGAGAAGTGCTTGTACTCGAGTTTGAGCTTTATTTCGTGAAAATATGTTAAATGGTTCATAAGATATAGACTAAAACACATTATAATACACGACAATTAGTAACAATTCAATATGCACATAATGACATATAATATATTGTTAGACGGTTGCCAGCCAACATTTTTACGTGAAATAAGAAGATTAAAACAAAATTGAATAGCTCCGTGGTAATTGGAATCAATTTTTGACAAAAGGTGTGCGTCATGTGATCTCATTGAAAAGGTAAGTTTTATAGTCGTTCATGTAGAATATATGTTTCTAACTTCATTATTTTATGCTCTTTCTGCTAATTTGTGCCTTTCGTACCTATCCTGATGTGTAGAATATGAAAACAACATATTTTGTTCTTACATTGAAAATATATATCCAGGGTGCATCAAAATAAACCGTTGCAGAAGACAAGATAACACTTCGATTTCAGAAAGTTTTAAAAGTTTGATATAATTAGGTAGTTTCTCTTTGTGTTACGTAAGAATACACATATGTGATCCTCGGGTGTCATATGCAAGCAACCTAGTGGTGTGTCAGTGTAGGGAAATGCAATGAAATATGCGTTATTTTGAAAAAAAGAATAAAATAGTACCAAAAATGGTAGAGAATAAGGTACTTTGTTTCAGCCATAGGGACCCGGGTTCGCGACCGCTATGAGAGAAGTGCTTGTACTCGAGTTTGAGCTTTATTTCGTGAAAATATGTTAAATGGTTCTTAAGATATAGACCAAAACAGATTATAATACACGACAATTAGTAACAATTCAATATGCACATAATGACATATAATATATTGTTAGACGGTTGCCAGCCAACATTTTTACGTGAAATAAGAAAATTAAAACAAAATTGAATAGCTCCGTGGTAATTGGAATCAATTTTTGACAAAAGGTGTGCGTCATGTGATCTCATTGAAAAGGTAAGTTTTATAGTCGTTCATGTAGAATATATGTTTCTAACTTCATTATTTTATGCTCTTTCTGCTAATTTGTGCCTTTCGTACCTATCCTGATGTGTAGAATATGAAAACAACATATTTTGTTCTTACATTGAAAATATATATCCAGGGTGCATCAAAATAAACCGTTGCAGAAGACAAGATAACACTTCGATTTCAGAAAGTTTTAAAAGTTTGATATAATTAGGTAGTTTCTCTTTGTGTTACGTAAGAATACACATATGTGATCCTCGGGTGTCATATGCAAGCAACCTAGTGGTGTGTCAGTGTAGGGAAATGCAATGAAATATGCGTTATTTTGAAAAAAAGAATAAAATAGTACCAAAAATGGTAGAGAATAAGGTACTTTGTTTCAGCCATAGGGACCCGGGTTCGCGACCGCTATGAGAGAAGTGCTTGTACTCGAGTTTGAGCTTTATTTCGTGAAAATATGTTAAATGGTTCTTAAGATATAGACCAAAACAGATTATAATACACGACAATTAGTAACAATTCAATATGCACATAATGACATATAATATATTGTTAGACGGTTGCCAGCCAACATTTTTACGTGAAATAAGAAAATTAAAACAAAATTGAATAGCTCCGTGGTAATTGGAATCAATTTTTGACAAAAGGTGTGCGTCATGTGATCTCATTGAAAAGGTAAGGGTTATAGTCGTTCATGTAGAATATATGTTTCTAACTTCATTATTTTATGCTCTTTCTGCTAATTTGTGCCTTTCGTACCTATCCTGATGTGTAGAATATGAAAACAACATATTTTGTTCTTACATTGAAAATATATATACAGGGTGCATCAAAATAAACCGTTGCAGAAGACAAGATAACACTTCGATTTCAGAAAGTTTTAAAAGTTTGATATAATTAGGTAGTTTCTCTTTGTGTTACGTAAAAATACACATATGTGATCCTCGGGTGTCATATGCAAGCAACCTAGTGGTGTGTCAGTGTAGGGAAATGCAGTGAAATATGCGTTATTTTGAAAAAAAAAAGGATAAAATAGTACCTAAAATGGTAGAGAATAAGGTACTTTGTTTCAGCCATAGGGACCCGGTTTCGCGACCGCTATGAGAGAAGTGCTTGTACTCGAGTTTGAGCTTTATTTCGTGAAAATATGTTAAATGGTTCTTAAGATATAGACCAAAACAGATTATAATACACGACAATTAGTAACAATTCAATATGCACATAATGACATATAATATTTTGTTAGACGGTTGCCAGCCAACATTTTTACGTGAAATAAGAAAATTAAAAGAAAATTGAATAGCTCCGTGGTAATTGGAATCAATTTTTGACAGAAGATGTGCGTCATGTGATCTCATTGAAAAGGTACGGGTTATAGTCGTTCATGTAGAATATATGTTTCTAACTTCATTACTTTATGCTCTTTCTGCTAATTTGTGCCTTTCGTACCTATCCTGATGTGTAGAATATGAAAACAACATATTTTGTTCTTACATTGAAAATATATATACAGGGTACATCAAAATAAACCGTTGCAGAAGACAAGTTAACACTTCGATTTCAGAAAGTTTTAAAAGTTTGATATAATTAGGTAGTTTCTCTTTGTGTTACGTAAAAATACACATATGTGATCCTCGGGTGTCTAATGCAAGCAACCTAGTGGTGTGTCAGTGTAGGGAAATGCCGTGAAATATGCGTTATTTTGAAAAAAAGAATAAAATAGTACCAAAAATGGTAGAGAATAAGGTACTTTGTTTCAGCCATAGGGACCCGGGTTCGCGACCGCTATGAGAGAAGTGCTTGTACTCGAGTTTGAGCTTTATTTCGTGAAAATATGTTAAATGGTTCTTAAGATATAGACCAAAACAGATTATAATACACGACAATTAGTAACAATTCAATATGCACATAATGACATATAATATATTGTTAGACGATTGCCAGCCAACATTTTTACGTGAAATAAGAAAATTAAAACAAAATTGAATAGCTCCGTGGTAATTGGAATCAATTTTTGACAGAAGGTGTGCGTAATGTGATCTCATTGAAAAGGTAAGGGTTATAGTCGTTCATGTAGAATATATGTTTCTAACTTCATTATTTTATGCTCTTTCTGCTAATTTGTGCCTTTCGTACCTATCCTGATGTGTAGAATATGAAAACAACATATTTTGTTCTTACATTGAATATATATATACAGGGTGCATCAAAATAAACCGTTGCAGAAGACAAGATAACACTTCGATTTCAGAAAGTTTTAAAAGTTTGATATAATTAGGTAGTTTCTCTTTGTGTTACGTAAAAATACACATATGTGATCCTCGGGTGTCATATGCAAGCAACCTAGTGGTGTGTCAGTGTAGGGAAATGCAGTGAAATATGCGTTATTTTGAAAAAAAGAATATAATAGTACCAAAAATGGTAGAGAATAAGGTACTTTGTTTCCGCCATAGGGACCCGGGTTCGCGACCGCTATGAGAGAAGTGCTTGTACTCGAGTTTGAGCTTTATTTCGTGAAAATATGTTAAATGGTTCTTAAGATATAGACCAAAACAGATTATAATACACGACAATTAGTAACAATTCAATATGCACATAATGACATATAATATATTGTTAGACGGTTGCCAGCCAACATTTTTACGTGAAATAAGAAAATTAAAACAAAATTGAATAGCTCCGTGGTAATTGGAATCAATTTTTGACAAAAGGTGTGCGTCATGTGATCTCATTGAAAAGGTAAGGGTTATAGTCGTTCATGTAGAATATATGTTTCTAACTTCATTATTTTATGCTCTTTCTGCTAATTTGTGCCTTTCGTACCTATCCTGATGTGTAGAATATGAAAACAACATATTTTGTTCTTACATTGAAAATATATATACAGGGTGCATCAAAATAAACCGTTGCAGAAGACAAGATAACACTTCGATTTCAGAAAGTTTTAAAAGTTTGATATAATTAGGTAGTTTCTCTTTGTGTTACGTAAAAATACACATATGTGATCCTCGGGTGTCATATGCAAGCAACCTAGTGGTGTGTCAGTGTAGGGAAATGCAGTGAAATATGCGTTATTTTGAAAAAAAAGGATAAAATAGTACCAAAAGTGGTAGAGAATAAGGTACTTTGTTTCAGCCATAGGGACCCGGTTTCGCGACCGCTACGAGAGAAGTGCTTGTACTCGAGTTTGAGCTTTATTTCGTGAAAATATGTTAAATGATTCTTAAGATATAGACCAAAACAGATTATAATACACGACAATTAGTAACAATTCAATATGCACATAATGACATATAATATATTGTTAGACGGTTGCCAGCCAACATTTTTACGTGAAATAAGAAAATTAAAACAAAATTGAATAGCTCCTTGGTAATTGGAATCAATTTTTGACAGAAGGTGTGCGTCATGTGATCTCATTGAAAAGGTAAGGGTTATAGTCGTTCATGTAGAATATATGTTTCTAACTTCATTATTTTATGCTCTTTCTGCTAATTTGTGCCTTTCGTACCTATCCTGATGTGTAGAATATGAAAACAACATATTTTGTTCTTACATTGAAAATATATATACAGGGTGCATCAAAATAAACCGTTGCAGAAGACAAGATAACACTTCGATTTCAGAAAGTTTTAAAAGTTTGATATAATTAGGTAGTTTCTCTTTGTGTTACGTAAGAATACACATATGTGATCCTCGGGTGTCATATGCAAGCAACCTAGTGGTGTGTCAGTGTAGGGAAATGCAATGAAATATGCGTTATTTTGAAAAAAAGAATAAAATAGTACCAAAAATGGTAGAGAATAAGGTACTTTGTTTCAGCCATAGGGACCCGGGTTCGCGACCGCTATGAGAGAAGTGCTTGTACTCGAGTTTGAGCTTTATTTCGTGAAAATATGTTAAATGGTTCTTAAGATATAGACCAAAACAGATTATAATACACGACAATTAGTAACAATTCAATATGCACATAATGACATATAATATATTGTTAGACGGTTGCCAGCCAACATTTTTACGTGAAATAAGAAAATTAAAACAAAATTGAATAGCTCCGTGGTAATTGGAATCAATTTTTGACAAAAGGTGTGCGTCATGTGATCTCATTGAAAAGGTAAGGGTTATAGTCGTTCATGTAGAATATATGTTTCTAACTTCATTATTTTATGCTCTTTCTGCTAATTTGTGCCTTTCGTACCTATCCTGATGTGTAGAATATGAAAACAACATATTTTGTTCTTACATTGAAAATATATATACAGGGTGCATCAAAATAAACCGTTGCAGAAGACAAGATAACACTTCGATTTCAGAAAGTTTTAAAAGTTTGATATAATTAGGTAGTTTCTCTTTGTGTTACGTAAAAATACACATATGTGATCCACGGGTGTCATATGCAAGCAACCTAGTGGTGTGTCAGTGTAGGGAAATGCAGTGAAATATGCGTTATTTTGAAAAAAAGAATAAAATAGTACCAAAAAATGGTAGAGAATAAGGTACTTTGTTTCAGCCATAGGGACCCGGGTTCGCGACCGCTATGAGAGAAGTGCTTGTACTCGAGTTTGAGCTTTATTTCGTGAAAATATGTTAAATGGTTCTTAAGATATAGACTAAAACACATTATAATACACGACAATTAGTAACAATTCAATATGCAAAAATGACATATAATATATTGTTAGACGGTTGCCAGCCAACATTTTTACGTTAAATAAAAAAATTAAAACAAAATTGAATAGCTCCGTTGTAATTGGAATCAATTTTTGACAAAAGGTGTGCGTCATGTGATCTCATTGAAAAGGTAAGGGTTATAGTCGTTCATGTAGAATATATGTTTCTAACTTCATTATTTTATGCTCTTTCTGCTAATTTGTGCCTTTCGTACCTATCCTGATGTGTAGAATATGAAAACAACATATTTTGTTCTTACATTGAAAATATATATACAGGGTGCATCAAAATAAACCGTTGCAGAAGACAAGATAACACTTCGATTTCAGAAAGTTTTAAGAGTTTGATATAATTAGGTAGTTTCTCTTTGTGTTACGTAAAAATACACATATGTGATCCTCGGGTGTCATATTCAAGCAACCTAGTGGTGTGTCAGTGTAGGGAAATGCAGTGAAATATGCGTTATTTTGAAAAAAAGAATAAAATAGTACCAAAAATGGTAGAGAATAAGGCACTTTGTTTCAGCCATAGGGACCCGGTTTCGCGACCGCTATGAGAGAAGTGCTTGTACTCGAGTTTGAGCTTTATTTCGTGAAAATATGTTAAATGGTTCATAAGATATAGACTAAAACACATTATAATACACGACAATTAGTAACAATTCAATATGCACATAATGACATATAATATATTGTTAGACGGTTGCCAGCCAACATTTTTACGTGAAATAAGAGAATTAAAACAAAATTGAATAGCTCCGTGGTAATTGGAATCAATTTTTGACAGAAGGTGTGCGTCATGTGATCTCATTGAAAAGGTAAGGGTTATAGTCGTTCATGTAGAATATATGTTTCTAACTTCATTATTTTATGCTCTTTCTGCTAATTTGTGCCTTTCGTACCTATCCTGATGTGTAGAATATGAAAACAACATATTTTGTTCTTACATTGAAAATATATATACAGGGTGCATCAAAATAAACCGTTGCAGAAGACAAGATAACACTTCGATTTCAGAAAGTTTCAAAAGTTTGATATAATTAGGTAGTTTCTCTTTGTGTTACGTAAAAATACACATATGTGATCCTCGGGTGTCATATTCAAGCAACCTAGTGGTGTGTCAGTGTAGGGAAATGCAGTGAAATATGCGTTATTTTGAAAAAAAGAATAAAATAGTACCAAAAATGGTAGAGAATAAGGCACTTTGTTTCAGCCATAGGGACCCGGGTTCGCGACCGCTATGAGAGAAGTGCTTGTACTCGAGTTTGAGCTTTATTTCGTGAAAATATGTTAAATGGTTCTTAAGATATAGACCAAAACAGATTATAATACACGACAATTAGTAACAATTCAATATGCACATAATGACATATAATATATTGTTAGACGATTGCCAGCCAACATTTTTACGTGAAATAAGAAAATTAAAACAAAATTGAATAGCTCCGTGGTAATTGGAATCAATTTTTGACAGAAGGTGTGCGTAATGTGATCTCATTGAAAAGGTAAGGGTTATAGTCGTTCATGTAGAATATATGTTTCTAACTTCATTATTTTATGCTCTTTCTGCTAATTTGTGCCTTTCGTACCTATCCTGATGTGTAGAATATGAAAACAACATATTTTGTTCTTACATTGAAAATATATATACAGGGTGCATCAAAATAAACCGTTGCAGAAGACAAGATAACACTTCGATTTCAGAAAGTTTTAAGAGTTTGATATAATTAGGTAGTTTCTCTTTGTGTTACGTAAAAATACACATATGTGATCCTCGGGTGTCATATGCAAGCAACCTAGTGGTGTGTCAGTGTAGGGAAATGCAGTGAAATATGCGTTATTTTGAAAAAAAAGGATAAAATAGTACCAAAAGTGGTAGAGAATAAGGTACTTTGTTTCAGCCATAGGGACCCGGTTTCGCGACCGCTACGAGAGAAGTGCTTGTACTCGAGTTTGAGCTTTATTTCGTGAAAATATGTTAAATGATTCTTAAGATATAGACCAAAACAGATTATAATACACGACAATTAGTAACAATTCAATATGCACATAATGACATATAATATATTGTTAGACGGTTGCCAGCCAACATTTTTACGTGAAATAAGAAAATTAAAACAAAATTGAATAGCTCCTTGGTAATTGGAATCAATTTTTGACAGAAGGTGTGCGTCATGTGATCTCATTGAAAAGGTAAGGGTTATAGTCGTTCATGTAGAATATATGTTTCTAACTTCATTATTTTATGCTCTTTCTGCTAATTTGTGCCTTTCGTACCTATCCTGATGTGTAGAATATGAAAACAACATATTTTGTTCTTACATTGAAAATATATATACAGGGTGCATCAAAATAAACCGTTGCAGAAGACAAGATAACACTTCGATTTCAGAAAGTTTTAAAAGTTTGATATAATTAGGTAGTTTCTCTTTGTGTTACGTAAGAATACACATATGTGATCCTCGGGTGTCATATGCAAGCAACCTAGTGGTGTGTCAGTGTAGGGAAATGCAATGAAATATGCGTTATTTTGAAAAAAAGAATAAAATAGTACCAAAAATGGTAGAGAATAAGGTACTTTGTTTCAGCCATAGGGACCCGGGTTCGCGACCGCTATGAGAGAAGTGCTTGTACTCGAGTTTGAGCTTTATTTCGTGAAAATATGTTAAATGGTTCTTAAGATATAGACCAAAACAGATTATAATACACGACAATTAGTAACAATTCAATATGCACATAATGACATATAATATATTGTTAGACGGTTGCCAGCCAACATTTTTACGTGAAATAAGAAAATTAAAACAAAATTGAATAGCTCCGTGGTAATTGGAATCAATTTTTGACAAAAGGTGTGCGTCATGTGATCTCATTGAAAAGGTAAGGGTTATAGTCGTTCATGTAGAATATATGTTTCTAACTTCATTATTTTATGCTCTTTCTGCTAATTTGTGCCTTTCGTACCTATCCTGATGTGTAGAATATGAAAACAACATATTTTGTTCTTACATTGAAAATATATATACAGGGTGCATCAAAATAAACCGTTGCAGAAGACAAGATAACACTTCGATTTCAGAAAGTTTTAAAAGTTTGATATAATTAGGTAGTTTCTCTTTGTGTTACGTAAAAATACACATATGTGATCCACGGGTGTCATATGCAAGCAACCTAGTGGTGTGTCAGTGTAGGGAAATGCAGTGAAATATGCGTTATTTTGAAAAAAAGAATAAAATAGTACCAAAAAATGGTAGAGAATAAGGTACTTTGTTTCAGCCATAGGGACCCGGGTTCGCGACCGCTATGAGAGAAGTGCTTGTACTCGAGTTTGAGCTTTATTTCGTGAAAATATGTTAAATGGTTCTTAAGATATAGACTAAAACACATTATAATACACGACAATTAGTAACAATTCAATATGCAAAAATGACATATAATATATTGTTAGACGGTTGCCAGCCAACATTTTTACGTTAAATAAGAAAATTAAAACAAAATTGAATAGCTCCGTTGTAATTGGAATCAATTTTTGACAGAAGGTGTGCGTCATGTGATCTCATTGAAAAGGTAAGGGTTATAGTCGTTCATGTAGAATATATGTTTCTAACTTCATTATTTTATGCTCTTTCTGCTAATTTGTGCCTTTCGTACCTATCCTGATGTGTAGAATATGAAAACAACATATTTTGTTCTTACATTGAAAATATATATACAGGGTGCATCAAAATAAACCGTTGCAGAAGACAAGATAACACTTCGATTTCAGAAAGTTTTAAGAGTTTGATATAATTAGGTAGTTTCTCTTTGTGTTACGTAAAAATACACATATGTGATCCTCGGGTGTCATATTCAAGCAACCTAGTGGTGTGTCAGTGTAGGGAAATGCAGTGAAATATGCGTTATTTTGAAAAAAAGAATAAAATAGTACCAAAAATGGTAGAGAATAAGGCACTTTGTTTCAGCCATAGGGACCCGGTTTCCCGACCGCTATGAGAGAAGTGCTTGTACTCGAGTTTGAGCTTTATTTCGTGAAAATATGTTAAATGGTTCATAAGATATAGACTAAAACACATTATAATACACGACAATTAGTAACAATTCAATATGCACATAATGACATATAATATATTGTTAGACGGTTGCCAGCCAACATTTTTACGTGAAATAAGAGAATTAAAACAAAATTGAATAGCTCCGTGGTAATTGGAATCAATTTTTGACAGAAGGTGTGCGTCATGTGATCTCATTGAAAAGGTAAGGGTTATAGTCGTTCATGTAGAATATATGTTTCTAACTTCATTATTTTATGCTCTTTCTGCTAATTTGTGCCTTTCGTACCTATCCTGATGTGTAGAATATGAAAACAACATATTTTTTTCTTACATTGAAAATATATATACAGGGTGCATCAAAATAAACCGTTGCAGAAGACAAGATAACACTTCGGTTTCAGAAAGTTTTAAAAGTTTGATATAATTAGGTAGTTTCTCTTTGTGTTACGTAAAAATACACATATGTGATCCTCGGGTGTCATATTCAAGCAACCTAGTGGTGTGTCAGTGTAGGGAAATGCAGTGAAATATGCGTTATTTTGAAAAAAAGAATAAAATAGTACCAAAAATGGTAGAGAATAAGGCACTTTGTTTCAGCCATAGGGACCCGGGTTCGCGACCGCTATGAGAGAAGTGCTTGTACTCGAGTTTGAGCTTTATTTCGTGAAAATATGTTAAATGGTTCATAAGATATAGACTAAAACACATTATAATACACGACAATTAGTAACAATTCAATATGCACATAATGACATATAATATATTGTTAGACGGTTGCCAGCCAACATTTTTACGTGAAATAAGAGAATTAAAACAAAATTGAATAGCTCCGTGGTAATTGGAATCAATTTTTGACAGAAGGTGTGCGTCATGTGATCTCATTGAAAAGGTAAGGGTTATAGTCGTTCATGTAGAATATATGTTTCTAACTTCATTATTTTATGCTCTTTCTGCTAATTTGTGCCTTTCGTACCTATCCTGATGTGTAGAATATGAAAACAACATATTTTGTTCTTACATTGAAAATATATATACAGGGTGCATCAAAATAAACCGTTGCAGAAGACAAGATAACACTTCGATTTCAGAAAGTTTTAAAAGTTTGATATAATTAGGTAGTTTCTCTTTGTGTTACGTAAAAATACACATATGTGATCCACGGGTGTCATATGCAAGCAACCTAGTGGTGTGTCAGTGTAGGGAAATGCAGTGAAATATGCGTTATTTTGAAAAAAAGAATAAAATAGTACCAAAAAATGGTAGAGAATAAGGTACTTTGTTTCAGCCATAGGGACCCGGGTTCGCGACCGCTATGAGAGAAGTGCTTGTACTCGAGTTTGAGCTTCATTTCGTGAAAATATGTTAAATGGTTCTTAAGATATAGACTAAAACACATTATAATACACGACAATTAGTAACAATTCAATATGCAAAAATGACATATAATATATTGTTAGACGGTTGCCAGCCAACATTTTTACGTTAAATAAGAAAATTAAAACAAAATTGAATAGCTCCGTGGTAATTGGAATCAATTTTTGACAGAAGGTGTGCGTCATGTGATCTCATTGAAAAGGTAAGGGTTATAGTCGTTCATGTAGAATATATGTTTCTAACTTCATTATTTTATGCTCTTTCTGCTAATTTGTGCCTTTCGTACCTATCCTGATGTGTAGAATATGAAAACAACATATTTTGTTCTTACATTGAAAATATATATACAGGGTGCATCAAAATAAACCGTTGCAGAAGACAAGATAACACTTCGATTTCAGAAAGTTTTAAGAGTTTGATATAATTAGGTAGTTTCTCTTTGTGTTACGTAAAAATACACATATGTGATCCTCGGGTGTCATATTCAAGCAACCTAGTGGTGTGTCAGTGTAGGGAAATGCAGTGAAATATGCGTTATTTTGAAAAAAAGAATAAAATAGTACCAAAAATGGTAGAGAATAAGGCACTTTGTTTCAGCCATAGGGACCCGGTTTCGCGACCGCTATGAGAGAAGTGCTTGTACTCGAGTTTAAGCTTTATTTCGTGAAAATATGTTAAATGGTTCATAAGATATAGACTAAAACACATTATAATACACGACAATTAGTAACAATTCAATATGCACATAATGACATATAATATATTGTTAGACGGTTGCCAGCCAACATTTTTACGTGAAATAAGAGAATTAAAACAAAATTGAATAGCTCCGTGGTAATTGGAATCAATTTTTGACAGAAGGTGTGCGTCATGTGATCTCATTGAAAAGGTAAGGGTTATAGTCGTTCATGTAGAATATATGTTTCTAACTTCATTATTTTATGCTCTTTCTGCTAATTTGTGCCTTTCGTACCTATCCTGATGTGTAGAATATGAAAACAACATATTTTGTTCTTACATTGAAAATATATATACAGGGTGCCTCAAAATAAACCGTTGCAGAAGACAAGATAACACTTCGATTTCAGAAAGTTTTAAAAGTTTGATATAATTAGGTAGTTTCTCTTTGTGTTACGTAAAAATACACATATGTGATCCTCGGGTGTCATATTCAAGCAACCTAGTGGTGTGTCAGTGTAGGGAAATGCAGTGAAATATGCGTTATTTTGAAAAAAAGAATAAAATAGTTCCAAAAATGGTAGAGAATAAGGCACTTTGTTTCAGCCATAGGGACCCGGGTTCGCGACCGCTATGAGAGAAGTGCTTGTACTCGAGTTTGAGCTTTATTTCGTGAAAATATGTTAAATGGTTCATAAGATATAGACTAAAACACATTATAATACACGACAATTAGTAACAATTCAATATGCACATAATGACATATAATATATTGTTAGACGGTTGCCAGCCAACATTTTTACGTGAAATAAGAGAATTAAAACAAAATTGAATAGCTTCGTGGTAATTGGAATCAATTTTTGACAGAAGGTGTGCGTCATGTGATCTCATTGAAAAGGTAAGGGTTATAGTCGTTCATGTAGAATATATGTTTCTAACTTCATTATTTTATGCTCTTTCTGCTAATTTGTGCCTTTCGTACCTATCCTGATGTGTAGAATATGAAAACAACATATTTTGTTCTTACATTGAAAATATATATACAGGGTGCATCAAAATAAACCGTTGCAGAAGACAAGATAACACTTCGATTTCAGAAAGTTTTAAAAGTTTGATATAATTAGGTAGTTTCTCTTTGTGTTACGTAAAAATACACATATGTGATCCACGGGTGTCATATGCAAGCAACCTAGTGGTGTGTCAGTGTAGGGAAATGCAGTGAAATATGCGTTATTTTGAAAAAAAGAATAAAATAGTACCAAAAATGGTAGAGAATAAGGTACTTTGTTTCAGCCATAGGGACCCGGGTTCGCGACCGCTATGAGAGAAGTGCTTGTACTCGAGTTTGAGCTTTAATTCGTGAAAATATGTTAAATGGTTCTTAAGATATAGACCAAAACAGATTATAATACACGACAATTAGTAACAATTCAATATGCACATAATGATATATAATATATTGTTAGACGGTTGCCAGCCAACATTTTTACGTGAAATAAGAAAATTAAAACAAAATTGAATAGCTCCGTGGTAATTGGAATCAATTTTTGACAGAAGGTGTGCGTCATGTGATCTCATTGAAAAGGTAAGGGTTATAGTCGTTCATGTAGAATATATGTTTCTAACTTCATTATTTTATGCTCTTTCTGCTAATTTGTGCCTTTCGTACCTATCCTGATGTGTAGAATATGAAAACAACATATTTTGTTCTTACATTGAAAATATATATACAGGGTGCATCAAAATAAACCGTTGCAGAAGACAAGATAACACTTCGATTTCAGAAAGTTTTAAAAGTTTGATATGATTAGGTAGTTTATCTTCGTGTTACGTAAAAATACACATATGTGATCCTCGTTTGTCATATGCAAGCAACCTAGTGGTGTGTCAGTGTAGGGAAATGCAGTGAAATATGCGTTATTTTGAAAAAAAGAATAAAATAGTACCAAAAATGGTAAAGAATAAGGCACTTTGTTTCAGCCATCGGGACCCGGGTTCGCGACCGCTATGAGAGAAGTGCTTGTACTCGAGTTTGAGCTTTATTTCGTGAAAATATGTTAAATGGTTCTTAAGATATAGACTAAAACACATTATAATACACGACAATTAGTAACAATTCAATATGCACATAATGACATATAATATATTGTTAGACGGTTGCCAGCCAACATTTTTACGTGAAATAAGAAAATTAAAACAAAATTGAATAGCTCCGTGGTAATTGGAATCAATTTTTGACAGAAGGTGTGCGTCATGTGATCTCATTGAAAAGGTAAGGGTTATAGTCGTTCATGTAGAATATATGTTTCTAACTTCATTATTTTATGCTCTTTCTGCTAATTTGTGCCTTTCGTACCTATCCTGATGTGTAGAATATGAAAACAACATATTTTGTTCTTACATTGAAAATATATATACAGGGTGCATCAAAATAAACCGTTGCAGAAGACAAGATAACACTTCGATTTCAGAAAGTTTTAAAAGTTTGATATAATTAGGTAGTTTCTCTTTGTGTTACGTAAAAATACACATATGTGATCCTCGGGTGTCATATTCAAGCAACCTAGTTATGTGTCAGTGTAGGGAAATGCAGTGAAATATGCGTTATTTTGAAAAAAAGAATAAAATAGTACCAAAAATGGTAGAGAATAAGGCACTTTGTTTCAGCCATAGGGACCCGGGTTCGCGACCGCTATGAGAGAAGTGCTTGTACTCGAGTTTGAGCTTTATTTCGTGAAAATATGTTAAATGGTTCATAAGATATAGACTAAAACACTTTATAATACACGACAATTAGTAACAATTCAATATGCACATAATGACATATAATATATTGTTAGACGGTTGCCAGCCAACATTTTTACGTGAAATAAGAGAATTAAAACAAAATTGAATAGCTCCGTGGTAATTGGAATCAATTTTTGACAGAAGGTGTGCGTCATGTGATCTCATTGAAAAGGTAAGGGTTATAGTCGTTCATGTAGAATATATGTTTCTAACTTCATTATTTTATGCTCTTTCTGCTAATTTGTGCCTTTCGTACCTATCCTGATGTGTAGAATATGAAAACAACATATTTTGTTCTTACATTGAAAATATATATACAGGGTGCATCAAAATAAACCGTTGCAGAAGACAAGATAACACTTCGATTTCAGAAAGTTTTAAAAGTTTGATATAATTAGGTAGTTTCTCTTTGTGTTACGTAAAAATACACATATGTGATCCACGGGTGTCATATGCAAGCAACCTAGTGGTGTGTCAGTGTAGGGAAATGCAGTGAAATATGCGTTATTTTGAAAAAAAGAATAAAATAGTACCAAAAAATGGTAGAGAATAAGGTACTTTGTTTCAGCCATAGGGACCCGGGTTCGCGATCGCTATGAGAGAAGTGCTTGTACTCGAGTTTGAGCTTTATTTCGTGAAAATATGTTAAATGGTTCTTAAGATATAGACTAAAACACATTATAATACACGACAATTAGTAACAATTCAATATGCAAAAATGACATATAATATATTGTTAGACGGTTGCCAGCCAACATTTTTACGTTAAATAAGAAAATTAAAACAAAATTGAATAGCTCCGTGGTAATTGGAATCAATTTTTGACAGAAGGTGTGCGTCATGTGATCTCATTGAAAAGGTAAGGGTTATAGTCGTTCATGTAGAATATATGTTTCTAACTTCATTATTTTATGCTCTTTCTGCTAATTTGTGCCTTTCGTACCTATCCTGATGTGTAGAATATGAAAACAACATATTTTGTTCTTACATTGAAAATATATATACAGGGTGCATCAAAATAAACCGTTGCAGAAGACAAGATAACACTTCGATTTCAGAAAGTTTTAAGAGTTTGATATAATTAGGTAGTTTCTCTTTGTGTTACGTAAAAATACACATATGTGATCCTCGGGTGTCATATTCAAGCAACCTAGTGGTGTGTCAGTGTAGGGAAATGCAGTGAAATATGCGTTATTTTGAAAAAAAGAATAAAATAGTACCAAAAATGGTAGAGAATAAGGCACTTTGTTTCAGCCATAGGGACCCGGTTTCGCGACCGCTATGAGAGAAGTGCTTGTACTCGAGTTTGAGCTTTATTTCGTGAAAATATGTTAAATGGTTCATAAGATATAGACTAAAACACATTATAATACACGACAATTAGTAACAATTCAATATGCACATAATGACATATAATATATTGTTAGACGGTTGCCAGCCAACATTTTTACGTGAAATAAGAGAATTAAAACAAAATTGAATAGCTCCGTGGTAATTGGAATCAATTTTTGACAGAAGGTGTGCGTCATGTGATCTCATTGAAAAGGTAAGGGTTATAGTCGTTCATGTAGAATATATGTTTCTAACTTCATTATTTTATGCTCTTTCTGCTAATTTGTGCCTTTCGTACCTATCCTGATGTGTAGAATATGAAAACAACATATTTTGTTCTTACATTGAAAATATATATACAGGGTGCATCAAAATAAACCGTTGCAGAAGACAAGATAACACTTCGATTTCAGAAAGTTTTAAAAGTTTGATATAATTAGGTAGTTTATCTTCGTGTTACGTAAAAATACACATATGTGATCCTCGTTTGTCATATGCAAGCAACCTAGTGGTGTGTCAGTGTAGGGAAATGCAGTGAAATATGCGTTATTTTGAAAAAAAGAATAAAATAGTACCAAAAATGGTAAAGAATAAGGCACTTTGTTTCAGCCATCGGGACCCGGGTTCGCGACCGCTATGAGAGAAGTGCTTGTACTCGAGTTTGAGCTTTATTTCGTGAAAATATGTTAAATGGTTCTTAAGATATAGACTAAAACACATTATAATACACGACAATTAGTAACAATTCAATATGCAAAAATGACATATAATATGTTGTTAGACGGTTGCCAGCCAACATTTTTACGTGAAATAAGAAAATTAAAACAAAATTGAATAGCTCCGTGGTAATTGGAATCATTTTTTGACAGAAGGTGTGCGTCATGTGATCTCATTGAAAAGGTAAGGGTTATAGTCGTTCATGTAGAATATATGTTTCTAACTTCATTATTTTATGCTCTTTCTGCTAATTTGTGCCTTTCGTACCTATCCTGATGTGTAGAATATGAAAACAACATATTTTGTTCTTACATTGAAAATATATATACAGGGTGCATCAAAATAAACCGTTGCAGAAGACAAGATAACACTTCGATTTCAGAAAGTTTTAAAAGTTTGATATAATTAGGTAGTTTCTCTTTGTGTTACGTAAAAATACACATATGTGATCCTAGGGTGTCATATGCAAGCAACCTAGTGGTGTGTCATTGTAGGGAAATGCAGTGAAATATGCGTTATTTTGAAAAAAAGAATAAAATAGTACCAAAAATGGTAGAGAATAAGGTACTTTGTTTCAGCCATAGGGACCCGGGTTCGCGACCGCTATGAGAGAAGTGCTTGTACTCGAGTTTGAGCTTTATTTCGTGAAAATATGTTAAATGGTTCTTAAGATATAGACTAAAACACATTATAATACACGACAATTAGTAACAATTCAATATGCAAAAATGACATATAATATGTTGTTAGACGGTTGCCAGCCAACATTTTTACGTGAAATAAGAAAATTAAAACAAAATTGAATAGCTCCGTGGTAATTGGAATCAATTTTTGACAAAAGGTGTGCGTCATGTGATCTCATTGAAAAGGTAAGGGTTATAGTCGTTCATGTAGAATATATGTTTCTAACTTCATTATTTTATGCTCTTTCTGCTAATTTGTGCCTTTCGTACCTATCCTGATGTGTAGAATATGAAAACAACATATTTTGTTCTTACATTGAAAATATATATACAGGGTGCATCAAAATAAACCGTTGCAGAAGACAAGATAACACTTCGATTTCAGAAAGTTTTAAAAGTTTGATATAATTAGGTAGTTTCTCTTTGTGTTACGTAAAAATACACATATGTGATCCTCGGGTGTCATATGCAAGCAACCTAGTGGTGTGTCAGTGTAGGGAAATGCAGTGAAATATGCGTTATTTTGAAAAAAAAGGATAAAATAGTACCAAAAATGGTAGAGAATAAGGTACTTTGTTTCAGCCATAGGGACCCGGTTTCGCGACCGCTACGAGAGAAGTGCTTGTACTCGAGTTTGAGCTTTATTTCGTGAAAATATGTTAAATGGTTCTTAAGATATAGACCAAAACAGATTATAATACACGACAATTAGTAACAATTCAATATGCACATAATGACATATAATATATTGTTAGACGGTTGCCAGCCAACATTTTTACGTGAAATAAGAAAATTAAAACAAAATTGAATAGCTCCTTGGTAATTGGAATCAATTTTTGACAGAAGGTGTGCGTCATGTGATCTCATTGAAAAGGTAAGGGTTATAGTCGTTCATGTAGAATATATGTTTCTAACTTCATTATTTTATGCTCTTTCTGCTAATTTGTGCCTTTCGTACCTATCCTGATGTGTAGAATATGAAAACAACATATTTTGTTCTTACATTGAAAATATATATACAGGGTGCATCAAAATAAACCGTTGCAGAAGACAAGATAACACTTCGATTTCAGAAAGTTTTAAAAGTTTGATATAATTAGGTAGTTTCTCTTTGTGTTACGTAAAAATACACATATGTGATCCACGGGTGTCATATGCAAGCAACCTAGTGGTGTGTCAGTGTAGGGAAATGCAGTGAAATATGCGTTATTTTGAAAAAAAGAATAAAATAGTACCAAAAAATGGTAGAGAATAAGGTACTTTGTTTCAGCCATAGGGACCCGGGTTCGCGACCGCTATGAGAGAAGTGCTTGTACTCGAGTTTGAGCTTTATTTCGTGAAAATATGTTAAATGGTTCTTAAGATATAGACTAAAACACATTATAATACACGACAATTAGTAACAATTCAATATGCAAAAATGACATATAATATATTGTTAGACGGTTGCCAGCCAACATTTTTACGTTAAATAAGAAAATTAAAACAAAATTGAATAGCTCCGTGGTAATTGGAATCAATTTTTGACAGAAGGTGTGCGTCATGTGATCTCATTGAAAAGGTAAGGGTTATAGTCGTTCATGTAGAATATATGTTTCTAACTTCATTATTTTATGCTCTTTCTGCTAATTTGTGCCTTTCGTACCTATCCTGATGTGTAGAATATTAAAACAACATATTTTGTTCTTACATTGAAAATATATATACAGGGTGCATCAAAATAAACCGTTGCAGAAGACAAGATAACACTTCGATTTCAGAAAGTTTTAAGAGTTTGATATAATTAGGTAGTTTCTCTTTGTGTTACGTAAAAATATACATATGTGATCCTCGGGTGTCATATTCAAGCAACCTAGTGGTGTGTCAGTGTAGGGAAATGCAGTGAAATATGCGTTATTTTGAAAAAAAAGAATAAAATAGTACCAAAAATGGTAGAGAATAAGGTACTTTGTTTCAGCCATAGGGACCCGGGTTCGCGACCGCTATGAGAGAAGTGCTTGTACTCGAGTTTGAGCTTTATTTCGTGAAAATATGTTAAATGGTTCTTAAGATATAGACTAAAACACATTATAATACACGACAATTAGTAACAATTCAATATGCAAAAATGACATATAATATGTTGTTAGACGGTTGCCAGCCAACATTTTTACGTGAAATAAGAAAATTAAAACAAAATTGAATAGCTCCGTGGTAATTGGAATCAATTTTTGACAGAAGGTGTGCGTCATGTGATCTCATTGAAAAGGTAAGGGTTATAGTCGTTCATGTAGAGTATATGTTTCTAACTTCATTATTTTATGCTCTTTCTGCTAATTTGTGCCTTTCGTACCTATCCTGATGTGTAGAATATGAAAACAACATATTTTGTTCTTACATTGAAAATATATATACAGGGTGCATCAAAATAAACCGTTGCAGAAGACAAGATAACACTTCGATTTCAGAAAGTTTTAAAAGTTTGATATAATTAGGTAGTTTCTCTTTGTGTTACGTAAAAATACACATATGTGATCCTCGGGTGTCATATTCAAGCAACCTAGTGGTGTGTCAGTGTAGGGAAATGCAGTGAAATATGCGTTATTTTGAAAAAAATAATAAAATAGTACCAAAAATGGTAGAGAATAAGGCACTTTGTTTCAGCCATAGGGACCCGGTTTCGCGACCACTATGAGAGAAGTGCTTGTACTCGAGTTTGAGCTTTATTTCGTGAAAATATGTTAAATGGTTCATAAGATATAGACTAAAACACATTATAATACACGACAATTAGTAACAATTCAATATGCACATAATGACATATAATATATTGTTAGACGGTTGCCAGCCAACATTTTTACGTGAAATAAGAGAATTAAAACAAAATTGAATAGCTCCGTGGTAATTGGAATCAATTTTTGACAGAAGGTGTGCGTCATGTGATCTCATTGAAAAGGTAAGGGTTATAGTCGTTCATGTAGAATATATGTTTCTAACTTCATTATTTTATGCTCTTTCTGCTAATTTGTGCCTTTCGTACCTATCCTGATGTGTAGAATATGAAAACAACATATTTTGTTCTTACATTGAAAATATATATACAGGGTGCATCAAAATAAACCGTTGCACAAGACAAGATAACACTTCGATTTCAGAAAGTTTTAAAAGTTTGATATAATTAGGTAGTTTCTCTTTGTGTTACGTAAAAATACACATATGTGATCCTCGGGTGTCATATGCAAGCAACCTAGTGGTGTGTCAGTGTAGGGAAATGCAGTGAAATATGCGTTATTTTGAAAAAAAGAATAAAATAGTACCAAAAATGGTAGAGAATAAGGCACTTTGTTTCAGCCATAGGGACCCGGGTTCGCGACCGCTATGAGAGAAGTGCTTGTACTCGAGTTTGAGCTTTATTTCGTGAAAATATGTTAAATGGTTCATAAGATATAGACTAAAACACATTATAATACACGACAATTAGTAACAATTCAATATGCACATAATGACATATAATATATTGTTAGACGGTTGCCAGCCAACATTTTTACGTGAAATAAGAGAATTAAAACAAAATTGAATAGCTCCGTGGTAATTGGAATCAATTTTTGACAGAAGGTGTGCGTCATGTGATCTCATTGAAAAGGTAAGGGTTATAGTCGTTCATGTAGAATATATGTTTCTAACTTCATTATTTTATGCTCTTTCTGCTAATTTGTGCCTTTCGTACCTATCCTGATGTGTAGAATATGAAAACAACATATTTTGTTCTTACATTGAAAATATATATACAGGGTGCATCAAAATAAACCGTTGCAGAAGACAAGATAACACTTCGATTTCAGAAAGTTTTAAAAGTTTGATATAATTAGGTAGTTTCTCTTTGTGTTACGTAAAAATACACATATGTGATCCACGGGTGTCATATGCAAGCAACCTAGTGGTGTGTCAGTGTAGGGAAATGCAGTGAAATATGCGTTATTTTGAAAAAAAAGAATAAAATAGTACCAAAAATGGTAGAGAATAAGGTACTTTGTTTCAGCCATAGGGACCCGGGTTCGCGACCGCTATGAGAGAAGTGCTTGTACTCGAGTTTGAGCTTTAATTCGTGAAAATATGTTAAATGGTTCTTAAGATATAGACCAAAACAGATTATAATACACGACAATTAGTAACAATTCAATATGCACATAATGATATATAATATATTGTTAGACGGTTGCCAGCCAACATTTTTACGTGAAATAAGAAAACTAAAACAAAATTGAATAGCTCCGTGGTAATTGGAATCAATTTTTGACAGAAGGTGTGCGTCATGTGATCTCATTGAAAAGGTAAGGGTTATAGTCGTTCATGTAGAATATATGTTTCTAACTTCATTATTTTATGCTCTTTCTGCTAATTTGTGCCTTTCGTACCTATCCTGATGTGTAGAATATGAAAACAACATATTTTGTTCTTACATTGAAAATATATATACAGGGTGCATCAAAATAAACCGTTGCAGAAGACAAGATAACACTTCGATTTCAGAAAGTTTTAAAAGTTTGATATAATTAGGTAGTTTATCTTCGTGTTACGTAAAAATACACATATGTGATCCTCGTTTGTCATATGCAAGCAACCTAGTGGTGTGTCAGTGTAGGGAAATGCAGTGAAATATGCGTTATTTTGAAAAAAAGAATAAAATAGTACCAAAAATGGTAAAGAATAAGGCACTTTGTTTCAGCCATCGGGACCCGGGTTCGCGACCGCTATGAGAGAAGTGCTTGTACTCGAGTTTGAGCTTTATTTCGTGAAAATATGTTAAATGGTTCTTAAGATATAGACTAAAACACATTATAATACACGACAATTAGTAACAATTCAATATGCAAAAATGACATATAATATGTTGTTAGACGGTTGCCAGCCAACATTTTTACGTGAAATAAGAAAATTAAAACAAAATTGAATAGCTCCGTGGTAATTGGAATCAATTTTTGACAAAAGGTGTGCGTCATGTGATCTCATTGAAAAGGTAAGGGTTATAGTCGTTCATGTAGAATATATGTTTCTAACTTCATTATTTTATGCTCTTTCTGCTAATTTGTGCCTTTCGTACCTATCCTGATGTGTAGAATATGAAAACAACATATTTTGTTCTTACATTGAAAATATATATACAGGGTGCATCAAAATAAACCGTTGCAGAAGACAAGATAACACTTCGATTTCAGAAAGTTTTAAAAGTTTGATATAATTAGGTAGTTTCTCTTTGTGTTACGTAAAAATACACATATGTGATCCTCGGGTGTCATATGCAAGCAACCTAGTGGTGTGTCAGTGTAGGGAAATGCAGTGAAATATGCGTTATTTTGAAAAAAAAGGATAAAATAGTACCAAAAATGGTAGAGAATAAGGTACTTTGTTTCAGCCATAGGGACCCGGTTTCGCGACCGCTACGAGAGAAGTGCTTGTACTCGAGTTTGAGCTTTATTTCGTGAAAATATGTTAAATGGTTCTTAAGATATAGACCAAAACAGATTATAATACACGACAATTAGTAACAATTCAATATGCACATAATGACATATAATATATTGTTAGACGGTTGCCAGCCAACATTTTTACGTGAAATAAGAAAATTAAAACAAAATTGAATAGCTCCTTGGTAATTGGAATCAATTTTTGACAGAAGGTGTGCGTCATGTGATCTCATTGAAAAGGTAAGGGTTATAGTCGTTCATGTAGAATATATGTTTCTAACTTCATTATTTTATGCTCTTTCTGCTAATTTGTGCCTTTCGTACCTATCCTGATGTGTAGAATATGAAAACAACATATTTTGTTCTTACATTGAAAATATATATACAGGGTGCATCAAAATAAACCGTTGCAGAAGACAAGATAACACTTCGATTTCAGAAAGTTTTAAAAGTTTGATATAATTAGGTAGTTTCTCTTTGTGTTACGTAAAAATACACATATGTGATCCACGGGTGTCATATGCAAGCAACCTAGTGGTGTGTCAGTGTAGGGAAATGCAGTGAAATATGCGTTATTTTGAAAAAAAGAATAAAATAGTACCAAAAAATGGTAGAGAATAAGGTACTTTGTTTCAGCCATAGGGACCCGGGTTCGCGACCGCTATGAGAGAAGTGCTTGTACTCGAGTTTGAGCTTTATTTCGTGAAAATATGTTAAATGGTTCTTAAGATATAGACTAAAACACATTATAATACACGACAATTAGTAACAATTCAATATGCAAAAATGACATATAATATATTGTTAGACGGTTGCCAGCCAACATTTTTACGTTAAATAAGAAAATTAAAACAAAATTGAATAGCTCCGTGGTAATTGGAATCAATTTTTGACAGAAGGTGTGCGTCATGTGATCTCATTGAAAAGGTAAGGGTTATAGTCGTTCATGTAGAATATATGTTTCTAACTTCATTATTTTATGCTCTTTCTGCTAATTTGTGCCTTTCGTACCTATCCTGATGTGTAGAATATTAAAACAACATATTTTGTTCTTACATTGAAAATATATATACAGGGTGCATCAAAATAAACCGTTGCAGAAGACAAGATAACACTTCGATTTCAGAAAGTTTTAAGAGTTTGATATAATTAGGTAGTTTCTCTTTGTGTTACGTAAAAATACACATATGTGATCCTCGGGTGTCATATTCAAGCAACCTAGTGGTGTGTCAGTGTAGGGAAATGCAGTGAAATATGCGTTATTTTGAAAAAAAAGAATAAAATAGTACCAAAAATGGTAGAGAATAAGGTACTTTGTTTCAGCCATAGGGACCCGGGTTCGCGACCGCTATGAGAGAAGTGCTTGTACTCGAGTTTGAGCTTTATTTCGTGAAAATATGTTAAATGGTTCTTAAGATATAGACTAAAACACATTATAATACACGACAATTAGTAACAATTCAATATGCAAAAATGACATATAATATGTTGTTAGACGGTTGCCAGCCAACATTTTTACGTGAAATAAGAAAATTAAAACAAAATTGAATAGCTCCGTGGTAATTGGAATCAATTTTTGACAGAAGGTGTGCGTCATGTGATCTCATTGAAAAGGTAAGGGTTATAGTCGTTCATGTAGAGTATATGTTTCTAACTTCATTATTTTATGCTCTTTCTGCTAATTTGTGCCTTTCGTACCTATCCTGATGTGTAGAATATGAAAACAACATATTTTGTTCTTACATTGAAAATATATATACAGGGTGCATCAAAATAAACCGTTGCAGAAGACAAGATAACACTTCGATTTCAGAAAGTTTTAAAAGTTTGATATAATTAGGTAGTTTCTCTTTGTGTTACGTAAAAATACACATATGTGATCCTAGGGTGTCATATGCAAGCAACCTAGTGGTGTGTCATTGTAGGGAAATGCAGTGAAATATGCGTTATTTTGAAAAAAAGAATAAAATAGTACCAAAAATGGTAGAGAATAAGGTACTTTGTTTCAGCCATAGGGACCCGGGTTCGCGACCGCTATGAGAGAAGTGCTTGTACTCGAGTTTGAGCTTTATTTCGTGAAAATATGTTAAATGGTTCTTAAGATATAGACTAAAACACATTATAATACACGACAATTAGTAACAATTCAATATGCAAAAATGACATATAATATGTTGTTAGACGGTTGCCAGCCAACATTTTTACGTGAAATAAGAAAATTAAAACAAAATTGAATAGCTCCGTGGTAATTGGAATCAATTTTTGACAAAAGGTGTGCGTCATGTGATCTCATT
Source organism: Thermobia domestica (assembly GCF_964235325.1). NCBI lineage: Eukaryota > Metazoa > Arthropoda > Insecta > Zygentoma > Lepismatidae > Thermobia > Thermobia domestica. Next base: position 231,684,984 of record NC_137462.1, on the reverse strand, counting down.
GAAAAGGTAAGGGTTATAGTCGTTCATGTAGAATATATGTTTCTAACTTCATTATTTTATGCTCTTTCTGCTAATTTGTGCCTTTCGTACCTATCCTGATGTGTAGAATATGAAAACAACATATTTTGTTCTTACATTGAAAATATATATACAGGGTGCATCAAAATAAACCGTTGCAGAAGACAAGATAACACTTCGATTTCAGAAAGTTTTAAAAGTTTGATATAATTAGGTAGTTTCTCTTTGTGTTACGTAAAAATACACATATGTGATCCTCGGGTGTCATATGCAAGCAACCTAGTGGTGTGTCAGTGTAGGGAAATGCAGTGAAATATGCGTTATTTTGAAAAAAAAGGATAAAATAGTACCAAAAATGGTAGAGAATAAGGTACTTTGTTTCAGCCATAGGGACCCGGTTTCGCGACCGCTACGAGAGAAGTGCTTGTACTCGAGTTTGAGCTTTATTTCGTGAAAATATGTTAAATGGTTCTTAAGATATAGACCAAAACAGATTATAATACACGACAATTAGTAACAATTCAATATGCACATAATGACATATAATATATTGTTAGACGGTTGCCAGCCAACATTTTTACGTGAAATAAGAAAATTAAAACAAAATTGAATAGCTCCTTGGTAATTGGAATCAATTTTTGACAGAAGGTGTGCGTCATGTGATCTCATTGAAAAGGTAAGGGTTATAGTCGTTCATGTAGAATATATGTTTCTAACTTCATTATTTTATGCTCTTTCTGCTAATTTGTGCCTTTCGTACCTATCCTGATGTGTAGAATATGAAAACAACATATTTTGTTCTTACATTGAAAATATATATACAGGGTGCATCAAAATAAACCGTTGCAGAAGACAAGATAACACTTCGATTTCAGAAAGTTTTAAAAGTTTGATATAATTAGGTAGTTTCTCTTTGTGTTACGTAAAAATACACATATGTGATCCACGGGTGTCATATGCAAGCAACCTAGTGGTGTGTCAGTGTAGGGAAATGCAGTGAAATATGCGTTATTTTGAAAAAAAGAATAAAATAGTACCAAAAAATGGTAGAGAATAAGGTACTTTGTTTCAGCCATAGGGACCCGGGTTCGCGACCGCTATGAGAGAAGTGCTTGTACTCGAGTTTGAGCTTTATTTCGTGAAAATATGTTAAATGGTTCTTAAGATATAGACTAAAACACATTATAATACACGACAATTAGTAACAATTCAATATGCAAAAATGACATATAATATATTGTTAGACGGTTGCCAGCCAACATTTTTACGTTAAATAAGAAAATTAAAACAAAATTGAATAGCTCCGTGGTAATTGGAATCAATTTTTGACAGAAGGTGTGCGTCATGTGATCTCATTGAAAAGGTAAGGGTTATAGTCGTTCATGTAGAATATATGTTTCTAACTTCATTATTTTATGCTCTTTCTGCTAATTTGTGCCTTTCGTACCTATCCTGATGTGTAGAATATTAAAACAACATATTTTGTTCTTACATTGAAAATATATATACAGGGTGCATCAAAATAAACCGTTGCAGAAGACAAGATAACACTTCGATTTCAGAAAGTTTTAAGAGTTTGATATAATTAGGTAGTTTCTCTTTGTGTTACGTAAAAATACACATATGTGATCCTCGGGTGTCATATTCAAGCAACCTAGTGGTGTGTCAGTGTAGGGAAATGCAGTGAAATATGCGTTATTTTGAAAAAAAAGAATAAAATAGTACCAAAAATGGTAGAGAATAAGGTACTTTGTTTCAGCCATAGGGACCCGGGTTCGCGACCGCTATGAGAGAAGTGCTTGTACTCGAGTTTGAGCTTTATTTCGTGAAAATATGTTAAATGGTTCTTAAGATATAGACTAAAACACATTATAATACACGACAATTAGTAACAATTCAATATGCAAAAATGACATATAATATGTTGTTAGACGGTTGCCAGCCAACATTTTTACGTGAAATAAGAAAATTAAAACAAAATTGAATAGCTCCGTGGTAATTGGAATCAATTTTTGACAGAAGGTGTGCGTCATGTGATCTCATTGAAAAGGTAAGGGTTATAGTCGTTCATGTAGAGTATATGTTTCTAACTTCATTATTTTATGCTCTTTCTGCTAATTTGTGCCTTTCGTACCTATCCTGATGTGTAGAATATGAAAACAACATATTTTGTTCTTACATTGAAAATATATATACAGGGTGCATCAAAATAAACCGTTGCAGAAGACAAGATAACACTTCGATTTCAGAAAGTTTTAAAAGTTTGATATAATTAGGTAGTTTCTCTTTGTGTTACGTAAAAATACACATATGTGATCCTCGGGTGTCATATTCAAGCAACCTAGTGGTGTGTCAGTGTAGGGAAATGCAGTGAAATATGCGTTATTTTGAAAAAAAGAATAAAATAGTACCAAAAATGGTAGAGAATAAGGCACTTTGTTTCAGCCATAGGGACCCGGTTTCGCGACCACTATGAGAGAAGTGCTTGTACTCGAGTTTGAGCTTTATTTCGTGAAAATATGTTAAATGGTTCATAAGATATAGACTAAAACACATTATAATACACGACAATTAGTAACAATTCAATATGCACATAATGACATATAATATATTGTTAGACGGTTGCCAGCCAACATTTTTACGTGAAATAAGAGAATTAAAACAAAATTGAATAGCTCCGTGGTAATTGGAATCAATTTTTGACAGAAGGTGTGCGTCATGTGATCTCATTGAAAAGGTAAGGGTTATAGTCGTTCATGTAGAATATATGTTTCTAACTTCATTATTTTATGCTCTTTCTGCTAATTTGTGCCTTTCGTACCTATCCTGATGTGTAGAATATGAAAACAACATATTTTGTTCTTACATTGAAAATATATATACAGGGTGCATCAAAATAAACCGTTGCACAAGACAAGATAACACTTCGATTTCAGAAAGTTTTAAAAGTTTGATATAATTAGGTAGTTTCTCTTTGTGTTACGTAAAAATACACATATGTGATCCTCGGGTGTCATATGCAAGCAACCTAGTGGTGTGTCAGTGTAGGGAAATGCAGTGAAATATGCGTTATTTTGAAAAAAAGAATAAAATAGTACCAAAAATGGTAGAGAATAAGGCACTTTGTTTCAGCCATAGGGACCCGGGTTCGCGACCGCTATGAGAGAAGTGCTTGTACTCGAGTTTGAGCTTTATTTCGTGAAAATATGTTAAATGGTTCATAAGATATAGACTAAAACACATTATAATACACGACAATTAGTAACAATTCAATATGCACATAATGACATATAATATATTGTTAGACGGTTGCCAGCCAACATTTTTACGTGAAATAAGAGAATTAAAACAAAATTGAATAGCTCCGTGGTAATTGGAATCAATTTTTGACAGAAGGTGTGCGTCATGTGATCTCATTGAAAAGGTAAGGGTTATAGTCGTTCATGTAGAATATATGTTTCTAACTTCATTATTTTATGCTCTTTCTGCTAATTTGTGCCTTTCGTACCTATCCTGATGTGTAGAATATGAAAACAACATATTTTGTTCTTACATTGAAAATATATATACAGGGTGCATCAAAATAAACCGTTGCAGAAGACAAGATAACACTTCGATTTCAGAAAGTTTTAAAAGTTTGATATAATTAGGTAGTTTCTCTTTGTGTTACGTAAAAATACACATATGTGATCCACGGGTGTCATATGCAAGCAACCTAGTGGTGTGTCAGTGTAGGGAAATGCAGTGAAATATGCGTTATTTTGAAAAAAAAGAATAAAATAGTACCAAAAATGGTAGAGAATAAGGTACTTTGTTTCAGCCATAGGGACCCGGGTTCGCGACCGCTATGAGAGAAGTGCTTGTACTCGAGTTTGAGCTTTAATTCGTGAAAATATGTTAAATGGTTCTTAAGATATAGACCAAAACAGATTATAATACACGACAATTAGTAACAATTCAATATGCACATAATGATATATAATATATTGTTAGACGGTTGCCAGCCAACATTTTTACGTGAAATAAGAAAACTAAAACAAAATTGAATAGCTCCGTGGTAATTGGAATCAATTTTTGACAGAAGGTGTGCGTCATGTGATCTCATTGAAAAGGTAAGGGTTATAGTCGTTCATGTAGAATATATGTTTCTAACTTCATTATTTTATGCTCTTTCTGCTAATTTGTGCCTTTCGTACCTATCCTGATGTGTAGAATATGAAAACAACATATTTTGTTCTTACATTGAAAATATATATACAGGGTGCATCAAAATAAACCGTTGCAGAAGACAAGATAACACTTCGATTTCAGAAAGTTTTAAAAGTTTGATATAATTAGGTAGTTTCTCTTTGTGTTACGTAAAAATACACATATGTGATCCTCGGGTGTCATATTCAAGCAACCTAGTGGTGTGTCAGTGTAGGGAAATGCAGTGAAATATGCGTTATTTTGAAAGAAAGAATAAAATAGTACCAAAAATGGTAGAGAATAAGGTACTTTGTTTCAGCCATAGGGACCCGGGTTCGCGACCGCTATGAGAGAAGTGCTTGTACTCGAGTTTGAGCTTTATTTCGTGAAAATATGTTAAATGGTTCATAAGATATAGACTAAAACACATTATAATACACGACAATTAGTAACAATTCAATATGCACATAATGACATATAATATATTGTTAGACGGTTGCCAGCCAACATTTTTACGTGAAATAAGAGAATTAAAACAAAATTGAATAGCTCCGTGGTAATTGGAATCAATTTTTGACAGAAGGTGTGCGTCATGTGATCTCATTGAAAAGGTAAGGGTTATAGTCGTTCATGTAGAATATATGTTTCTAACTTCATTATTTTATGCTCTTTCTGCTAATTTGTGCCTTTCGTACCTATCCTGATGTGTAGAATATGAAAACAACATATTTTGTTCCTACATTGAAAATATATATACAGGGTGCATCAAAATAAACCGTTGCAGAAGACAAGATAACACTTCGATTTCAGAAAGTTTTAAAAGTTTGATATAATTAGGTAGTTTCTCTTTGTGTTACGTAAAAATACACATATGTGATCCACGGGTGTCATATGCAAGCAACCTAGTGGTGTGTCAGTGTAGGGAAATGCAGTGAAATATGCGTTATTTTGAAAAAAAAGAATAAAATAGTACCAAAAATGGTAGAGAATAAGGTACTTTGTTTCAGCCATAGGGACCCGGGTTCGCGACCGCTATGAGAGAAGTGCTTGTACTCGAGTTTGAGCTTTATTTCGTGAAAATATGTTAAATGGTTCTTAAGATATAGACTAAAACACATTATAATACACGACAATTAGTAACAATTCAATATGCAAAAATGACATATAATATGTTGTTAGACGGTTGCCAGCCAAAGTTTTTACGTGAAATAAGAAAATTAAAACAAAATTGAATAGCTCCGTGGTAATTGGAATCAATTTTTGACAGAAGGTGTGCGTCATGTGATCTCATTGAAAAGGTAAGGGTTATAGTCGTTCATGTAGAGTATATGTTTCTAACTTCATTATTTTATGCTCTTTCTGCTAATTTGTGCCTTTCGTACCTATCCTGATGTGTAGAATATGAAAACAACATATTTTGTTCTTACATTGAAAATATATATACAGGGTGCATCAAAATAAACCGTTGCAGAAGACAAGATAACACTTCGATTTCAGAAAGTTTTAAAAGTTTGATATAATTAGGTAGTTTCTCTTTGTGTTACGTAAAAATACACATATGTGATCCTCGGGTGTCATATTCAAGCAACCTAGTGGTGTGTCAGTGTAGGGAAATGCAGTGAAATATGCGTTATTTTGAAAAAAAGAATAAAATAGTACCAAAAATGGTAGAGAATAAGGCACTTTGTTTCAGCCATAGGGACCCGGTTTCGCGACCACTATGAGAGAAGTGCTTGTACTCGAGTTTGAGCTTTATTTCGTGAAAATATGTTAAATGGTTCATAAGATATAGACTAAAACACATTATAATACACGACAATTAGTAACAATTCAATATGCACATAATGACATATAATATATTGTTAGACGGTTGCCAGCCAACATTTTTACGTGAAATAAGAGAATTAAAACAAAATTGAATAGCTCCGTGGTAATTGGAATCAATTTTTGACAGAAGGTGTGCGTCATGTGATCTCATTGAAAAGGTAAGGGTTATAGTCGTTCATGTAGAATATATGTTTCTAACTTCATTATTTTATGCTCTTTCTGCTAATTTGTGCCTTTCGTACCTATCCTGATGTGTAGAATATGAAAACAACATATTTTGTTCTTACATTGAAAATATATATACAGGGTGCATCAAAATAAACCGTTGCACAAGACAAGATAACACTTCGATTTCAGAAAGTTTTAAGAGTTTGATATAATTAGGTAGTTTCTCTTTGTGTTACGTAAAAATACACATATGTGATCCTCGGGTGTCATATTCAAGCAACCTAGTGGTGTGTCAGTGTAGGGAAATGCAGTGAAATATGCGTTATTTTGAAAAAAAAGAATAAAATAGTACCAAAAATGATAGAGAATAAGGTACTTTGTTTCAGCCATAGGGACCCGGGTTCGCGACCGCTATGAGAGAAGTGCTTGTACTCGAGTTTGAGCTTTATTTCGTGAAAATATGTTAAATGGTTCTTAAGATATAGACTAAAACACATTATAATACACGACAATTAGTAACAATTCAATATGCAAAAATGACATATAATATGTTGTTAGACGGTTGCCAGCCAACATTTTTACGTGAAATAAGAAAATTAAAACAAAATTGAATAGCTCCGTGGTAATTGGAATCAATTTTTGACAGAAGGTGTGCGTCATGTGATCTCATTGAAAAGGTAAGGGTTATAGTCGTTCATGTAGAGTATATGTTTCTAACTTCATTATTTTATGCTCTTTCTGCTAATTTGTGCCTTTCGTACCTATCCTGATGTGTAGAATATGAAAACAACATATTTTGTTCTTACATTGAAAATATATATACAGGGTGCATCAAAATAAACCGTTGCAGAAGACAAGATAACACTTCGATTTCAGAAAGTTTTAAAAGTTTGATATAATTAGGTAGTTTCTCTTTGTGTTACGTAAAAATACACATATGTGATCCTCGGGTGTCATATTCAAGCAACCTAGTGGTGTGTCAGTGTAGGGAAATGCAGTGAAATATGCGTTATTTTGAAAAAAAGAATAAAATAGTACCAAAAATGGTAGAGAATAAGGCACTTTGTTTCAGCCATAGGGACCCGGTTTCGCGACCACTATGAGAGATGTGCTTGTACTCGAGTTTGAGCTTTATTTCGTGAAAATATGTTAAATGGTTCATAAGATATAGACTAAAACACATTATAATACACGACAATTAGTAACAATTCAATATGCACATAATGACATATAATATATTGTTAGACGGTTGCCAGCCAACATTTTTACGTGAAATAAGAGAATTAAAACAAAATTGAATAGCTCCGTGGTAATTGGAATCAATTTTTGACAGAAGGTGTGCGTCATGTGATCTCATTGAAAAGGTAAGGGTTATAGTCGTTCATGTAGAATATATGTTTCTAACTTCATTATTTTATGCTCTTTCTGCTAATTTGTGCCTTTCGTACCTATCCTGATGTGTAGAATATGAAAACAACATATTTTGTTCTTACATTGAAAATATATATACAGGGTGCATCAAAATAAACCGTTGCACAAGACAAGATAACACTACGATTTCAGAAAGTTTTAAAAGTTTGATATAATTAGGTAGTTTCTCTTTGTGTTACGTAAAAATACACATATGTGATCCTCGGGTGTCATATTCAAGCAACCTAGTGGTGTGTCAGTGTAGGGAAATGCAGTGAAATATGCGTTATTTTGAAAAAAAGAATAAAATAGTACCAAAAATGGTAGAGAATAAGGCACTTTGTTTCAGCCATAGGGACCCGGGTTCGCGACCGCTATGAGAGAAGTGCTTGTACTCGAGTTTGAGCTTTATTTCGTGAAAATATGTTAAATGGTTCATAAGATATAGACTAAAACACATTATAATACACGACAATTAGTAACAATTCAATATGCACATAATGACATATAATATATTGTTAGACGGTTGCCAGCCAACATTTTTACGTGAAATAAGAGAATTAAAACAAAATTGAATAGCTCCGTGGTAATTGGAATCAATTTTTGACAGAAGGTGTGCGTCATGTGATCTCATTGAAAAGGTAAGGGTTATAGTCGTTCATGTAGATAATATGTTTCTAACTTCATTATTTTATGCTCTTTCTGCTAATTTGTGCCTTTCGTACCTATCCTGATGTGTAGAATATGAAAACAACATATTTTGTTCTTACATTGAAAATATATATACAGGGTGCATCAAAATAAACCGTTGCAGAAGACAAGATAACACTTCGATTTCAGAAAGTTTTAAAAGTTTGATATAATTAGGTAGTTTCTCTTTGTGTTACGTAAAAATACACATATGTGATCCTCGGGTGTCATATTCAAGCAACCTAGTGGTGTGTCAGTGTAGGGAAATGCAGTGAAATATGCGTTATTTTGAAAAAAAGAATAAAATAGTACCAAAAATGGCAGAGAATAAGGTACTTTGTTTCAGCCATAGGGACCCGGGTTCGCGACCGCTATGAGAGAAGTGCTTGTACTCGAGTTTGAGCTTTATTTCGTGAAAATATGTTAAATGGTTCATAAGATATAGACTAAAACACATTATAATACACGACAATTAGTAACAATTCAATATGCACATAATGACATATAATATATTGTTAGACGGTTGCCAGCCAACATTTTTACGTGAAATAAGAGAATTAAAACAAAATTGAATAGCTCCGTGGTAATTGGAATCAATTTTTGACAGAAGGTGTGCGTCATGTGATCTCATTGAAAAGGTAAGGGTTATAGTCGTTCATGTAGAATATATGTTTCTAACTTCATTATTTTATGCTCTTTCTGCTAATTTGTGCCTTTCGTACCTATCCTGATGTGTAGAATATGAAAACAACATATTTTGTTCTTACATTGAAAATATATATACAGGGTGCATCAAAATAAACCGTTGCAGAAGACAAGATAACACTTCGATTTCAGAAAGTTTTAAAAGTTTGATATAATTAGGTAGTTTCTCTTTGTGTTACGTAAAAATACACATATGTGATCCACGGGTGTCATATGCAAGCAACCTAGTGGTGTGTCAGTGTAGGGAAATGCAGTGAAATATGCGTTATTTTGAAAAAAAAGAATAAAATAGTACCAAAAATGGTAGAGAATAAGGTACTTTGTTTCAGCCATAGGGACCCGGGTTCGCGACCGCTATGAGAGAAGTGCTTGTACTCGAGTTTGAGCTTTATTTCGTGAAAATATGTTAAATGGTTCTTAAGATATAGACTAAAACACATTATAATACACGACAATTAGTAACAATTCAATATGCAAAAATGACATATAATATGTTGTTAGACGGTTGCCAGCCAACATTTTTACGTGAAATAAGAAAATTAAAACAAAATTGAATAGCTCCGTGGTAATTGGAATCAATTTTTGACAGAAGGTGTGCGTCATGTGATCTCATTGAAAAGGTAAGGGTTATAGTCGTTCATGTAGAGTATATGTTTCTAACTTCATTATTTTATGCTCTTTCTGCTAATTTGTGCCTTTCGTACCTATCCTGATGTGTAGAATATGAAAACAACATATTTTGTTCTTACATTGAAAATATATATACAGGGTGCATCAAAATAAACCGTTGCAGAAGACAAGATAACACTTCGATTTCAGAAAGTTTTAAAAGTTTGATATAATTAGGTAGTTTCTCTTTGTGTTACGTAAAAATACACATATGTGATCCTCGGGTGTCATATTCAAGCAACCTAGTGGTGTGTCAGTGTAGGGAAATGCAGTGAAATATGCGTTATTTTGAAAAAAAGAATAAAATAGTACCAAAAATGGTAGAGAATAAGGCACTTTGTTTCAGCCATAGGGACCCGGTTTCGCGACCACTATGAGAGAAGTGCTTGTACTCGAGTTTGAGCTTTATTTCGTGAAAATATGTTAAATGGTTCATAAGATATAGACTAAAACACATTATAATACACGACAATTAGTAACAATTCAATATGCACATAATGACATATAATATATTGTTAGACGGTTGCCAGCCAACATTTTTACGTGAAATAAGAGAATTAAAACAAAATTGAATAGCTCCGTGGTAATTGGAATCAATTTTTGACAGAAGGTGTGCGTCATGTGATCTCATTGAAAAGGTAAGGGTTATAGTCGTTCATGTAGAATATATGTTTCTAACTTCATTATTTTATGCTCTTTCTGCTAATTTGTGCCTTTCGTACCTATCCTGATGTGTAGAATATGAAAACAACATATTTTGTTCTTACATTGAAAATATATATACAGGGTGCATCAAAATAAACCGTTGCACAAGACAAGATAACACTTCGATTTCAGAAAGTTTTAAAAGTTTGATATAATTAGGTAGTTTCTCTTTGTGTTACGTAAAAATACACATATGTGATCCTCGGGTGTCATATTCAAGCAACCTAGTGGTGTGTCAGTGTAGGGAAATGCAGTGAAATATGCGTTATTTTGAAAAAAAGAATAAAATAGTACCAAAAATGGTAGAGAATAAGGCACTTTGTTTCAGCCATAGGGACCCGGGTTCGCGACCGCTATGAGAGAAGTGCTTGTACTCGAGTTTGAGCTTTATTTCGTGAAAATATGTTAAATGGTTCATAAGATATAGACTAAAACACATTATAATACACGACAATTAGTAACAATTCAATATGCACATAATGACATATAATATATTGTTAGACGGTTGCCAGCCAACATTTTTACGTGAAATAAGAGAATTAAAACAAAATTGAATAGCTCCGTGGTAATTGGAATCAATTTTTGACAGAAGGTGTGCGTCATGTGATCTCATTGAAAAGGTAAGGGTTATAGTCGTTCATGTAGAATATATGTTTCTAACTTCATTATTTTATGCTCTTTCTGCTAATTTGTGCCTTTCGTACCTATCCTGATGTGTAGAATATGAAAACAACATATTTTCTTCTTACATTGAAAATATATATACAGGGTGCATCAAAATAAACCGTTGCAGAAGACAAGATAACACTTCGATTTCAGAAAGTTTTAAAAGTTTGATATAATTAGGTAGTTTCTCTTTGTGTTACGTAAAAATACACATATGTGATCCACGGGTGTCATATGCAAGCAACCTAGTGGTGTGTCAGTGTAGGGAAATGCAGTGAAATATGCGTTATTTTGAAAAAAAAGAATAAAATAGTACCAAAAATGGTAGAGAATAAGGTACTTTGTTTCAGCCATAGGGACCCGGGTTCGCGACCGCTATGAGAGAAGTGCTTGTACTCGAGTTTGAGCTTTAATTCGTGAAAATATGTTAAATGGTTCTTAAGATATAGACCAAAACAGATTATAATACACGACAATTAGTAACAATTCAATATGCACATAATGATATATAATATATTGTTAGACGGTTGCCAGCCAACATTTTTACGTGAAATAAGAAAATTAAAACAAAATTGAATAGCTCCGTGGTAATTGGAATCAATTTTTGACAGAAGGTGTGCGTCATGTGATCTCATTGAAAAGGTAAGGGTTATAGTCGTTCATGTAGAATATATGTTTCTAACTTCATTATTTTATGCTCTTTCTGCTAATTTGTGCCTTTCGTACCTATCCTGATGTGTAGAATATGAAAACAACATATTTTGTTCTTACATTGAAAATATATATACAGGGTGCATCAAAATAAACCGTTGCAGAAGACAAGATAACACTTCGATTTCAGAAAGTTTTAAAAGTTTGATATAATTAGGTAGTTTCTCTTTGTGTTACGTAAAAATACACATATGTGATCCTCGGGTGTCATATTCAAGCAACCTAGTGGTGTGTCAGTGTAGGGAAATGCAGTGAAATATGCGTTATTTTGAAAAAAAGAATAAAATAGTACCAAAAATGGCAGAGAATAAGGTACTTTGTTTCAGCCATAGGGACCCGGGTTCGCGACCGCTATGAGAGAAGTGCTTGTACTCGAGTTTGAGCTTTATTTCGTGAAAATATGTTAAATGGTTCATAAGATATAGACTAAAACACATTATAATACACGACAATTAGTAACAATTCAATATGCACATAATGACATATAATATATTGTTAGACGGTTGCCAGCCAACATTTTTACGTGAAATAAGAGAATTAAAACAAAATTGAATAGCTCCGTGGTAATTGGAATCAATTTTTGACAGAAGGTGTGCGTCATGTGATCTCATTGAAAAGGTAAGGGTTATAGTCGTTCATGTAGAATATATGTTTCTAACTTCATTATTTTTTGCTCTTTCTGCTAATGTGTGCCTTTCGTACCTATCCTGATGTGTAGAATATGAAAACAACATATTTTGTTCTTACATTGAAAATATATATACAGGGTGCATCAAAATAAACCGTTGCAGAAGACAAGATAACACTTCGATTTCAGAAAGTTTTAAAAGTTTGATATAATTAGGTAGTTTATCTTCGTGTTACGTAAAAATACACATATGTGATCCTCGTTTGTCATATGCAAGCAACCTAGTGGTGTGTCAGTGTAGGGAAATGCAGTGAAATATGCGTTATTTTGAAAAAAAGAATAAAATAGTACCAAAAATGGTAAAGAATAAGGCACTTTGTTTCAGCCATAGGGACCCGGGTTCGCGACCGCTATGAGAGAAGTGCTTGTACTCGAGTTTGAGCTTTATTTCGAGAAAATATGTTAAATGGTTCTTAAGATATAGACTAAAACACATTATAATACACGACAATTAGTAACAATTCAATATGCAAAAATGACATATAATATGTTGTTAGACGGTTGCCAGCCAACATTTTTACGTGAAATAAGAAAATTAAAACAAAATTGAATAGCTCCGTGGTAATTGGAATCAATTTTTGACAGAAGGTGTGCGTCATGTGATCTCATTGAAAAGGTAAGGGTTATAGTCGTTCATGTAGAATATATGTTTCTAACTTCATTATTTTATGCTCTTTCTGCTAATTTGTGCCTTTCGTACCTATCCTGATGTGTAGAATATGAAAACAACATATTTTGTTCTTACATTGAAAATATATATACAGGGTGCATCAAAATAAACCGTTGCAGAAGACAAGATAACACTTCGATTTCAGAAAGTTTTAAAAGTTTGATATAATTAGGTAGTTTCTCTTTGTGTTACGTAAAAATACACATATGTGATCCTAGGGTGTCATATGCAAGCAACCTAGTGGTGTGTCATTGTAGGGAAATGCAGTGAAATATGCGTTATTTTGAAAAAAAGAATAAAATAGTACCAAAAATGGTAGAGAATAAGGTACTTTGTTTCAGACATAGGGACCCGGGTTCGCGACCGCTATGAGAGAAGTGCTTGTACTCGAGTTTGAGCTTTATTTCGTGAAAATATGTTAAATGGTTCTTAAGATATAGACTAAAACACATTATAATACACGACAATTAGTAACAATTCAATATGCAAAAATGACATATAATATGTTGTTAGACGGTTGCCAGCCAACATTTTTACGTGAAATAAGAAAATTAAAACAAAATTGAATAGCTCCGTGGTAATTGGAATCAATTTTTGACAGAAGGTGTGCGTCATGTGATCTCATTGAAAAGGTAAGGGTTATAGTCGTTCATGTAGAATATATGATTCTAACTTCATTATTTTATGCTCTTTCTGCTAATTTGTGCCTTTCGTACCTATCCTGATGTGTAGAATATGAAAACAACATATTTTGTTCTTACATTGAAAATATATATACAGGGTGCATCAAAATAAACCGTTGCAGAAGACAAGATAACACTTCGATTTCAGAAAGTTTTAAAAGTTTGATATAATTAGGTAGTTTCTCTTTGTGTTACGTAAAAATACACATATGTGATCCACGGGTGTCATATGCAAGCAACCTAGTGGTGTGTCAGTGTAGGGAAATGCAGTGAAATATGCGTTATTTTGAAAAAAAAGGATAAAATAGTACCAAAAATGGTAGAGAATAAGGTACTTTGTTTCAGCCATAGGGACCCGGGTTCGCGACCGCTATGAGAGAAGTGCTTGTACTCGAGTTTGAGCTTTAATTCGTGAAAATATGTTAAATGGTTCTTAAGATATAGACCAAAACAGATTATAATACACGACAATTAGTAACAATTCAATATGCACATAATGATATATAATATATTGTTAGACGGTTGCCAGCCAACATTTTTACGTGAAATAAGAAAATTAAAACAAAATTGAATAGCTCCGTGGTAATTGGAATCAATTTTTGACAGAAGGTGTGCGTCATGTGATCTCATTGAAAAGGTAAGGGTTATAGTCGTTCATGTAGAATATATGTTTCTAACTTCATTATTTTATGCTCTTTCTGCTAATTTGTGCCTTTCGTACCTATCCTGATGTGTAGAATATGAAAACAACATATTTTGTTCTTACATTGAAAATATATATACAGGGTGCATCAAAATAAACCGTTGCAGAAGACAAGATAACACTTCGATTTCAGAAAGTTTTAAAAGTTTGATATAATTAGGTAGTTTCTCTTTGTGTTACGTAAAAATACACATATGTGATCCTCGGGTGTCATATTCAAGCAACCTAGTGGTGTGTCAGTGTAGGGAAATGCAGTGAAATATGCGTTATTTTGAAAAAAAGAATAAAATAGTACCAAAAATGGTAGAGAATAAGGTACTTTGTTTCAGCCATAGGGACCCGGGTTCGCGACCGCTATGAGAGAAGTGCTTGTACTCGAGTTTGAGCTTTATTTCGTGAAAATATGTTAAATGGTTCATAAGATATAGACTAAAACACATTATAATACACGACAATTAGTAACAATTCAATATGCACATAATGACATATAATATATTGTTAGACGGTTGCCAGCCAACATTTTTACGTGAAATAAGATAATTAAAACAAAATTGAATAGCTCCGTGGTAATTGGGATCAATTTTTGACAGAAGGTGTGCGTCATGTGATCTCATTGAAAAGGTAAGGGTTATAGTCGTTCATGTAGAATATATGTTTCTAACTTCATTATTTTTTGCTCTTTCTGCTAATGTGTGCCTTTCGTACCTATCCTGATGTGTAGAATATGAAAACAACATATTTTGTTCTTACATTGAAAATATATATACAGGGTGCATCAAAATAAACCGTTGCAGAAGACAAGATAACACTTCGATTTCAGAAAGTTTTAAAAGTTTGATATAATTAGGTAGTTTATCTTCGTGTTACGTAAAAATACACATATGTGATCCTCGGGTGTCATATGCAAGCAACCTAGTGGTGTGTCAGTGTAGGGAAATGCAGTGAAATATGCGTTATTTTGAAAAAAAGAATAAAATAGTACCAAAAATGGTAAAGAATAAGGCACTTTGTTTCAGCCATAGGGACCCGGGTTCGCGACCGCTATGAGAGAAGTGCTTGTACTCGAGTTTGAGCTTTATTTCGTGAAAATA
This sequence comes from Thermobia domestica, assembly GCF_964235325.1. Taxonomy (NCBI): domain Eukaryota; kingdom Metazoa; phylum Arthropoda; class Insecta; order Zygentoma; family Lepismatidae; genus Thermobia; species Thermobia domestica. The sequence continues at coordinate 231,669,392 of NC_137462.1, read as the reverse complement.
TGTTAAATGGTTCTTAAGATATAGACTAAAACACATTATAATACACGACAATTAGTAACAATTCAATATGCAAAAATGACATATAATATGTTGTTAGACGGTTGCCAGCCAACATTTTTACGTGAAATAAGAAAATTAAAACAAAATTGAATAGCTCCGTGGTAATTGGAATCAATTTTTGACAGAAGGTGTGCGTCATGTGATCTCATTGAAAAGGTAAGGGTTATAGTCGTTCATGTAGAATATATGTTTCTAACTTCATTATTTTATGCTCTTTCTGCTAATTTGTGCCTTTCGTACCTATCCTGATGTGTAGAATATGAAAACAACATATTTTGTTCTTACATTGAAAATATATATACAGGGTGCATCAAAATAAACCGTTGCAGAAGACAAGATAACACTTCGATTTCAGAAAGTTTTAAAAGTTTGATATAATTAGGTAGTTTCTCTTTGTGTTACGTAAAAATACACATATGTGATCCTAGGGTGTCATATGCAAGCAACCTAGTGGTGTGTCATTGTAGGGAAATGCAGTGAAATATGCGTTATTTTGAAAAAAAGAATAAAATAGTACCAAAAATGGTAGAGAATAAGGTACTTTGTTTCAGCCATAGGGACCCGGGTTCGCGACCGCTATGAGAGAAGTGCTTGTACTCGAGTTTGAGCTTTATTTCGTGAAAATATGTTAAATGGTTCTTAAGATATAGACTAAAACACATTATAATACACGACAATTAGTAACAATTCAATATGCAAAAATGACATATAATATGTTGTTAGACGGTTGCCAGCCAACATTTTTACGTGAAATAAGAAAATTAAAACAAAATTGAATAGCTCCGTGGTAATTGGAATCAATTTTTGACAGAAGGTGTGCGTCATGTGATCTCATTGAAAAGGTAAGGGTTATAGTCGTTCATGTAGAGTATATGTTTCTAACTTCATTATTTTATGCTCTTTCTGCTAATTTGTGCCTTTCGTACCTATCCTGATGTGTAGAATATGAAAACAACATATTTTGTTCTTACATTGAAAATATATATAAAGGGTGCATCAAAATAAACCGTTGCAGAAGACAAGATAACACTTCGATTTCAGAAAGTTTTAAAAGTTTGATATAATTAGGTAGTTTCTCTTTGTGTTACGTAAAAATACACATATGTGATCCTCGGGTGTCATATTCAAGCAACCTAGTGGTGTGTCAGTGTAGGGAAATGCAGTGAAATATGCGTTATTTTGAAAAAAAGAATAAAATAGTACCAAAAATGGTAGAGAATAAGGCACTTTGTTTCAGCCATAGGGACCCGGTTTCGCGACCACTATGAGAGAAGTGCTTGTACTCGAGTTTGAGCTTTATTTCGTGAAAATATGTTAAATGGTTCATAAGATATAGACTAAAACACATTATAATACACGACAATTAGTAACAATTCAATATGCACATAATGACATATAATATATTGTTAGACGGTTGCCAGCCAACATTTTTACGTGAAATAAGAGAATTAAAACAAAATTGAATAGCTCCGTGGTAATTGGAATCAATTTTTGACAGAAGGTGTGCGTCATGTGATCTCATTGAAAAGGTAAGGGTTATAGTCGTTCATGTAGAATATATGTTTCTAACTTCATTATTTTATGCTCTTTCTGCTAATTTGTGCCTTTCGTACCTATCCTGATGTGTAGAATATGAAAACAACATATTTTGTTCTTACATTGAAAATATATATACAGGGTGCATCAAAATAAACCGTTGCACAAGACAAGATAACACTTCGATTTCAGAAAGTTTTAAAAGTTTGATATAATTAGGTAGTTTCTCTTTGTGTTACGTAAAAATACACATATGTGATCCTCGGGTGTCATATTCAAGCAACCTAGTGGTGTGTCAGTGTAGGGAAATGCAGTGAAATATGCGTTATTTTGAAAAAAAGAATAAAATAGTACCAAAAATGGTAGAGAATAAGGCACTTTGTTTCAGCCATAGGGACCCGGGTTCGCGACCGCTATGAGAGAAGTGCTTGTACTCGAGTTTGAGCTTTATTTCGTGAAAATATGTTAAATGGTTCATAAGATATAGACTAAAACACATTATAATACACGACAATTAGTAACAATTCAATATGCACATAATGACATATAATATATTGTTAGACGGTTGCCAGCCAACATTTTTACGTGAAATAAGAGAATTAAAACAAAATTGAATAGCTCCGTGGTAATTGGAATCAATTTTTGACAGAAGGTGTGCGTCATGTGATCTCATTGAAAAGGTAAGGGTTATAGTCGTTCATGTAGAATATATGTTTCTAACTTCATTATTTTATGCTCTTTCTGCTAATTTGTGCCTTTCGTACCTATCCTGATGTGTAGAATATGAAAACAACATATTTTGTTCTTACATTGAAAATATATATACAGGGTGCATCAAAATAAACCGTTGCAGAAGACAAGATAACACTTCGATTTCAGAAAGTTTTAAAAGTTTGATATAATTAGGTAGTTTCTCTTTGTGTTACGTAAAAATACACATATGTGATCCTCGGGTGTCATATTCAAGCAACCTAGTGGTGTGTCAGTGTAGGGAAATGCAGTGAAATATGCGTTATTTTGAAAAAAAGAATAAAATAGTACCAAAAATGGCAGAGAATAAGGTACTTTGTTTCAGCCATAGGGACCCGGGTTCGCGACCGCTATGAGAGAAGTGCTTGTACTCGAGTTTGAGCTTTATTTCGTGAAAATATGTTAAATGGTTCATAAGATATAGACTAAAACACATTATAATACACGACAATTAGTAACAATTCAATATGCACATAATGACATATAATATATTGTTAGACGGTTGCCAGCCAACATTTTTACGTGAAATAAGAGAATTAAAACAAAATTGAATAGCTCCGTGGTAATTGGAATCAATTTTTGACAGAAGGTGTGCGTCATGTGATCTCATTGAAAAGGTAAGGGTTATAGTCGTTCATGTAGAATATATGTTTCTAACTTCATTATTTTATGCTCTTTCTGCTAATTTGTGCCTTTCGTACCTATCCTGATGTGTAGAATATGAAAACAACATATTTTGTTCTTACATTGAAAATATATATACAGGGTGCATCAAAATAAACCGTTGCAGAAGACAAGATAACACTTCGATTTCAGAAAGTTTTAAAAGTTTGATATAATTAGGTAGTTTCTCTTTGTGTTACGTAAAAATACACATATGTGATCCACGGGTGTCATATGCAAGCAACCTAGTGGTGTGTCAGTGTAGGGAAATGCAGTGAAATATGCGTTATTTTGAAAAAAAAGAATAAAATAGTACCAAAAATGGTAGAGAATAAGGTACTTTGTTTCAGCCATAGGGACCCGGGTTCGCGACCGCTATGAGAGAAGTGCTTGTACTCGAGTTTGAGCTTTATTTCGTGAAAATATGTTAAATGGTTCTTAAGATATAGACTAAAACACATTATAATACACGACAATTAGTAACAATTCAATATGCAAAAATGACATATAATATGTTGTTAGACGGTTGCCAGCCAACATTTTTACGTGAAATAAGAAAATTAAAACAAAATTGAATAGCTCCGTGGTAATTGGAATCAATTTTTGACAGAAGGTGTGCGTCATGTGATCTCATTGAAAAGGTAAGGGTTATAGTCGTTCATGTAGAGTATATGTTTCTAACTTCATTATTTTATGCTCTTTCTGCTAATTTGTGCCTTTCGTACCTATCCTGATGTGTAGAATATGAAAACAACATATTTTGTTCTTACATTGAAAATATATATACAGGGTGCATCAAAATAAACCGTTGCAGAAGACAAGATAACACTTCGATTTCAGAAAGTTTTAAAAGTTTGATATAATTAGGTAGTTTCTCTTTGTGTTACGTAAAAATACACATATGTGATCCTCGGGTGTCATATTCAAGCAACCTAGTGGTGTGTCAGTGTAGGGAAATGCAGTGAAATATGCGTTATTTTGAAAAAAAGAATAAAATAGTACCAAAAATGGTAGAGAATAAGGCACTTTGTTTCAGCCATAGGGACCCGGTTTCGCGAACACTATGAGAGAAGTGCTTGTACTCGAGTTTGAGCTTTATTTCGTGAAAATATGTTAAATGGTTCATAAGATATAGACTAAAACACATTATAATACACGACAATTAGTAACAATTCAATATGCACATAATGACATATAATATATTGTTAGACGGTTGCCAGCCAACATTTTTACGTGAAATAAGAGAATTAAAACAAAATTGAATAGCTCCGTGGTAATTGGAATCAATTTTTGACAGAAGGTGTGCGTCATGTGATCTCATTGAAAAGGTAAGGGTTATAGTCGTTCATGTAGAATATATGTTTCTAACTTCATTATTTTATGCTCTTTCTGCTAATTTGTGCCTTTCGTACCTATCCTGATGTGTAGAATATGAAAACAACATATTTTCTTCTTACATTGAAAATATATATACAGGGTGCATCAAAATAAACCGTTGCACAAGACAAGATAACACTTCGATTTCAGAAAGTTTTAAAAGTTTGATATAATTAGGTAGTTTCTCTTTGTGTTACGTAAAAATACACATATGTGATCCTCGGGTGTCATATTCAAGCAACCTAGTGGTGTGTCAGTGTAGGGAAATGCAGTGAAATATGCGTTATTTTGAAAAAAAGAATAAAATAGTACCAAAAATGGTAGAGAATAAGGCACTTTGTTTCAGCCATAGGGACCCGGGTTCGCGACCGCTATGAGAGAAGTGCTTGTACTCGAGTTTGAGCTTTATTTCGTGAAAATATGTTAAATGGTTCATAAGATATAGACTAAAACACATTATAATACACGACAATTAGTAACAATTCAATATGCACATAATGACATATAATATATTGTTAGACGGTTGCCAGCCAACATTTTTACGTGAAATAAGAGAATTAAAACAAAATTGAATAGCTCCGTGGTAATTGGAATCAATTTTTGACAGAAGGTGTGCGTCATGTGATCTCATTGAAAAGGTAAGGGTTATAGTCGTTCATGTAGAATATATGTTTCTAACTTCATTATTTTATGCTCTTTCTGCTAATTTGTGCCTTTCGTACCTATCCTGATGTGTAGAATATGAAAACAACATATTTTCTTCTTACATTGAAAATATATATACAGGGTGCATCAAAATAAACCGTTGCAGAAGACAAGATAACACTTCGATTTCAGAAAGTTTTAAAAGTTTGATATAATTAGGTAGTTTCTCTTTGTGTTACGTAAAAATACACATATGTGATCCACGGGTGTCATATGCAAGCAACCTAGTGGTGTGTCAGTGTAGGGAAATGCAGTGAAATATGCGTTATTTTGAAAAAAAAGAATAAAATAGTACCAAAAATGGTAGAGAATAAGGTACTTTGTTTCAGCCATAGGGACCCGGGTTCGCGACCGCTATGAGAGAAGTGCTTGTACTCGAGTTTGAGCTTTAATTCGTGAAAATATGTTAAATGGTTCTTAAGATATAGACCAAAACAGATTATAATACACGACAATTAGTAACAATTCAATATGCACATAATGATATATAATATATTGTTAGACGGTTGCCAGCCAACATTTTTACGTGAAATAAGAAAATTAAAACAAAATTGAATAGCTCCGTGGTAATTGGAATCAATTTTTGACAGAAGGTGTCCGTCATGTGATCTCATTGAAAAGGTAAGGGTTATAGTCGTTCATGTAGAATATATGTTTCTAACTTCATTATTTTATGCTCTTTCTGCTAATTTGTGCCTTTCGTACCTATCCTGATGTGTAGAATATGAAAACAACATATTTTGTTCTTACATTGAAAATATATATACAGGGTGCATCAAAATAAACCGTTGCAGAAGACAAGATAACACTTCGATTTCAGAAAGTTTTAAAAGTTTGATATAATTAGGTAGTTTATCTTCGTGTTACGTAAAAATACACATATGTGATCCTCGGGTGTCATATGCAAGCAACCTAGTGGTGTGTCAGTGTAGGGAAATGCAGTGAAATATGCGTTATTTTGAAAAAAAGAATAAAATAGTACCAAAAATGGTAAAGAATAAGGCACTTTGTTTCAGCCATAGGGACCCGGGTTCGCGACCGCTATGAGAGAAGTGCTTGTACTCGAGTTTGAGCTTTATTTCGTGAAAATATGTTAAATGGTTCTTAAGATATAGACTAAAACACATTATAATACACGACAATTAGTAACAATTCAATATGCAAAAATGACATATAATATGTTGTTAGACGGTTGCCAGCCAACATTTTTACGTGAAATAAGAAAATTAAAACAAAATTGAATAGCTCCGTGGTAATTGGAATCAATTTTTGACAGAAGGTGTGCGTCATGTGATCTCATTGAAAAGGTAAGGGTTATAGTCGTTCATGTAGAATATATGTTTCTAACTTCATTATTTTATGCTCTTTCTGCTAATTTGTGCCTTTCGTACCTATCCTGATGTGTAGAATATGAAAACAACATATTTTGTTCTTACATTGAAAATATATATACAGGGTGCATCAAAATAAACCGTTGCAGAAGACAAGATAACACTTCGATTTCAGAAAGTTTTAAAAGTTTGATATAATTAGGTAGTTTCTCTTTGTGTTACGTAAAAATACACATATGTGATCCTAGGGTGTCATATGCAAGCAACCTAGTGGTGTGTCATTGTAGGGAAATGCAGTGAAATATGCGTTATTTTGAAAAAAAGAATAAAATAGTACCAAAAATGGTAGAGAATAAGGTACTTTGTTTCAGCCATAGGGACCCGGGTTCGCGACCGCTATGAGAGAAGTGCTTGTACTCGAGTTTGAGCTTTATTTCGTGAAAATATGTTAAATGGTTCTTAAGATATAGACTAAAACACATTATAATACACGACAATTAGTAACAATTCAATATGCAAAAATGACATATAATATGTTGTTAGACGGTTGCCAGCCAACATTTTTACGTGAAATAAGAAAATTAAAACAAAATTGAATAGCTCCGTGGTAATTGGAATCAATTTTTGACAGAAGGTGTGCGTCATGTGATCTCATTGAAAAGGTAAGGGTTATAGTCGTTCATGTAGAGTATATGTTTCTAACTTCATTATTTTATGCTCTTTCTGCTAATTTGTGCCTTTCGTACCTATCCTGATGTGTAGAATATGAAAACAACATATTTTGTTCTTACATTGAAAATATATATAAAGGGTGCATCAAAATAAACCGTTGCAGAAGACAAGATAACACTTCGATTTCAGAAAGTTTTAAAAGTTTGATATAATTAGGTAGTTTCTCTTTGTGTTACGTAAAAATACACATATGTGATCCTCGGGTGTCATATTCAAGCAACCTAGTGGTGTGTCAGTGTAGGGAAATGCAGTGAAATATGCGTTATTTTGAAAAAAAGAATAAAATAGTACCAAAAATGGTAGAGAATAAGGCACTTTGTTTCAGCCATAGGGACCCGGTTTCGCGACCACTATGAGAGAAGTGCTTGTACTCGAGTTTGAGCTTTATTTCGTGAAAATATGTTAAATGGTTCATAAGATATAGACTAAAACACATTATAATACACGACAATTAGTAACAATTCAATATGCACATAATGACATATAATATATTGTTAGACGGTTGCCAGCCAACATTTTTACGTGAAATAAGAGAATTAAAACAAAATTGAATAGCTCCGTGGTAATTGGAATCAATTTTTGACAGAAGGTGTGCGTCATGTGATCTCATTGAAAAGGTAAGGGTTATAGTCGTTCATGTAGAATATATGTTTCTAACTTCATTATTTTATGCTCTTTCTGCTAATTTGTGCCTTTCGTACCTATCCTGATGTGTAGAATATGAAAACAACATATTTTGTTCTTACATTGAAAATATATATACAGGGTGCATCAAAATAAACCGTTGCACAAGACAAGATAACACTTCGATTTCAGAAAGTTTTAAAAGTTTGATATAATTAGGTAGTTTCTCTTTGTGTTACGTAAAAATACACATATGTGATCCTCGGGTGTCATATTCAAGCAACCTAGTGGTGTGTCAGTGTAGGGAAATGCAGTGAAATATGCGTTATTTTGAAAAAAAGAATAAAATAGTACCAAAAATGGTAGAGAATAAGGCACTTTGTTTCAGCCATAGGGACCCGGGTTCGCGACCGCTATGAGAGAAGTGCTTGTACTCGAGTTTGAGCTTTATTTCGTGAAAATATGTTAAATGGTTCATAAGATATAGACTAAAACACATTATAATACACGACAATTAGTAACAATTCAATATGCACATAATGACATATAATATATTGTTAGACGGTTGCCAGCCAACATTTTTACGTGAAATAAGAGAATTAAAACAAAATTGAATAGCTCCGTGGTAATTGGAATCAATTTTTGACAGAAGGTGTGCGTCATGTGATCTCATTGAAAAGGTAAGGGTTATAGTCGTTCATGTAGAATATATGTTTCTAACTTCATTATTTTATGCTCTTTCTGCTAATTTGTGCCTTTCGTACCTATCCTGATGTGTAGAATATGAAAACAACATATTTTGTTCTTACATTGAAAATATATATACAGGGTGCATCAAAATAAACCGTTGCAGAAGACAAGATAACACTTCGATTTCAGAAAGTTTTAAAAGTTTGATATAATTAGGTAGTTTCTCTTTGTGTTACGTAAAAATACACATATGTGATCCTCGGGTGTCATATTCAAGCAACCTAGTGGTGTGTCAGTGTAGGGAAATGCAGTGAAATATGCGTTATTTTGAAAAAAAGAATAAAATAGTACCAAAAATGGCAGAGAATAAGGTACTTTGTTTCAGCCATAGGGACCCGGGTTCGCGACCGCTATGAGAGAAGTGCTTGTACTCGAGTTTGAGCTTTATTTCGTGAAAATATGTTAAATGGTTCATAAGATATAGACTAAAACACATTATAATACACGACAATTAGTAACAATTCAATATGCACATAATGACATATAATATATTGTTAGACGGTTGCCAGCCAACATTTTTACGTGAAATAAGAGAATTAAAACAAAATTGAATAGCTCCGTGGTAATTGGAATCAATTTTTGACAGAAGGTGTGCGTCATGTGATCTCATTGAAAAGGTAAGGGTTATAGTCGTTCATGTAGAATATATGTTTCTAACTTCATTATTTTATGCTCTTTCTGCTAATTTGTGCCTTTCGTACCTATCCTGATGTGTAGAATATGAAAACAACATATTTTGTTCTTACATTGAAAATATATATACAGGGTGCATCAAAATAAACCGTTGCAGAAGACAAGATAACACTTCGATTTCAGAAAGTTTTAAAAGTTTGATATAATTAGGTAGTTTCTCTTTGTGTTACGTAAAAATACACATATGTGATCCACGGGTGTCATATGCAAGCAACCTAGTGGTGTGTCAGTGTAGGGAAATGCAGTGAAATATGCGTTATTTTGAAAAAAAAGAATAAAATAGTACCAAAAATGGTAGAGAATAAGGTACTTTGTTTCAGCCATAGGGACCCGGGTTCGCGACCGCTATGAGAGAAGTGCTTGTACTCGAGTTTGAGCTTTATTTCGTGAAAATATGTTAAATGGTTCTTAAGATATAGACTAAAACACATTATAATACACGACAATTAGTAACAATTCAATATGCAAAAATGACATATAATATGTTGTTAGACGGTTGCCAGCCAACATTTTTACGTGAAATAAGAAAATTAAAACAAAATTGAATAGCTCCGTGGTAATTGGAATCAATTTTTGACAGAAGGTGTGCGTCATGTGATCTCATTGAAAAGGTAAGGGTTATAGTCGTTCATGTAGAGTATATGTTTCTAACTTCATTATTTTATGCTCTTTCTGCTAATTTGTGCCTTTCGTACCTATCCTGATGTGTAGAATATGAAAACAACATATTTTGTTCTTACATTGAAAATATATATACAGGGTGCATCAAAATAAACCGTTGCAGAAGACAAGATAACACTTCGATTTCAGAAAGTTTTAAAAGTTTGATATAATTAGGTAGTTTCTCTTTGTGTTACGTAAAAATACACATATGTGATCCTCGGGTGTCATATTCAAGCAACCTAGTGGTGTGTCAGTGTAGGGAAATGCAGTGAAATATGCGTTATTTTGAAAAAAAGAATAAAATAGTACCAAAAATGGTAGAGAATAAGGCACTTTGTTTCAGCCATAGGGACCCGGTTTCGCGAACACTATGAGAGAAGTGCTTGTACTCGAGTTTGAGCTTTATTTCGTGAAAATATGTTAAATGGTTCATAAGATATAGACTAAAACACATTATAATACACGACAATTAGTAACAATTCAATATGCACATAATGACATATAATATATTGTTAGACGGTTGCCAGCCAACATTTTTACGTGAAATAAGAGAATTAAAACAAAATTGAATAGCTCCGTGGTAATTGGAATCAATTTTTGACAGAAGGTGTGCGTCATGTGATCTCATTGAAAAGGTAAGGGTTATAGTCGTTCATGTAGAATATATGTTTCTAACTTCATTATTTTATGCTCTTTCTGCTAATTTGTGCCTTTCGTACCTATCCTGATGTGTAGAATATGAAAACAACATATTTTCTTCTTACATTGAAAATATATATACAGGGTGCATCAAAATAAACCGTTGCACAAGACAAGATAACACTTCGATTTCAGAAAGTTTTAAAAGTTTGATATAATTAGGTAGTTTCTCTTTGTGTTACGTAAAAATACACATATGTGATCCTCGGGTGTCATATTCAAGCAACCTAGTGGTGTGTCAGTGTAGGGAAATGCAGTGAAATATGCGTTATTTTGAAAAAAAGAATAAAATAGTACCAAAAATGGTAGAGAATAAGGCACTTTGTTTCAGCCATAGGGACCCGGGTTCGCGACCGCTATGAGAGAAGTGCTTGTACTCGAGTTTGAGCTTTATTTCGTGAAAATATGTTAAATGGTTCATAAGATATAGACTAAAACACATTATAATACACGACAATTAGTAACAATTCAATATGCACATAATGACATATAATATATTGTTAGACGGTTGCCAGCCAACATTTTTACGTGAAATAAGAGAATTAAAACAAAATTGAATAGCTCCGTGGTAATTGGAATCAATTTTTGACAGAAGGTGTGCGTCATGTGATCTCATTGAAAAGGTAAGGGTTATAGTCGTTCATGTAGAATATATGTTTCTAACTTCATTATTTTATGCTCTTTCTGCTAATTTGTGCCTTTCGTACCTATCCTGATGTGTAGAATATGAAAACAACATATTTTCTTCTTACATTGAAAATATATATACAGGGTGCATCAAAATAAACCGTTGCAGAAGACAAGATAACACTTCGATTTCAGAAAGTTTTAAAAGTTTGATATAATTAGGTAGTTTCTCTTTGTGTTACGTAAAAATACACATATGTGATCCACGGGTGTCATATGCAAGCAACCTAGTGGTGTGTCAGTGTAGGGAAATGCAGTGAAATATGCGTTATTTTGAAAAAAAAGAATAAAATAGTACCAAAAATGGTAGAGAATAAGGTACTTTGTTTCAGCCATAGGGACCCGGGTTCGCGACCGCTATGAGAGAAGTGCTTGTACTCGAGTTTGAGCTTTAATTCGTGAAAATATGTTAAATGGTTCTTAAGATATAGACCAAAACAGATTATAATACACGACAATTAGTAACAATTCAATATGCACATAATGATATATAATATATTGTTAGACGGTTGCCAGCCAACATTTTTACGTGAAATAAGAAAATTAAAACAAAATTGAATAGCTCCGTGGTAATTGGAATCAATTTTTGACAGAAGGTGTCCGTCATGTGATCTCATTGAAAAGGTAAGGGTTATAGTCGTTCATGTAGAATATATGTTTCTAACTTCATTATTTTATGCTCTTTCTGCTAATTTGTGCCTTTCGTACCTATCCTGATGTGTAGAATATGAAAACAACATATTTTGTTCTTACATTGAAAATATATATACAGGGTGCATCAAAATAAACCGTTGCAGAAGACAAGATAACACTTCGATTTCAGAAAGTTTTAAAAGTTTGATATAATTAGGTAGTTTCTCTTTGTGTTACGTAAAAATACACATATGTGATCCTCGGGTGTCATATTCAAGCAACCTAGTGGTGTGTCAGTGTAGGGAAATGCAGTGAAATATGCGTTATTTTGAAAAAAAGAATAAAATAGTACCAAAAATGGCAGAGAATAAGGTACTTTGTTTCAGCCATAGGGACCCGGGTTCGCGACCGCTATGAGAGAAGTGCTTGTACTCGAGTTTGAGCTTTATTTCGTGAAAATATGTTAAATGGTTCATAAGATATAGACTAAAACACATTATAATACACGACAATTAGTAACAATTCAATATGCACATAATGACATATAATATATTGTTAGACGGTTGCCAGCCAACATTTTTACGTGAAATAAGAGAATTAAAACAAAATTGAATAGCTCCGTGGTAATTGGAATCAATTTTTGACAGAAGGTGTGCGTCATGTGATCTCATTGAAAAGGTAAGGGTTATAGTCGTTCATGTAGAATATATGTTTCTAACTTCATTATTTTTTGCTCTTTCTGCTAATGTGTGCCTTTCGTACCTATCCTGATGTGTAGAATATGAAAACAACATATTTTGTTCTTACATTGAAAATATATATACAGGGTGCATCAAAATAAACCGTTGCAGAAGACAAGATAACACTTCGATTTCAGAAAGTTTTAAAAGTTTGATATAATTAGGTAGTTTATCTTCGTGTTACGTAAAAATACACATATGTGATCCTCGTTTGTCATATGCAAGCAACCTAGTGGTGTGTCAGTGTAGGGAAATGCAGTGAAATATGCGTTATTTTGAAAAAAAGAATAAAATAGTACCAAAAATGGTAAAGAATAAGGCACTTTGTTTCAGCCATAGGGACCCGGGTTCGCGACCGCTATGAGAGAAGTGCTTGTACTCGAGTTTGAGCTTTATTTCGAGAAAATATGTTAAATGGTTCTTAAGATATAGACTAAAACACATTATAATACACGACAATTAGTAACAATTCAATATGCAAAAATGACATATAATATGTTGTTAGACGGTTGCCAGCCAACATTTTTACGTGAAATAAGAAAATTAAAACAAAATTGAATAGCTCCGTGGTAATTGGAATCAATTTTTGACAGAAGGTGTGCGTCATGTGATCTCATTGAAAAGGTAAGGGTTATAGTCGTTCATGTAGAATATATGTTTCTAACTTCATTATTTTATGCTCTTTCTGCTAATTTGTGCCTTTCGTACCTATCCTGATGTGTAGAATATGAAAACAACATATTTTGTTCTTACATTGAAAATATATATACAGGGTGCATCAAAATAAACCGTTGCAGAAGACAAGATAACACTTCGATTTCAGAAAGTTTTAAAAGTTTGATATAATTAGGTAGTTTCTCTTTGTGTTACGTAAAAATACACATATGTGATCCTAGGGTGTCATATGCAAGCAACCTAGTGGTGTGTCATTGTAGGGAAATGCAGTGAAATATGCGTTATTTTGAAAAAAAGAATAAAATAGTACCAAAAATGGTAGAGAATAAGGTACTTTGTTTCAGACATAGGGACCCGGGTTCGCGACCGCTATGAGAGAAGTGCTTGTACTCGAGTTTGAGCTTTATTTCGTGAAAATATGTTAAATGGTTCTTAAGATATAGACTAAAACACATTATAATACACGACAATTAGTAACAATTCAATATGCAAAAATGACATATAATATGTTGTTAGACGGTTGCCAGCCAACATTTTTACGTGAAATAAGAAAATTAAAACAAAATTGAATAGCTCCGTGGTAATTGGAATCAATTTTTGACAGAAGGTGTGCGTCATGTGATCTCATTGAAAAGGTAAGGGTTATAGTCGTTCATGTAGAATATATGATTCTAACTTCATTATTTTATGCTCTTTCTGCTAATTTGTGCCTTTCGTACCTATCCTGATGTGTAGAATATGAAAACAACATATTTTGTTCTTACATTGAAAATATATATACAGGGTGCATCAAAATAAACCGTTGCAGAAGACAAGATAACACTTCGATTTCAGAAAGTTTTAAAAGTTTGATATAATTAGGTAGTTTCTCTTTGTGTTACGTAAAAATACACATATGTGATCCACGGGTGTCATATGCAAGCAACCTAGTGGTGTGTCAGTGTAGGGAAATGCAGTGAAATATGCGTTATTTTGAAAAAAAAGGATAAAATAGTACCAAAAATGGTAGAGAATAAGGTACTTTGTTTCAGCCATAGGGACCCGGGTTCGCGACCGCTATGAGAGAAGTGCTTGTACTCGAGTTTGAGCTTTAATTCGTGAAAATATGTTAAATGGTTCTTAAGATATAGACCAAAACAGATTATAATACACGACAATTAGTAACAATTCAATATGCACATAATGATATATAATATATTGTTAGACGGTTGCCAGCCAACATTTTTACGTGAAATAAGAAAATTAAAACAAAATTGAATAGCTCCGTGGTAATTGGAATCAATTTTTGACAGAAGGTGTGCGTCATGTGATCTCATTGAAAAGGTAAGGGTTATAGTCGTTCATGTAGAATATATGTTTCTAACTTCATTATTTTATGCTCTTTCTGCTAATTTGTGCCTTTCGTACCTATCCTGATGTGTAGAATATGAAAACAACATATTTTGTTCTTACATTGAAAATATATATACAGGGTGCATCAAAATAAACCGTTGCAGAAGACAAGATAACACTTCGATTTCAGAAAGTTTTAAAAGTTTGATATAATTAGGTAGTTTCTCTTTGTGTTACGTAAAAATACACATATGTGATCCTCGGGTGTCATATTCAAGCAACCTAGTGGTGTGTCAGTGTAGGGAAATGCAGTGAAATATGCGTTATTTTGAAAAAAAGAATAAAATAGTACCAAAAATGGTAGAGAATAAGGTACTTTGTTTCAGCCATAGGGACCCGGGTTCGCGACCGCTATGAGAGAAGTGCTTGTACTCGAGTTTGAGCTTTATTTCGTGAAAATATGTTAAATGGTTCATAAGATATAGACTAAAACACATTATAATACACGACAATTAGTAACAATTCAATATGCACATAATGACATATAATATATTGTTAGACGGTTGCCAGCCAACATTTTTACGTGAAATAAGAGAATTAAAACAAAATTGAATAGCTCCGTGGTAATTGGAATCAATTTTTGACAGAAGGTGTGCGTCATGTGATCTCATTGAAAAGGTAAGGGTTATAGTCGTTCATGTAGAATATATGTTTCTAACTTCATTATTTTTTGCTCTTTCTGCTAATGTGTGCCTTTCGTACCTATCCTGATGTGTAGAATATGAAAACAACATATTTTGTTCTTACATTGAAAATATATATACAGGGTGCATCAAAATAAACCGTTGCAGAAGACAAGATAACACTTCGATTTCAGAAAGTTTTAAAAGTTTGATATAATTAGGTAGTTTATCTTCGTGTTACGTAAAAATACACATATGTGATCCTCGGGTGTCATATTCAAGCAACCTAGTGGTGTGTCAGTGTAGGGAAATGCAGTGAAATATGCGTTATTTTGAAAAAAAGAATAAAATAGTACCAAAAATGGTAAAGAATAAGGCACTTTGTTTCAGGCATAGGGACCCGGGTTCGCGACCGCTATGAGAGAAGTGCTTGTACTCGAGTTTGAGCTTTATTTCGTGAAAATATGTTAAATGGTTCTTAAGATATAGACTAAAACACATTATAATACACGACAATTAGTAACAATTCAATATGCAAAAATGACATATAATACGTTGTTAGACGGTTGCCAGCCAACATTTTTACGTGAAATAAGAAAATTAAAACAAAATTGAATAGCTCCGTGGTAATTGGAATCAATTTTTGACAGAAGGTGTGCGTCATGTGATCTCATTGAAAAGGTAAGGGTTATAGTCGTTCATGTAGAATATATGTTTCTAACTTCATTATTTTATGCTCTTTCTGCTAATTTGTGCCTTTCGTACCTATCCTGATGTGTAGAATATGAAAACAACATATTTTGTTCTTACATTGAAAATATATATACAGGGTGCATCAAAATAAACCGTTGCACAAGACAAGATAACACTTCGATTTCAGAAAGTTTTAAAAGTTTGATATAATTAGGTAGTTTCTCTTTGTGTTACGTAAAAATACACATATGTGATCCTAGGGTGTCATATGCAAGCAACCTAGTGGTGTGTCATTGTAGGGAAATGCAGTGAAATATGCGTTATTTTGAAAAAAAGAATAAAATAGTACCAAAAATGGTAGAGAATAAGGTACTTTGTTTCAGACATAGGGACCCGGGTTCGCGACCGCTATGAGAGAAGTGCTTGTACTCGAGTTTGAGCTTTATTTCGTGAAAATATGTTAAATGGTTCTTAAGATATAGACTAAAACACATTATAATACACGACAATTAGTAACAATTCAATATGCAAAAATGACATATAATATGTTGTTAGACGGTTGCCAGCCAACATTTTTACGTGAAATAAGAAAATTAAAACAAAATTGAATAGCTCCGTGGTAATTGGAATCAATTTTTGACAGAAGGTGTGCGTCATGTGATCTCATTGAAAAGGTAAGGGTTATAGTCGTTCATGTAGAATATATGATTCTAACTTCATTATTTTATGCTCTTTCTGCTAATTTGTGCCTTTCGTACCTATCCTGATGTGTAGAATATGAAAACAACATATTTTGTTCTTACATTGAAAATATATATACAGGGTGCATCAAAATAAACCGTTGCAGAAGACAAGATAACACTTCGATTTCAGAAAGTTTTAAAAGTTTGATATAATTAGGTAGTTTCTCTTTGTGTTACGTAAAAATACACATATGTGATCCACGGGTGTCATATGCAAGCAACCTAGTGGTGTGTCAGTGTAGGGAAATGCAGTGAAATATGCGTTATTTTGAAAAAAAAGGATAAAATAGTACCAAAAATGGTAGAGAATAAGGTACTTTGTTTCAGCCATAGGGACCCGGGTTCGCGACCGCTATGAGAGAAGTGCTTGTACTCGAGTTTGAGCTTTAATTCGTGAAAATATGTTAAATGGTTCTTAAGATATAGACCAAAACAGATTATAATACACGACAATTAGTAACAATTCAATATGCACATAATGATATATAATATATTGTTAGACGGTTGCCAGCCAACATTTTTACGTGAAATAAGAAAATTAAAACAAAATTGAATAGCTCCGTGGTAATTGGAATCAATTTTTGACAGAAGGTGTGCGTCATGTGATCTCATTGAAAAGGTAAGGGTTATAGTCGTTCATGTAGAATATATGTTTCTAACTTCATTATTTTATGCTCTTTCTGCTAATTTGTGCCTTTCGTACCTATCCTGATGTGTAGAATATGAAAACAACATATTTTGTTCTTACATTGAAAATATATATACAGGGTGCATCAAAATAAACCGTTGCAGAAGACAAGATAACACTTCGATTTCAGAAAGTTTTAAAAGTTTGATATAATTAGGTAGTTTCTCTTTGTGTTACGTAAAAATACACATATGTGATCCTCGGGTGTCATATTCAAGCAACCTAGTGGTGTGTCAGTGTAGGGAAATGCAGTGAAATATGCGTTATTTTGAAAAAAAGAATAAAATAGTACCAAAAATGGTAGAGAATAAGGTACTTTGTTTCAGCCATAGGGACCCGGGTTCGCGACCGCTATGAGAGAAGTGCTTGTACTCGAGTTTGAGCTTTATTTCGTGAAAATATGTTAAATGGTTCATAAGATATAGACTAAAACACATTATAATACACGACAATTAGTAACAATTCAATATGCACATAATGACATATAATATATTGTTAGACGGTTGCCAGCCAACATTTTTACGTGAAATAAGATAATTAAAACAAAATTGAATAGCTCCGTGGTAATTGGAATCAATTTTTGACAGAAGGTGTGCGTCATGTGATCTCATTGAAAAGGTAAGGGTTATAGTCGTTCATGTAGAATATATGTTTCTAACTTCATTATTTTTTGCTCTTTCTGCTAATGTGTGCCTTTCGTACCTATCCTGATGTGTAGAATATGAAAACAACATATTTTGTTCTTACATTGAAAATATATATACAGGGTGCATCAAAATAAACCGTTGCAGAAGACAAGATAACACTTCGATTTCAGAAAGTTTTAAAAGTTTGATATAATTAGGTAGTTTATCTTCGTGTTACGTAAAAATACACATATGTGATCCTCGGGTGTCATATTCAAGCAACCTAGTGGTGTGTCAGTGTAGGGAAATGCAGTGAAATATGCGTTATTTTGAAAAAAAGAATAAAATAGTACCAAAAATGGTAAAGAATAAGGCACTTTGTTTCAGGCATAGGGACCCGGGTTCGCGACCGCTATGAGAGAAGTGCTTGTACTCGAGTTTGAGCTTTATTTCGTGAAAATATGTTAAATGGTTCTTAAGATATAGACTAAAACACATTATAATACACGACAATTAGTAACAATTCAATATGCAAAAATGACATATAATATGTTGTTAGACGGTTGCCAGCCAACATTTTTACGTGAAATAAGAAAATTAAAACAAAATTGAATAGCTCCGTGGTAATTGGAATCAATTTTTGACAGAAGGTGTGCGTCATGTGATCTCATTGAAAAGGTAAGGGTTATAGTCGTTCATGTAGAATATATGTTTCTAACTTCATTATTTTATGCTCTTTCTGCTAATTTGTGCCTTTCGTACCTATCCTGATGTGTAGAATATGAAAACAACATATTTTGTTCTTACATTGAAAATATATATACAGGGTGCATCAAAATAAACCGTTGCACAAGACAAGATAACACTTCGATTTCAGAAAGTTTTAAAAGTTTGATATAATTAGGTAGTTTCTCTTTGTGTTACGTAAAAATACACATATGTGATCCTCGGGTGTCATATTCAAGCAACCTAGTGGTGTGTCAGTGTAGGGAAATGCAGTGAAATATGCGTTATTTTGAAAAAAAGAATAAAATAGTACCAAAAATGGTAGAGAATAAGGCACTTTGTTTCAGCCATAGGGACCCGGGTTCGCGACCGCTATGAGAGAAGTGCTTGTACTCGAGTTTGAGCTTTATTTCGTGAAAATATGTTAAATGGTTCATAAGATATAGACTAAAACACATTATAATACACGACAATTAGTAACAATTCAATATGCACATAATGACATATAATATATTGTTAGACGGTTGCCAGCCAACATTTTTACGTGAAATAAGAGAATTAAAACAAAATTGAATAGCTCCGTGGTAATTGGAATCAATTTTTGACAGAAGGTGTGCGTCATGTGATCTCATTGAAAAGGTAAGGGTTATAGTCGTTCATGTAGAATATATGTTTCTAACTTCATTATTTTATGCTCTTTCTGCTAATTTGTGCCTTTCGTACCTATCCTGATGTGTAGAATATGAAAACAACATATTTTGTTCTTACATTGAAAATATATATACAGGGTGCATCAAAATAAACCGTTGCAGAAGACAAGATAACACTTCGATTTCAGAAAGTTTTAAAAGTTTGATATAATTAGGTAGTTTCTCTTTGTGTTACGTAAAAATACACATATGTGATCCTCGGGTGTCATATTCAAGCAACCTAGTGGTGTGTCAGTGTAGGGAAATGCAGTGAAATATGCGTTATTTTGAAAAAAAGAATAAAATAGTACCAAAAATGGCAGAGAATAAGGTACTTTGTTTCAGCCATAGGGACCCGGGTTCGCGACCGCTATGAGAGAAGTGCTTGTACTCGAGTTTGAGCTTTATTTCGTGAAAATATGTTAAATGGTTCATAAGATATAGACTAAAACACATTATAATACACGACAATTAGTAACAATTCAATATGCACATAATGACATATAATATATTGTTAGACGGTTGCCAGCCAACATTTTTACGTGAAATAAGAGAATTAAAACAAAATTGAATAGCTCCGTGGTAATTGGAATCAATTTTTGACAGAAGGTGTGCGTCATGTGATCTCATTGAAAAGGTAAGGGTTATAGTCGTTCATGTAGAATATATGTTTCTAACTTCATTATTTTATGCTCTTTCTGCTAATTTGTGCCTTTCGTACCTATCCTGATGTGTAGAATATGAAAACAACATATTTTGTTCTTACATTGAAAATATATATACAGGGTGCATCAAAATAAACCGTTGCAGAAGACAAGATAACACTTCGATTTCAGAAAGTTTTAAAAGTTTGATATAATTAGGTAGTTTCTCTTTGTGTTACGTAAAAATACACATATGTGATCCACGGGTGTCATATGCAAGCAACCTAGTGGTGTGTCAGTGTAGGGAAATGCAGTGAAATATGCGTTATTTTGAAAAAAAAGAATAAAATAGTACCAAAAATGGTAGAGAATAAGGTACTTTGTTTCAGCCATAGGGACCCGGGTTCGCGACCGCTATGAGAGAAGTGCTTGTACTCGAGTTTGAGCTTTATTTCGTGAAAATATGTTAAATGGTTCTTAAGATATAGACTAAAACACATTATAATACACGACAATTAGTAACAATTCAATATGCAAAAATGACATATAATATGTTGTTAGACGGTTGCCAGCCAACATTTTTACGTGAAATAAGAAAATTAAAACAAAATTGAATAGCTCCGTGGTAATTGGAATCAATTTTTGACAGAAGGTGTGCGTCATGTGATCTCATTG
Source organism: Thermobia domestica (assembly GCF_964235325.1). NCBI lineage: Eukaryota > Metazoa > Arthropoda > Insecta > Zygentoma > Lepismatidae > Thermobia > Thermobia domestica. Next base: position 231,648,575 of record NC_137462.1, on the reverse strand, counting down.
AAAAGGTAAGGGTTATAGTCGTTCATGTAGAGTATATGTTTCTAACTTCATTATTTTATGCTCTTTCTGCTAATTTGTGCCTTTCGTACCTATCCTGATGTGTAGAATATGAAAACAACATATTTTGTTCTTACATTGAAAATATATATACAGGGTGCATCAAAATAAACCGTTGCAGAAGACAAGATAACACTTCGATTTCAGAAAGTTTTAAAAGTTTGATATAATTAGGTAGTTTCTCTTTGTGTTACGTAAAAATACACATATGTGATCCTCGGGTGTCATATTCAAGCAACCTAGTGGTGTGTCAGTGTAGGGAAATGCAGTGAAATATGCGTTATTTTGAAAAAAAGAATAAAATAGTACCAAAAATGGTAGAGAATAAGGCACTTTGTTTCAGCCATAGGGACCCGGTTTCGCGAACACTATGAGAGAAGTGCTTGTACTCGAGTTTGAGCTTTATTTCGTGAAAATATGTTAAATGGTTCATAAGATATAGACTAAAACACATTATAATACACGACAATTAGTAACAATTCAATATGCACATAATGACATATAATATATTGTTAGACGGTTGCCAGCCAACATTTTTACGTGAAATAAGAGAATTAAAACAAAATTGAATAGCTCCGTGGTAATTGGAATCAATTTTTGACAGAAGGTGTGCGTCATGTGATCTCATTGAAAAGGTAAGGGTTATAGTCGTTCATGTAGAATATATGTTTCTAACTTCATTATTTTATGCTCTTTCTGCTAATTTGTGCCTTTCGTACCTATCCTGATGTGTAGAATATGAAAACAACATATTTTCTTCTTACATTGAAAATATATATACAGGGTGCATCAAAATAAACCGTTGCACAAGACAAGATAACACTTCGATTTCAGAAAGTTTTAAAAGTTTGATATAATTAGGTAGTTTCTCTTTGTGTTACGTAAAAATACACATATGTGATCCTCGGGTGTCATATTCAAGCAACCTAGTGGTGTGTCAGTGTAGGGAAATGCAGTGAAATATGCGTTATTTTGAAAAAAAGAATAAAATAGTACCAAAAATGGTAGAGAATAAGGCACTTTGTTTCAGCCATAGGGACCCGGGTTCGCGACCGCTATGAGAGAAGTGCTTGTACTCGAGTTTGAGCTTTATTTCGTGAAAATATGTTAAATGGTTCATAAGATATAGACTAAAACACATTATAATACACGACAATTAGTAACAATTCAATATGCACATAATGACATATAATATATTGTTAGACGGTTGCCAGCCAACATTTTTACGTGAAATAAGAGAATTAAAACAAAATTGAATAGCTCCGTGGTAATTGGAATCAATTTTTGACAGAAGGTGTGCGTCATGTGATCTCATTGAAAAGGTAAGGGTTATAGTCGTTCATGTAGAATATATGTTTCTAACTTCATTATTTTATGCTCTTTCTGCTAATTTGTGCCTTTCGTACCTATCCTGATGTGTAGAATATGAAAACAACATATTTTCTTCTTACATTGAAAATATATATACAGGGTGCATCAAAATAAACCGTTGCAGAAGACAAGATAACACTTCGATTTCAGAAAGTTTTAAAAGTTTGATATAATTAGGTAGTTTCTCTTTGTGTTACGTAAAAATACACATATGTGATCCACGGGTGTCATATGCAAGCAACCTAGTGGTGTGTCAGTGTAGGGAAATGCAGTGAAATATGCGTTATTTTGAAAAAAAAGAATAAAATAGTACCAAAAATGGTAGAGAATAAGGTACTTTGTTTCAGCCATAGGGACCCGGGTTCGCGACCGCTATGAGAGAAGTGCTTGTACTCGAGTTTGAGCTTTAATTCGTGAAAATATGTTAAATGGTTCTTAAGATATAGACCAAAACAGATTATAATACACGACAATTAGTAACAATTCAATATGCACATAATGATATATAATATATTGTTAGACGGTTGCCAGCCAACATTTTTACGTGAAATAAGAAAATTAAAACAAAATTGAATAGCTCCGTGGTAATTGGAATCAATTTTTGACAGAAGGTGTCCGTCATGTGATCTCATTGAAAAGGTAAGGGTTATAGTCGTTCATGTAGAATATATGTTTCTAACTTCATTATTTTATGCTCTTTCTGCTAATTTGTGCCTTTCGTACCTATCCTGATGTGTAGAATATGAAAACAACATATTTTGTTCTTACATTGAAAATATATATACAGGGTGCATCAAAATAAACCGTTGCAGAAGACAAGATAACACTTCGATTTCAGAAAGTTTTAAAAGTTTGATATAATTAGGTAGTTTATCTTCGTGTTACGTAAAAATACACATATGTGATCCTCGGGTGTCATATGCAAGCAACCTAGTGGTGTGTCAGTGTAGGGAAATGCAGTGAAATATGCGTTATTTTGAAAAAAAGAATAAAATAGTACCAAAAATGGTAAAGAATAAGGCACTTTGTTTCAGCCATAGGGACCCGGGTTCGCGACCGCTATGAGAGAAGTGCTTGTACTCGAGTTTGAGCTTTATTTCGTGAAAATATGTTAAATGGTTCTTAAGATATAGACTAAAACACATTATAATACACGACAATTAGTAACAATTCAATATGCAAAAATGACATATAATATGTTGTTAGACGGTTGCCAGCCAACATTTTTACGTGAAATAAGAAAATTAAAACAAAATTGAATAGCTCCGTGGTAATTGGAATCAATTTTTGACAGAAGGTGTGCGTCATGTGATCTCATTGAAAAGGTAAGGGTTATAGTCGTTCATGTAGAATATATGTTTCTAACTTCATTATTTTATGCTCTTTCTGCTAATTTGTGCCTTTCGTACCTATCCTGATGTGTAGAATATGAAAACAACATATTTTGTTCTTACATTGAAAATATATATACAGGGTGCATCAAAATAAACCGTTGCAGAAGACAAGATAACACTTCGATTTCAGAAAGTTTTAAAAGTTTGATATAATTAGGTAGTTTCTCTTTGTGTTACGTAAAAATACACATATGTGATCCTAGGGTGTCATATGCAAGCAACCTAGTGGTGTGTCATTGTAGGGAAATGCAGTGAAATATGCGTTATTTTGAAAAAAAGAATAAAATAGTACCAAAAATGGTAGAGAATAAGGTACTTTGTTTCAGCCATAGGGACCCGGGTTCGCGACCGCTATGAGAGAAGTGCTTGTACTCGAGTTTGAGCTTTATTTCGTGAAAATATGTTAAATGGTTCTTAAGATATAGACTAAAACACATTATAATACACGACAATTAGTAACAATTCAATATGCAAAAATGACATATAATATGTTGTTAGACGGTTGCCAGCCAACATTTTTACGTGAAATAAGAAAATTAAAACAAAATTGAATAGCTCCGTGGTAATTGGAATCAATTTTTGACAGAAGGTGTGCGTCATGTGATCTCATTGAAAAGGTAAGGGTTATAGTCGTTCATGTAGAGTATATGTTTCTAACTTCATTATTTTATGCTCTTTCTGCTAATTTGTGCCTTTCGTACCTATCCTGATGTGTAGAATATGAAAACAACATATTTTGTTCTTACATTGAAAATATATATAAAGGGTGCATCAAAATAAACCGTTGCAGAAGACAAGATAACACTTCGATTTCAGAAAGTTTTAAAAGTTTGATATAATTAGGTAGTTTCTCTTTGTGTTACGTAAAAATACACATATGTGATCCTCGGGTGTCATATTCAAGCAACCTAGTGGTGTGTCAGTGTAGGGAAATGCAGTGAAATATGCGTTATTTTGAAAAAAAGAATAAAATAGTACCAAAAATGGTAGAGAATAAGGCACTTTGTTTCAGCCATAGGGACCCGGTTTCGCGACCACTATGAGAGAAGTGCTTGTACTCGAGTTTGAGCTTTATTTCGTGAAAATATGTTAAATGGTTCATAAGATATAGACTAAAACACATTATAATACACGACAATTAGTAACAATTCAATATGCACATAATGACATATAATATATTGTTAGACGGTTGCCAGCCAACATTTTTACGTGAAATAAGAGAATTAAAACAAAATTGAATAGCTCCGTGGTAATTGGAATCAATTTTTGACAGAAGGTGTGCGTCATGTGATCTCATTGAAAAGGTAAGGGTTATAGTCGTTCATGTAGAATATATGTTTCTAACTTCATTATTTTATGCTCTTTCTGCTAATTTGTGCCTTTCGTACCTATCCTGATGTGTAGAATATGAAAACAACATATTTTGTTCTTACATTGAAAATATATATACAGGGTGCATCAAAATAAACCGTTGCACAAGACAAGATAACACTTCGATTTCAGAAAGTTTTAAAAGTTTGATATAATTAGGTAGTTTCTCTTTGTGTTACGTAAAAATACACATATGTGATCCTCGGGTGTCATATTCAAGCAACCTAGTGGTGTGTCAGTGTAGGGAAATGCAGTGAAATATGCGTTATTTTGAAAAAAAGAATAAAATAGTACCAAAAATGGTAGAGAATAAGGCACTTTGTTTCAGCCATAGGGACCCGGGTTCGCGACCGCTATGAGAGAAGTGCTTGTACTCGAGTTTGAGCTTTATTTCGTGAAAATATGTTAAATGGTTCATAAGATATAGACTAAAACACATTATAATACACGACAATTAGTAACAATTCAATATGCACATAATGACATATAATATATTGTTAGACGGTTGCCAGCCAACATTTTTACGTGAAATAAGAGAATTAAAACAAAATTGAATAGCTCCGTGGTAATTGGAATCAATTTTTGACAGAAGGTGTGCGTCATGTGATCTCATTGAAAAGGTAAGGGTTATAGTCGTTCATGTAGAATATATGTTTCTAACTTCATTATTTTATGCTCTTTCTGCTAATTTGTGCCTTTCGTACCTATCCTGATGTGTAGAATATGAAAACAACATATTTTGTTCTTACATTGAAAATATATATACAGGGTGCATCAAAATAAACCGTTGCAGAAGACAAGATAACACTTCGATTTCAGAAAGTTTTAAAAGTTTGATATAATTAGGTAGTTTCTCTTTGTGTTACGTAAAAATACACATATGTGATCCTCGGGTGTCATATTCAAGCAACCTAGTGGTGTGTCAGTGTAGGGAAATGCAGTGAAATATGCGTTATTTTGAAAAAAAGAATAAAATAGTACCAAAAATGGCAGAGAATAAGGTACTTTGTTTCAGCCATAGGGACCCGGGTTCGCGACCGCTATGAGAGAAGTGCTTGTACTCGAGTTTGAGCTTTATTTCGTGAAAATATGTTAAATGGTTCATAAGATATAGACTAAAACACATTATAATACACGACAATTAGTAACAATTCAATATGCACATAATGACATATAATATATTGTTAGACGGTTGCCAGCCAACATTTTTACGTGAAATAAGAGAATTAAAACAAAATTGAATAGCTCCGTGGTAATTGGAATCATTTTTTGACAGAAGGTGTGCGTCATGTGATCTCATTGAAAAGGTAAGGGTTATAGTCGTTCATGTAGAATATATGTTTCTAACTTCATTATTTTATGCTCTTTCTGCTAATTTGTGCCTTTCGTACCTATCCTGATGTGTAGAATATGAAAACAACATATTTTGTTCTTACATTGAAAATATATATACAGGGTGCATCAAAATAAACCGTTGCAGAAGACAAGATAACACTTCGATTTCAGAAAGTTTTAAAAGTTTGATATAATTAGGTAGTTTCTCTTTGTGTTACGTAAAAATACACATATGTGATCCACGGGTGTCATATGCAAGCAACCTAGTGGTGTGTCAGTGTAGGGAAATGCAGTGAAATATGCGTTATTTTGAAAAAAAAGAATAAAATAGTACCAAAAATGGTAGAGAATAAGGTACTTTGTTTCAGCCATAGGGACCCGGGTTCGCGACCGCTATGAGAGAAGTGCTTGTACTCGAGTTTGAGCTTTATTTCGTGAAAATATGTTAAATGGTTCTTAAGATATAGACTAAAACACATTATAATACACGACAATTAGTAACAATTCAATATGCAAAAATGACATATAATATGTTGTTAGACGGTTGCCAGCCAACATTTTTACGTGAAATAAGAAAATTAAAACAAAATTGAATAGCTCCGTGGTAATTGGAATCAATTTTTGACAGAAGGTGTGCGTCATGTGATCTCATTGAAAAGGTAAGGGTTATAGTCGTTCATGTAGAGTATATGTTTCTAACTTCATTATTTTATGCTCTTTCTGCTAATTTGTGCCTTTCGTACCTATCCTGATGTGTAGAATATGAAAACAACATATTTTGTTCTTACATTGAAAATATATATACAGGGTGCATCAAAATAAACCGTTGCAGAAGACAAGATAACACTTCGATTTCAGAAAGTTTTAAAAGTTTGATATAATTAGGTAGTTTCTCTTTGTGTTACGTAAAAATACACATATGTGATCCTCGGGTGTCATATTCAAGCAACCTAGTGGTGTGTCAGTGTAGGGAAATGCAGTGAAATATGCGTTATTTTGAAAAAAAGAATAAAATAGTACCAAAAATGGTAGAGAATAAGGCACTTTGTTTCAGCCATAGGGACCCGGTTTCGCGAACACTATGAGAGAAGTGCTTGTACTCGAGTTTGAGCTTTATTTCGTGAAAATATGTTAAATGGTTCATAAGATATAGACTAAAACACATTATAATACACGACAATTAGTAACAATTCAATATGCACATAATGACATATAATATATTGTTAGACGGTTGCCAGCCAACATTTTTACGTGAAATAAGAGAATTAAAACAAAATTGAATAGCTCCGTGGTAATTGGAATCAATTTTTGACAGAAGGTGTGCGTCATGTGATCTCATTGAAAAGGTAAGGGTTATAGTCGTTCATGTAGAATATATGTTTCTAACTTCATTATTTTATGCTCTTTCTGCTAATTTGTGCCTTTCGTACCTATCCTGATGTGTAGAATATGAAAACAACATATTTTCTTCTTACATTGAAAATATATATACAGGGTGCATCAAAATAAACCGTTGCACAAGACAAGATAACACTTCGATTTCAGAAAGTTTTAAAAGTTTGATATAATTAGGTAGTTTCTCTTTGTGTTACGTAAAAATACACATATGTGATCCTCGGGTGTCATATTCAAGCAACCTAGTGGTGTGTCAGTGTAGGGAAATGCAGTGAAATATGCGTTATTTTGAAAAAAAGAATAAAATAGTACCAAAAATGGTAGAGAATAAGGCACTTTGTTTCAGCCATAGGGACCCGGGTTCGCGACCGCTATGAGAGAAGTGCTTGTACTCGAGTTTGAGCTTTATTTCGTGAAAATATGTTAAATGGTTCATAAGATATAGACTAAAACACATTATAATACACGACAATTAGTAACAATTCAATATGCACATAATGACATATAATATATTGTTAGACGGTTGCCAGCCAACATTTTTACGTGAAATAAGAGAATTAAAACAAAATTGAATAGCTCCGTGGTAATTGGAATCAATTTTTGACAGAAGGTGTGCGTCATGTGATCTCATTGAAAAGGTAAGGGTTATAGTCGTTCATGTAGAATATATGTTTCTAACTTCATTATTTTATGCTCTTTCTGCTAATTTGTGCCTTTCGTACCTATCCTGATGTGTAGAATATGAAAACAACATATTTTCTTCTTACATTGAAAATATATATACAGGGTGCATCAAAATAAACCGTTGCAGAAGACAAGATAACACTTCGATTTCAGAAAGTTTTAAAAGTTTGATATAATTAGGTAGTTTCTCTTTGTGTTACGTAAAAATACACATATGTGATCCACGGGTGTCATATGCAAGCAACCTAGTGGTGTGTCAGTGTAGGGAAATGCAGTGAAATATGCGTTATTTTGAAAAAAAAGAATAAAATAGTACCAAAAATGGTAGAGAATAAGGTACTTTGTTTCAGCCATAGGGACCCGGGTTCGCGACCGCTATGAGAGAAGTGCTTGTACTCGAGTTTGAGCTTTAATTCGTGAAAATATGTTAAATGGTTCTTAAGATATAGACCAAAACAGATTATAATACACGACAATTAGTAACAATTCAATATGCACATAATGATATATAATATATTGTTAGACGGTTGCCAGCCAACATTTTTACGTGAAATAAGAAAATTAAAACAAAATTGAATAGCTCCGTGGTAATTGGAATCAATTTTTGACAGAAGGTGTCCGTCATGTGATCTCATTGAAAAGGTAAGGGTTATAGTCGTTCATGTAGAATATATGTTTCTAACTTCATTATTTTATGCTCTTTCTGCTAATTTGTGCCTTTCGTACCTATCCTGATGTGTAGAATATGAAAACAACATATTTTGTTCTTACATTGAAAATATATATACAGGGTGCATCAAAATAAACCGTTGCAGAAGACAAGATAACACTTCGATTTCAGAAAGTTTTAAAAGTTTGATATAATTAGGTAGTTTCTCTTTGTGTTACGTAAAAATACACATATGTGATCCTCGGGTGTCATATTCAAGCAACCTAGTGGTGTGTCAGTGTAGGGAAATGCAGTGAAATATGCGTTATTTTGAAAAAAAGAATAAAATAGTACCAAAAATGGCAGAGAATAAGGTACTTTGTTTCAGCCATAGGGACCCGGGTTCGCGACCGCTATGAGAGAAGTGCTTGTACTCGAGTTTGAGCTTTATTTCGTGAAAATATGTTAAATGGTTCATAAGATATAGACTAAAACACATTATAATACACGACAATTAGTAACAATTCAATATGCACATAATGACATATAATATATTGTTAGACGGTTGCCAGCCAACATTTTTACGTGAAATAAGAGAATTAAAACAAAATTGAATAGCTCCGTGGTAATTGGAATCAATTTTTGACAGAAGGTGTGCGTCATGTGATCTCATTGAAAAGGTAAGGGTTATAGTCGTTCATGTAGAATATATGTTTCTAACTTCATTATTTTTTGCTCTTTCTGCTAATGTGTGCCTTTCGTACCTATCCTGATGTGTAGAATATGAAAACAACATATTTTGTTCTTACATTGAAAATATATATACAGGGTGCATCAAAATAAACCGTTGCAGAAGACAAGATAACACTTCGATTTCAGAAAGTTTTAAAAGTTTGATATAATTAGGTAGTTTATCTTCGTGTTACGTAAAAATACGCATATGTGATCCTCGTTTGTCATATGCAAGCAACCTAGTGGTGTGTCAGTGTAGGGAAATGCAGTGAAATATGCGTTATTTTGAAAAAAAGAATAAAATAGTACCAAAAATGGTAAAGAATAAGGCACTTTGTTTCAGCCATAGGGACCCGGGTTCGCGACCGCTATGAGAGAAGTGCTTGTACTCGAGTTTGAGCTTTATTTCGAGAAAATATGTTAAATGGTTCTTAAGATATAGACTAAAACACATTATAATACACGACAATTAGTAACAATTCAATATGCAAAAATGACATATAATATGTTGTTAGACGGTTGCCAGCCAACATTTTTACGTGAAATAAGAAAATTAAAACAAAATTGAATAGCTCCGTGGTAATTGGAATCAATTTTTGACAGAAGGTGTGCGTCATGTGATCTCATTGAAAAGGTAAGGGTTATAGTCGTTCATGTAGAATATATGTTTCTAACTTCATTATTTTATGCTCTTTCTGCTAATTTGTGCCTTTCGTACCTATCCTGATGTGTAGAATATGAAAACAACATATTTTGTTCTTACATTGAAAATATATATACAGGGTGCATCAAAATAAACCGTTGCAGAAGACAAGATAACACTTCGATTTCAGAAAGTTTTAAAAGTTTGATATAATTAGGTAGTTTCTCTTTGTGTTACGTAAAAATACACATATGTGATCCTAGGGTGTCATATGCAAGCAACCTAGTGGTGTGTCATTGTAGGGAAATGCAGTGAAATATGCGTTATTTTGAAAAAAAGAATAAAATAGTACCAAAAATGGTAGAGAATAAGGTACTTTGTTTCAGACATAGGGACCCGGGTTCGCGACCGCTATGAGAGAAGTGCTTGTACTCGAGTTTGAGCTTTATTTCGTGAAAATATGTTAAATGGTTCTTAAGATATAGACTAAAACACATTATAATACACGACAATTAGTAACAATTCAATATGCAAAAATGACATATAATATGTTGTTAGACGGTTGCCAGCCAACATTTTTACGTGAAATAAGAAAATTAAAACAAAATTGAATAGCTCCGTGGTAATTGGAATCAATTTTTGACAGAAGGTGTGCGTCATGTGATCTCATTGAAAAGGTAAGGGTTATAGTCGTTCATGTAGAATATATGATTCTAACTTCATTATTTTATGCTCTTTCTGCTAATTTGTGCCTTTCGTACCTATCCTGATGTGTAGAATATGAAAACAACATATTTTGTTCTTACATTGAAAATATATATACAGGGTGCATCAAAATAAACCGTTGCAGAAGACAAGATAACACTTCGATTTCAGAAAGTTTTAAAAGTTTGATATAATTAGGTAGTTTCTCTTTGTGTTACGTAAAAATACACATATGTGATCCACGGGTGTCATATGCAAGCAACCTAGTGGTGTGTCAGTGTAGGGAAATGCAGTGAAATATGTGTTATTTTGAAAAAAAAGGATAAAATAGTACCAAAAATGGTAGAGAATAAGGTACTTTGTTTCAGCCATAGGGACCCGGGTTCGCGACCGCTATGAGAGAAGTGCTTGTACTCGAGTTTGAGCTTTAATTCGTGAAAATATGTTAAATGGTTCTTAAGATATAGACCAAAACAGATTATAATACACGACAATTAGTAACAATTCAATATGCACATAATGATATATAATATATTGTTAGACGGTTGCCAGCCAACATTTTTACGTGAAATAAGAAAATTAAAACAAAATTGAATAGCTCCGTGGTAATTGGAATCAATTTTTGACAGAAGGTGTGCGTCATGTGATCTCATTGAAAAGGTAAGGGTTATAGTCGTTCATGTAGAATATATGTTTCTAACTTCATTATTTTATGCTCTTTCTGCTAATTTGTGCCTTTCGTACCTATCCTGATGTGTAGAATATGAAAACAACATATTTTGTTCTTACATTGAAAATATATATACAGGGTGCATCAAAATAAACCGTTGCAGAAGACAAGATAACACTTCGATTTCAGAAAGTTTTAAAAGTTTGATATAATTAGGTAGTTTCTCTTTGTGTTACGTAAAAATACACATATGTGATCCTCGGGTGTCATATTCAAGCAACCTAGTGGTGTGTCAGTGTAGGGAAATGCAGTGAAATATGCGTTATTTTGAAAAAAAGAATAAAATAGTACCAAAAATGGTAGAGAATAAGGTACTTTGTTTCAGCCATAGGGACCCGGGTTCGCGACCGCTATGAGAGAAGTGCTTGTACTCGAGTTTGAGCTTTATTTCGTGAAAATATGTTAAATGGTTCATAAGATATAGACTAAAACACATTATAATACACGACAATTAGTAACAATTCAATATGCACATAATGACATATAATATATTGTTAGACGGTTGCCAGCCAACATTTTTACGTGAAATAAGATAATTAAAACAAAATTGAATAGCTCCGTGGTAATTGGAATCAATTTTTGACAGAAGGTGTGCGTCATGTGATCTCATTGAAAAGGTAAGGGTTATAGTCGTTCATGTAGAATATATGTTTCTAACTTCATTATTTTTTGCTCTTTCTGCTAATGTGTGCCTTTCGTACCTATCCTGATGTGTAGAATATGAAAACAACATATTTTGTTCTTACATTGAAAATATATATACAGGGTGCATCAAAATAAACCGTTGCAGAAGACAAGATAACACTTCGATTTCAGAAAGTTTTAAAAGTTTGATATAATTAGGTAGTTTATCTTCGTGTTACGTAAAAATACACATATGTGATCCTCGGGTGTCATATTCAAGCAACCTAGTGGTGTGTCAGTGTAGGGAAATGCAGTGAAATATGCGTTATTTTGAAAAAAAGAATAAAATAGTACCAAAAATGGTAAAGAATAAGGCACTTTGTTTCAGGCATAGGGACCCGGGTTCGCGACCGCTATGAGAGAAGTGCTTGTACTCGAGTTTGAGCTTTATTTCGTGAAAATATGTTAAATGGTTCTTAAGATATAGACTAAAACACATTATAATACACGACAATTAGTAACAATTCAATATGCAAAAATGACATATAATATGTTGTTAGACGGTTGCCAGCCAACATTTTTACGTGAAATAAGAAAATTAAAACAAAATTGAATAGCTCCGTGGTAATTGGAATCAATTTTTGACAGAAGGTGTGCGTCATGTGATCTCATTGAAAAGGTAAGGGTTATAGTCGTTCATGTAGAATATATGTTTCTAACTTCATTATTTTATGCTCTTTCTGCTAATTTGTGCCTTTCGTACCTATCCTGATGTGTAGAATATGAAAACAACATATTTTGTTCTTACATTGAAAATATATATACAGGGTGCATCAAAATAAACCGTTGCAGAAGACAAGATAACACTTCGATTTCAGAAAGTTTTAAAAGTTTGATATAATTAGGTAGTTTCTCTTTGTGTTACGTAAAAATACACATATGTGATCCTAGGGTGTCATATGCAAGCAACCTAGTGGTGTGTCATTGTAGGGAAATGCAGTGAAATATGCGTTATTTTGAAAAAAAGAATAAAATAGTACCAAAAATGGTAGAGAATAAGGTACTTTGTTTCAGCCATAGGGACCCGGGTTCGCGACCGCTATGAGAGAAGTGCTTGTACTCGAGTTTGAGCTTTATTTCGTGAAAATATGTTAAATGGTTCTTAAGATATAGACTAAAACACATTATAATACACGACAATTAGTAACAATTCAATATGCAAAAATGACATATAATATGTTGTTAGACGGTTGCCAGCCAACATTTTTACGTGAAATAAGAAAATTAAAACAAAATTGAATAGCTCCGTGGTAATTGGAATCAATTTTTGACAGAAGGTGTGCGTCATGTGATCTCATTGAAAAGGTAAGGGTTATAGTCGTTCATGTAGAGTATATGTTTCTAACTTCATTATTTTATGCTCTTTCTGCTAATTTGTGCCTTTCGTACCTATCCTGATGTGTAGAATATGAAAACAACATATTTTGTTCTTACATTGAAAATATATATACAGGGTGCATCAAAATAAACCGTTGCAGAAGACAAGATAACACTTCGATTTCAGAAAGTTTTAAAAGTTTGATATAATTAGGTAGTTTATCTTCGTGTTACGTAAAAATACACATATGTGATCCTCGGGTGTCATATGCAAGCAACCTAGTGGTGTGTCAGTGTAGGGAAATGCAGTGAAATATGCGTTATTTTGAAAAAAAGAATAAAATAGTACCAAAAATGGTAAAGAATAAGGCACTTTGTTTCAGGCATAGGGACCCGGGTTCGCGACCGCTATGAGAGAAGTGCTTGTACTCGAGTTTGAGCTTTATTTCGTGAAAATATGTTAAATGGTTCTTAAGATATAGACTAAAACACATTATAATACACGACAATTAGTAACAATTCAATATGCAAAAATGACATATAATATGTTGTTAGACGGTTGCCAGCCAACATTTTTACGTGAAATAAGAAAATTAAAACAAAATTGAATAGCTCCGTGGTAATTGGAATCAATTTTTGACAGAAGGTGTGCGTCATGTGATCTCATTGAAAAGGTAAGGGTTATAGTCGTTCATGTAGAATATATGTTTCTAACTTCATTATTTTATGCTCTTTCTGCTAATTTGTGCCTTTCGTACCTATCCTGATGTGTAGAATATGAAAACAACATATTTTGTTCTTACATTGAAAATATATATACAGGGTGCATCAAAATAAACCGTTGCAGAAGACAAGATAACACTTCGATTTCAGAAAGTTTTAAAAGTTTGATATAATTAGGTAGTTTCTCTTTGTGTTACGTAAAAATACACATATGTGATCCTAGGGTGTCATATGCAAGCAACCTAGTGGTGTGTCATTGTAGGGAAATGCAGTGAAATATGCGTTATTTTGAAAAAAAGAATAAAATAGTACCAAAAATGGTAGAGAATAAGGTACTTTGTTTCAGCCATAGGGACCCGGGTTCGCGACCGCTATGAGAGAAGTGCTTGTACTCGAGTTTGAGCTTTATTTCGTGAAAATATGTTAAATGGTTCTTAAGATATAGACTAAAACACATTATAATACACGACAATTAGTAACAATTCAATATGCAAAAATGACATATAATATGTTGTTAGACGCTTGCCAGCCAACATTTTTACGTGAAATAAGAAAATTAAAACAAAATTGAATAGCTCCGTGGTAATTGGAATCAATTTTTGACAGAAGGTGTGCGTCATGTGATCTCATTGAAAAGGTAAGGGTTATAGTCGTTCATGTAGAGTATATGTTTCTAACTTCATTATTTTATGCTCTTTCTGCTAATTTGTGCCTTTCGTACCTATCCTGATGTGTAGAATATGAAAACAACATATTTTGTTCTTACATTGAAAATATATATACAGGGTGCATCAAAATAAACCGTTGCAGAAGACAAGATAACACTTCGATTTCAGAAAGTTTTAAAAGTTTGATATAATTAGGTAGTTTCTCTTTGTGTTACGTAAAAATACACATATGTGATCCACGGATGTCATATGCAAGCAACCTAGTGGTGTGTCAGTGTAGGGAAATGCAGTGAAATATGCGTTATTTTGAAAAAAAGAATAAAATAGTACCAAAAATGGTAGAGAATAAGGTACTTTGTTTCAGCCATAGGGACCCGGGTTCGCGACCGCTATGAGAGAAGTGCTTGTACTCGAGTTTGAGCTTTATTTCGTGAAAATATGTTAAATGGTTCTTAAGATATAGACTAAAACACATTATAATACACGACAATTAGTAACAATTCAATATGCAAAAATGACATATAATATATTGTTAGACGGTTGCCAGCCAACATTTTTACGTGAAATAAGAAAATTAAAACAAAATTGAATAGCTCCGTGGTAATTGGAATCAATTTTTGACAGAAGGTGTGCGTCATGTGATCTCATTGAAAAGGTAAGGGTTATAGTCGTTCATGTAGAATATATGTTTCTAACTTCATTATTTTATGCTCTTTCTGCTAATTTGTGCCTTTCGTACCTATCCTGATGTGTAGAATATGAAAACAACATATTTTGTTCTTACATTGAAAATATATATACAGGGTGCATCAAAATAAACCGTTGCAGAAGACAAGATAACACTTCGATTTCAGAAAGTTTTAAAAGTTTGATATAATTAGGTAGTTTCTCTTTGTGTTACGTAAAAATACACATATGTGATCCTCGGGTGTCATATTCAAGCAACCTAGTGGTGTGTCAGTGTAGGGAAATGCAGTGAAATATGCGTTATTTTGAAAAAAAGAATAAAATAGTACCAAAAATGGTAGAGAATAAGGCACTTTGTTTCAGCCATAGGGACCCGGGTTCGCGACCGCTATGAGAGAAGTGCTTGTACTCGAGTTTGAGCTTTATTTCGTGAAAATATGTTAAATGGTTCATAAGATATAGACTAAAACACATTATAATACACGACAATTAGTAACAATTCAATATGCACATAATGACATATAATATATTGTTAGACGGTTGCCAGCCAACATTTTTACGTGAAATAAGAAAATTAAAACAAAATTGAATAGCTCCGTGGTAATTGGAATCAATTTTTGACAGAAGGTGTGCGTCATGTGATCTCATTGAAAAGGTAAGGGTTATAGTCGTTCATGTAGAATATATGTTTCTAACTTCATTATTTTATGCTCTTTCTGCTAATTTGTGCCTTTCGTACCTATCCTGATGTGTAGAATATGAAAACAACATATTTTGATCTTACATTGAAAATATATATACAGGGTGCATCAAAATAAACCGTTGCAGAAGACAAGATAACACTTCGATTTCAGAAAGTTTTAAAAGTTTGATATAATTAGGTAGTTTCTCTTTGTGTTACGAAAAAATACACATATGTGATCCTCGGGTGTCATATGCAAGCAACCTAGTGGTGTGTCAGTGTAGGGAAATGCAGTGAAATATGCGTTATTTTGAAAAAAAGAATAAAATAGTACCAAAAATGGTAGAGAATAAGGTACTTTGTTTCAGCCATAGGGACCCGGGTTCGCGACCGCTATGAGAGAAGTGCTTGTACTCGAGTTTGAGCTTTATTTCGTGAAAATATGTTAAATGGTTCATAAGATATAGACTAAAACACATTATAATACACGACAATTAGTAACAATTCAATATGCACATAATGAAATATAATATATTGTTAGACGGTTGCCAGCCAACATTTTTACGTGAAATAAGAAAATTAAAACAAAATTGAATAGCTCCGTGGTAATTGGAATCAATTTTTGACAGAAGGTGTGCGTCATGTGATCTCATTGAAAAGGTAAGGGTTATAGTCGTTCATGTAGAATATATGTTTCTAACTTCATTATTTTATGCTCTTTCTGCTAATTTGTGCCTTTCGTACCTATCCTGATGTGTAGAATATGAAAACAACATATTTTGTTCTTACATTGAAAATATATATACAGGGTGCATCAAAATAAACCGTTGCAGAAGACAAGATAACACTTCGATTTCAGAAAGTTTTAAAAGTTTGATATAATTAGGTAGTTTCTCTTTGTGTTACGTAAAAATACACATATGTGATCCTCGGGTGTCATATGCAAGCAACCTAGTGGTGTGTCATTGTAGGGAAATGCAGTGAAATATGCGTTATTTTGAAAAAAAGAATAAAATAGTACCAAAAATGGTAGAGAATAAGGTACTTTGTTTCAGCCATAGGGACCCGGGTTCGCGACCGCAATGAGAGAAGTGCTTGTACTCGAGTTTGAGCTTTATTTCGTGAAAATATGTTAATTGGTTCTTAAGATATAGACTAAAACACATTATAATACACGACAATTAGTAACAATTCAATATGCAAAAATGACATATAATATGTTGTTAGACGGTTGCCAGCCAACATTTTTACGTGAAATAAGAAAATTAAAACAAAATTGAATAGCTCCGTGGTAATTGGAATCAATTTTTGACAGAAGGTGTGCGTCATGTGATCTCATTGAAAAGGTAAGGGTTATAGTCGTTCATGTAGAGTATATGTTTCTAACTTCATTATTTTATGCTCTTTCTGCTAATTTGTGCCTTTCGTACCTATCCTGATGTGTAGAATATGAAAACAACATATTTTGTTCTTACATTGAAAATATATATACAGGGTGCATCAAAATAAACCGTTGCAGAAGACAAGATAACACTTCGATTTCAGAAAGTTTTAAAAGTTTGATATAATTAGGTAGTTTCTCTTTGTGTTACGTAAAAATACACATATGTGATCCACGGGTGTCATATGCAAGCAACCTAGTGGTGTGTCAGTGTAGGGAAATGCAGTGAAATATGCGTTATTTTGAAAAAAAGAATAAAATAGTACCAAAAATGGTAGAGAATAAGGTACTTTGTTTCAGCCATAGGGACCCGGGTTCGCGACCGCTATGAGAGAAGTGCTTGTACTCGAGTTTGAGCTTTATTTCGTGAAAATATGTTAAATGGTTCTTAAGATATAGACTAAAACACATTATAATACACGACAATTAGTAACAATTCAATATGCAAAAATGACATATAATATATTGTTAGACGGTTGCCAGCCAACATTTTTACGTGAAATAAGAAAATTAAAACAAAATTGAATAGCTCCGTGGTAATTGGAATCAATTTTTGACAGAAGGTGTGCGTCATGTGATCTCATTGAAAAGGTAAGGGTTATAGTCGTTCATGTAGAGTATATGTTTCTAACTTCATTATTTTATGTTCTTTCTGCTAATTTGTGCCTTTCGTACCTATCCTGATGTGTAGAATATGAAAACAACATATTTTGTTCTTACATTGAAAATATATATACAGGGTGCATCAAAATAAACCGTTGCAGAAGACAAGATAACACTTCGATTTCAGAAAGTTTTAAAAGTTTGATATAATTAGGTAGTTTCTCTTTGTGTTACGTAAAAATACACATATGTGATCCACGGATGTCATATGCAAGCAACCTAGTGGTGTGTCAGTGTAGGGAAATGCAGTGAAATATGCGTTATTTTGAAAAAAAGAATAAAATAGTACCAAAAATGGTAGAGAATAAGGTACTTTGTTTCAGCCATAGGGACCCGGGTTCGCGACCGCTATGAGAGAAGTGCTTGTACTCGAGTTTGAGCTTTATTTCGTGAAAATATGTTAAATGGTTCTTAAGATATAGACTAAAACACATTATAATACACGACAATTAGTAACAATTCAATATGCAAAAATGACATATAATATATTGTTAGACGGTTGCCAGCCAACATTTTTACGTGAAATAAGAAAATTAAAACAAAATTGAATAGCTCCGTGGTAATTGGAATCAATTTTTGACAGAAGGTGTGCGTCATGTGATATCATTGAAAAGGTAAGGGTTATAGTCGTTCATGTAGAATATATGTTTCTAACTTCATTATTTTATGCTCTTTCTGCTAATTTGTGCCTTTCGTACCTATCCTGATGTGTAGAATATGAAAACAACATATTTTGTTCTTACATTGAAAATATATATACAGGGTGCATCAAAATAAACCGTTGCAGAAGACAAGATAACACTTCGATTTCAGAAAGTTTTAAAAGTTTGATATAATTAGGTAGTTTCTCTTTGTGTTACGTAAAAATACACATATGTGATCCATGGGTGTCATATGCAAGCAACCTAGTGGTGTGTCAGTGTAGGGAAATGCAGTGAAATATGCGTTATTTTGAAAAAAAGAATAAAATAGTACTAAATAATGGTAGAGAATAAGGTACTTTGTTTCAGCCATAGGGACCCGGGTTCGCGACCGCTATGAGAGAAGTGCTTGTACTCGAGTTTGAGCTTTATTTCGTGAAAATATGTTAAATGGTTCATAAGATATAGACTAAAACACATTATAATACACGACAATTAGTAACAATTCAATATGCAAAAATGACATATAATATATTGTTAGACGGTTGCCAGCCAACATTTTTACGTGAAATAAGAAAATTAAAACAAAATTGAATAGCTCCGTGGTAATTGGAATCAATTTTTGACAGAAGGTGTGCGTCATGTGATCTCATTGAAAAGGTAAGGGTTATAGTCGTTCATGTAGAATATATGTTTCTAACTTCATTATTTTATGCTCTTTCTGCTAATTTGTGCCTTTCGTACCTATCCTGATGTGTAGAATATGAAAACAACATATTTTGTTCTTACATTGAAAATATATATACAGGGTGCATCAAAATAAACCGTTGCAGAAGACAAGATAACACTTCGATTTCAGAAAGTTTTAAAAGTTTGATATAATTAGGTAGTTTCTCTTTGTGTTACGTAAAAATACACATATGTGATCCTCGGGTGTCATATTCAAGCAACCTAGTGGTGTGTCAGTGTAGGGAAATGCAGTGAAATATGCGTTATTTTGAAAAAAAGAATAAAATAGTACCAAAAATGGTAGAGAATAAGGCACTTTGTTTTAGCCATAGGGACCCGGGTTCGCGACCGCTATGAGAGAAGTGCTTGTACTCGAGTTTGAGCTTTATTTCGTGAAAATATGTTAAATGGTTCATAAGATATAGACTAAAACACATTATAATACACGACAATTAGTAACAATTCAATATGCACATAATGACATATAATATATTGTTAGACGGTTGCCAGCCAACATTTTTACGTGAAATAAGAGAATTAAAACAAAATTGAATAGCTCCGTGGTAATTGGAATCAATTTTTGACAGAAGGTGTGCGTCATGTGATCTCATTGAAAAGGTAAGGGTTATAGTCGTTCATGTAGAATATATGTTTCTAACTTCATTATTTTATGCTCTTTCTGCTAATTTGTGCCTTTCGTACCTATCCTGATGTGTAGAATATGAAAACAACATATTTTGTTCTTACATTGAAAATATATATACAGGGTGCATCAAAATAAACCGTTGCAGAAGACAAGATAACACTTCGATTTCAGAAAGTTTTAAAAGTTTGATATAATTAGGTAGTTTCTCTTTGTGTTACGTAAAAATACACATATG
Organism: Thermobia domestica; assembly: GCF_964235325.1. Lineage (NCBI taxonomy): Eukaryota > Metazoa > Arthropoda > Insecta > Zygentoma > Lepismatidae > Thermobia > Thermobia domestica. The sequence goes on along the minus strand of NC_137462.1, from coordinate 231,628,393 downwards.
TGATCCACGGGTGTCATATGCAAGCAACCTAGTGGTGTGTCAGTGTAGGGAAATGCAGTGAAATATGCGTTATTTTGAAAAAAAGAATAAAATAGTACCAAAAAATTGTAGAGAATAAGGTACTTTGTTTCAGCCATAGGGACCCGGGTTCGCGACCGCTATGAGAGAAGTGCTTGTACTCGAGTTTGAGCTTTATTTCGTGAAAATATGTTAAATGGTTCTTAAGATATAGACTAAAACACATTATAATACACGACAATTAGTAACAATTCAATATGCAAAAATGACATATAATATATTGTTAGACGGTTGCCAGCCAACATTTTTACGTGAAATAAGAAAATTAAAACAAAATTGAATAGCTCCGTGGTAATTGGAATCAATTTTTGACAGAAGGTGTGCGTCATGTGATCTCATTGAAAAGGTAAGGGTTATAGTCGTTCATGTAGAATATATGTTTCTAACTTCATTATTTTATGCTCTTTCTGCTAATTTGTGCCTTTCGTACCTATCCTGATGTGTAGAATATGAAAACAACATATTTTGATCTTACATTGAAAATATATATACAGGGTGCATCAAAATAAACCGTTGCAGAAGACAAGATAACACTTCGATTTCAGAAAGTTTTAAAAGTTTGATATAATTAGGTAGTTTCTCTTTGTGTTACGAAAAAATACACATATGTGATCCTCGGGTGTCATATGCAAGCAACCTAGTGGTGTGTCAGTGTAGGGAAATGCAGTGAAATATGCGTTATTTTGAAAAAAAGAATAAAATAGTACCAAAAATGGTAGAGAATAAGGTACTTTGTTTCAGCCATAGGGACCCGGGTTCGCGACCGCTACGAGAGAAGTGCTTGTACTCGAGTTTGAGCTTTATTTCGTGAAAATATGTTAAATGGTTCATAAGATATAGACTAAAACACATTATAATACACGACAATTAGTAACAATTCAATATGCACATAATGACATATAATATATTGTTAGACGGTTGCCAGCCAACATTTTTACGTGAAATAAGAAAATTAAAACAAAATTGAATAGCTCCGTGGTAATTGGAATCAATTTTTGACAGAAGGTGTGCGTCATGTGATCTCATTGAAAAGGTAAGGGTTATAGTCGTTCATGTAGAATATATGTTTCTAACTTCATTATTTTATGCTCTTTCTGCTAATTTGTGCCTTTCGTACCTATCCTGATGTGTAGAATATGAAAACAACATATTTTGTTCTTACATTGAAAATATATATACAGGGTGCATCAAAATAAACCGTTGCAGAAGACAAGATAACACTTCGATTTCAGAAAGTTTTAAAAGTTAGATATAATTAGGTAGTTTCTCTTTGTGTTACGTAAAAATACACATATGTGATCCTCGGGTGTCATATGCAAGCAACCTAGTGGTGTGTCATTGTAGGGAAATGCAGTGAAATATGCGTTATTTTGAAAAAAAGAATAAAATAGTACCAAAAATGGTAGAGAATAAGGTACTTTGTTTCAGCCATAGGGACCCGGGTTCGCGACCGCTATGAGAGAAGTGCTTGTACTCGAGTTTGAGCTTTATTTCGTGAAAATATGTTAAATGGTTCTTAAGATATAGACTAAAACACATTATAATACACGACAATTAGTAACAATTCAATATGCAAAAATGACATATAATATGTTGTTAGACGGTTGCCAGCCAACATTTTTACGTGAAATAAGAAAATTAAAACAAAATTGAATAGCTCCGTGGTAATTGGAATCAATTTTTGACAGAAGGTGTGCGTCATGTGATCTCATTGAAAAGGTAAGGGTTATAGTCGTTCATGTAGAGTATATGTTTCTAACTTCATTATTTTATGCTCTTTCTGCTAATTTGTGCCTTTCGTACCTATCTTGATGTGTAGAATATGAAAACAACATATTTTGTTCTTACATTGAAAATATATATACAGGGTGCATCAAAATAAACCGTTGCAGAAGACAAGATAACACTTCGATTTCAGAAAGTTTTAAAAGTTTATTATAATTAGGTAGTTTCTCTTTGTGTTGCGTAAAAATACACATATGTGATCCACGGGTGTCATATGCAAGCAACCTAGTGGTGTGTCAGTGTAGGGAAATGCAGTGAAATATGCGTTATTTTGAAAAAAAGAATAAAATAGTACCAAAAATGGTAGAGAATAAGGTACTTTGTTTCAGCCATAGGGACCCGGGTTCGCGACCGCTATGAGAGAAGTGCTTGTACTCGAGTTTGAGCTTTATTTCGTGAAAATATGTTAATTGGTTCTTAAGATATAGACTAAAACACATTATAATACACGACAATTAGTAACAATTCAATATGCAAAAATGACATATAATATGTTGTTAGACGGTTGCCAGCCAACATTTTTACGTGAAATAAGAAAATTAAAACAAAATTGAATAGCTCCGTGGTAATTGGAATCAATTTTTGACAGAAGGTGTGCGTCATGTGATCTCATTGAAAAGGTAAGGGTTATAGTCGTTCATGTAGAGTATATGTTTCTAACTTCATTATTTTATGCTCTTTCTGCTAATTTGTGCCTTTCGTACCTATCCTGATGTGTAGAATATGAAAACAACATATTTTGTTCTTACATTGAAAATATATATACAGGGTGCATCAAAATAAACCGTTGCAGAAGACAAGATAACACTTCGATTTCAGAAAGTTTTAAAAGTTTGATATAATTAGGTAGTTTCTCTTTGTGTTACGTAAAAATACACATATGTGATCCACGGGTGTCATATGCAAGCAACCTAGTGGTGTGTCAGTGTAGGGAAATGCAGTGAAATATGCGTTATTTTGAAAAAAAGAATAAAATAGTACCAAAAATGGTAGAGAATAAGGTACTTTGTTTCAGCCATAGGGACCCGGGTTCGCGACCGCTATGAGAGAAGTGCTTGTACTCGAGTTTGAGCTTTATTTCGTGAAAATATGTTAAATGGTTCTTAAGATATAGACTAAAACACATTATAATACACGACAATTAGTAACAATTCAATATGCAAAAATGACATATAATATATTGTTAGACGGTTGCCAGCCAACATTTTTACGTGAAATAAGAAAATTAAAACAAAATTGAATAGCTCCGTGGTAATTGGAATCAATTTTTGACAGAAGGTGTGCGTCATGTGATCTCATTGAAAAGGTAAGGGTTATAGTCGTTCATGTAGAGTATATGTTTCTAACTTCATTATTTTATGTTCTTTCTGCTAATTTGTGCCTTTCGTACCTATCCTGATGTGTAGAATATGAAAACAACATATTTTGTTCTTACATTGAAAATATATATACAGGGTGCATCAAAATAAACCGTTGCAGAAGACAAGATAACACTTCGATTTCAGAAAGTTTTAAAAGTTTGATATAATTAGGTAGTTTCTCTTTGTGTTACGTAAAAATACACATATGTGATCCACGGATGTCATATGCAAGCAACCTAGTGGTGTGTCAGTGTAGGGAAATGCAGTGAAATATGCGTTATTTTGAAAAAAAGAATAAAATAGTACCAAAAATGGTAGAGAATAAGGTACTTTGTTTCAGCCATAGGGACCCGGGTTCGCGACCGCTATGAGAGAAGTGCTTGTACTCGAGTTTGAGCTTTATTTCGTGAAAATATGTTAAATGGTTCTTAAGATATAGACTAAAACACATTATAATACACGACAATTAGTAACAATTCAATATGCAAAAATGACATATAATATATTGTTAGACGGTTGCCAGCCAACATTTTTACGTGAAATAAGAAAATTAAAACAAAATTGAATAGCTCCGTGGTAATTGGAATCAATTTTTGACAGAAGGTGTGCGTCATGTGATATCATTGAAAAGGTAAGGGTTATAGTCGTTCATGTAGAATATATGTTTCTAACTTCATTATTTTATGCTCTTTCTGCTAATTTGTGCCTTTCGTACCTATCCTGATGTGTAGAATATGAAAACAACATATTTTGTTCTTACATTGAAAATATATATACAGGGTGCATCAAAATAAACCGTTGCAGAAGACAAGATAACACTTCGATTTCAGAAAGTTTTAAAAGTTTGATATAATTAGGTAGTTTCTCTTTGTGTTACGTAAAAATACACATATGTGATCCATGGGTGTCATATGCAAGCAACCTAGTGGTGTGTCAGTGTAGGGAAATGCAGTGAAATATGCGTTATTTTGAAAAAAAGAATAAAATAGTACTAAATAATGGTAGAGAATAAGGTACTTTGTTTCAGCCATAGGGACCCGGGTTCGCGACCGCTATGAGAGAAGTGCTTGTACTCGAGTTTGAGCTTTATTTCGTGAAAATATGTTAAATGGTTCATAAGATATAGACTAAAACACATTATAATACACGACAATTAGTAACAATTCAATATGCAAAAATGACATATAATATATTGTTAGACGGTTGCCAGCCAACATTTTTACGTGAAATAAGAAAATTAAAACAAAATTGAATAGCTCCGTGGTAATTGGAATCAATTTTTGACAGAAGGTGTGCGTCATGTGATCTCATTGAAAAGGTAAGGGTTATAGTCGTTCATGTAGAATATATGTTTCTAACTTCATTATTTTATGCTCTTTCTGCTAATTTGTGCCTTTCGTACCTATCCTGATGTGTAGAATATGAAAACAACATATTTTGTTCTTACATTGAAAATATATATACAGGGTGCATCAAAATAAACCGTTGCAGAAGACAAGATAACACTTCGATTTCAGAAAGTTTTAAAAGTTTGATATAATTAGGTAGTTTCTCTTTGTGTTACGTAAAAATACACATATGTGATCCTCGGGTGTCATATTCAAGCAACCTAGTGGTGTGTCAGTGTAGGGAAATGCAGTGAAATATGCGTTATTTTGAAAAAAAGAATAAAATAGTACCAAAAATGGTAGAGAATAAGGCACTTTGTTTTAGCCATAGGGACCCGGGTTCGCGACCGCTATGAGAGAAGTGCTTGTACTCGAGTTTGAGCTTTATTTCGTGAAAATATGTTAAATGGTTCATAAGATATAGACTAAAACACATTATAATACACGACAATTAGTAACAATTCAATATGCACATAATGACATATAATATATTGTTAGACGGTTGCCAGCCAACATTTTTACGTGAAATAAGAGAATTAAAACAAAATTGAATAGCTCCGTGGTAATTGGAATCAATTTTTGACAGAAGGTGTGCGTCATGTGATCTCATTGAAAAGGTAAGGGTTATAGTCGTTCATGTAGAATATATGTTTCTAACTTCATTATTTTATGCTCTTTCTGCTAATTTGTGCCTTTCGTACCTATCCTGATGTGTAGAATATGAAAACAACATATTTTGTTCTTACATTGAAAATATATATACAGGGTGCATCAAAATAAACCGTTGCAGAAGACAAGATAACACTTCGATTTCAGAAAGTTTTAAAAGTTTGATATAATTAGGTAGTTTCTCTTTGTGTTACGTAAAAATACACATATGTGATCCACGGGTGTCATATGCAAGCAACCTAGTGGTGTGTCAGTGTAGGGAAATGCAGTGAAATATGCGTTATTTTGAAAAAAAGAATAAAATAGTACCAAAAAATTGTAGAGAATAAGGTACTTTGTTTCAGCCATAGGGACCCGGGTTCGCGACCGCTATGAGAGAAGTGCTTGTACTCGAGTTTGAGCTTTATTTCGTGAAAATATGTTAAATGGTTCTTAAGATATAGACTAAAACACATTATAATACACGACAATTAGTAACAATTCAATATGCAAAAATGACATATAATATATTGTTAGACGGTTGCCAGCCAACATTTTTACGTGAAATAAGAAAATTAAAACAAAATTGAATAGCTCCGTGGTAATTGGAATCAATTTTTGACAGAAGGTGTGCGTCATGTGATCTCATTGAAAAGGTAAGGGTTATAGTCGTTCATGTAGAATATATGTTTCTAACTTCATTATTTTATGCTCTTTCTGCTAATTTGTGCCTTTCGTACCTATCCTGATGTGTAGAATATGAAAACAACATATTTTGATCTTACATTGAAAATATATATACAGGGTGCATCAAAATAAACCGTTGCAGAAGACAAGATAACACTTCGATTTCAGAAAGTTTTAAAAGTTTGATATAATTAGGTAGTTTCTCTTTGTGTTACGAAAAAATACACATATGTGATCCTCGGGTGTCATATGCAAGCAACCTAGTGGTGTGTCAGTGTAGGGAAATGCAGTGAAATATGCGTTATTTTGAAAAAAAGAATAAAATAGTACCAAAAATGGTAGAGAATAAGGTACTTTGTTTCAGCCATAGGGACCCGGGTTCGCGACCGCTACGAGAGAAGTGCTTGTACTCGAGTTTGAGCTTTATTTCGTGAAAATATGTTAAATGGTTCATAAGATATAGACTAAAACACATTATAATACACGACAATTAGTAACAATTCAATATGCACATAATGACATATAATATATTGTTAGACGGTTGCCAGCCAACATTTTTACGTGAAATAAGAAAATTAAAACAAAATTGAATAGCTCCGTGGTAATTGGAATCAATTTTTGACAGAAGGTGTGCGTCATGTGATCTCATTGAAAAGGTAAGGGTTATAGTCGTTCATGTAGAATATATGTTTCTAACTTCATTATTTTATGCTCTTTCTGCTAATTTGTGCCTTTCGTACCTATCCTGATGTGTAGAATATGAAAACAACATATTTTGTTCTTACATTGAAAATATATATACAGGGTGCATCAAAATAAACCGTTGCAGAAGACAAGATAACACTTCGATTTCAGAAAGTTTTAAAAGTTAGATATAATTAGGTAGTTTCTCTTTGTGTTACGTAAAAATACACATATGTGATCCTCGGGTGTCATATGCAAGCAACCTAGTGGTGTGTCATTGTAGGGAAATGCAGTGAAATATGCGTTATTTTGAAAAAAAGAATAAAATAGTACCAAAAATGGTAGAGAATAAGGTACTTTGTTTCAGCCATAGGGACCCGGGTTCGCGACCGCTATGAGAGAAGTGCTTGTACTCGAGTTTGAGCTTTATTTCGTGAAAATATGTTAAATGGTTCTTAAGATATAGACTAAAACACATTATAATACACGACAATTAGTAACAATTCAATATGCAAAAATGACATATAATATGTTGTTAGACGGTTGCCAGCCAACATTTTTACGTGAAATAAGAAAATTAAAACAAAATTGAATAGCTCCGTGGTAATTGGAATCAATTTTTGACAGAAGGTGTGCGTCATGTGATCTCATTGAAAAGGTAAGGGTTATAGTCGTTCATGTAGAGTATATGTTTCTAACTTCATTATTTTATGCTCTTTCTGCTAATTTGTGCCTTTCGTACCTATCTTGATGTGTAGAATATGAAAACAACATATTTTGTTCTTACATTGAAAATATATATACAGGGTGCATCAAAATAAACCGTTGCAGAAGACAAGATAACACTTCGATTTCAGAAAGTTTTAAAAGTTTATTATAATTAGGTAGTTTCTCTTTGTGTTACGTAAAAATACACATATGTGATCCACGGGTGTCATATGCAAGCAACCTAGTGGTGTGTCAGTGTAGGGAAATGCAGTGAAATATGCGTTATTTTGAAAAAAAGAATAAAATAGTACCAAAAATGGTAGAGAATAAGGTACTTTGTTTCAGCCATAGGGACCCGGGTTCGCGACCGCTATGAGAGAAGTGCTTGTACTCGAGTTTGAGCTTTATTTCGTGAAAATATGTTAAATGGTTCTTAAGATATAGACTAAAACACATTATAATACACGACAATTAGTAACAATTCAATATGCAAAAATGACATATAATATATTGTTAGACGGTTGCCAGCCAACATTTTTACGTGAAATAAGAAAATTAAAACAAAATTGAATAGCTCCGTGGTAATTGGAATCAATTTTTGACAGAAGGTGTGCGTCATGTGATCTCATTGAAAAGGTAAGGGTTATAGTCGTTCATGTAGAATATATGTTTCTAACTTCATTATTTTATGCTCTTTCTGCTAATTTGTGCCTTTCGTACCTATCCTGATGTGTAGAATATGAAAACAACATATTTTGTTCTTACATTGAAAATATATATACAGGGTGCATCAAAATAAACCGTTGCAGAAGACAAGATAACACTTCGATGTCAGAAAGTTTTAAAAGTTTGATATAATTAGGTAGTTTCTCTTTGTGTTACGTAAAAATACACATATGTGATCCTCGGGTGTCATATGCAAGCAACCTAGTGGTGTGTCAGTGTAGGGAAATGCAGTGAAATATGCGTTATTTTGAAAAAAAGAATAAAATAGTACTAAATAATGGTAGAGAATAAGGTACTTTGTTTCAGCCATAGGGACCCGGGTTCGCGACCGCTATGAGAGAAGTGCTTGTACTCGAGTTTGAGCTTTATTTCGTTAAAATATGTTAAATGGTTCTTAAGATATAGACTAAAACACATTATAATACACGACAATTAGTAACAATTCAATATGCAAAAATGACATATAATATATTGTTAGACGGTTGCCAGCCAACATTTTTACGTGAAATAAGAAAATTAAAACAAAATTGAATAGCTCCGTGGTAATTGGAATCAATTTTTGACAGAAGGTGTGCGTCATGTGATCTCATTGAAAAGGTAAGGGTTATAGTCGTTCATGTAGAATATATGTTTCTAACTTCATTATTTTATGCTCTTTCTGCTAATTTGTGCCTTTCGTACCTATCCTGATGTGTAGAATATGAAAACAACATATTTTGTTCTTACATTGAAAATATATATACAGGGTGCATCAAAATAAACCGTTGCAGAAGACAAGATAACACTTCGATTTCAGAAAGTTTTAAAAGTTTGATATAATTAGGTAGTTTCTCTTTGTGTTACGTAAAAATACACATATGTGATCCTCGGGTGTCATATTCAAGCAACCTAGTGGTGTGTCAGTGTAGGGAAATGCAGTGAAATATGCGTTATTTTGAAAAAAAGAATAAAATAGTACCAAAAATGGTAGAGAATAAGGCACTTTGTTTCAGCCATAGGGACCCGGGTTCGCGACCGCTATGAGAGAAGTGCTTGTACTCGAGTTTGAGCTTTATTTCGTGAAAATATGTTAAATGGTTCATAAGATATAGACTAAAACACATTATAATACACGACAATTAGTAACAATTCAATATGCACATAATGACATATAATATATTGTTAGACGGTTGCCAGCCAACATTTTTACGTGAAATAAGAGAATTAAAACAAAATTGAATAGCTCCGTGGTAATTGGAATCAATTTTTGACAGAAGGTGTGCGTCATGTGATCTCATTGAAAAGGTAAGGGTTATAGTCGTTCATGTAGAATATATGTTTCTAACTTCATTATTTTATGCTCTTTCTGCTAATTTGTGCCTTTCGTACCTATCCTGATGTGTAGAATATGAAAACAACATATTTTGTTCTTACATTGAAAATATATATACAGGGTGCATCAAAATAAACCGTTGCAGAAGACAAGATAACACTTCGATTTCAGAAAGTTTTAAAAGTTTGATATAATTAGGTAGTTTCTCTTTGTGTTACGTAAAAATACACATATGTGATCCACGGGTGTCATATGCAAGCAACCTAGTGGTGTGTCAGTGTAGGGAAATGCAGTGAAATATGCGTTATTTTGAAAAAAAGAATAAAATAGTACCAAAAAATGGTAGAGAATAAGGTACTTTGTTTCAGCCATAGGGACCCGGGTTCGCGACCGCTATGAGAGAAGTGCTTGTACTCGAGTTTGAGCTTTATTTCGTGAAAATATGTTAAATGGTTCTTAAGATATAGACTAAAACACATTATAATACACGACAATTAGTAACAATTCAATATGCAAAAATGACATATAATATATTGTTAGACGGTTGCCAGCCAACATTTTTACGTGAAATAAGAAAATTAAAACAAAATTGAATAGCTCCGTGGTAATTGGAATCAATTTTTGACAGAAGGTGTGCGTCATGTGATCTCATTGAAAAGGTAAGGGTTATAGTCGTTCATGTAGAATATATGTTTCTAACTTCATTATTTTATGCTCTTTCTGCTAATTTGTGCCTTTCGTACCTATCCTGATGTGTAGAATATGAAAACAACATATTTTGATCTTACATTGAAAATATATATACAGGGTGCATCAAAATAAACCGTTGCAGAAGACAAGATAACACTTCGATTTCAGAAAGTTTTAAAAGTTTGATATAATTAGGTAGTTTCTCTTTGTGTTACGAAAAAATACACATATGTGATCCTCGGGTGTCATATTCAAGCAACCTAGTGGTGTGTCAGTGTAGGGAAATGCAGTGAAATATGCGTTATTTTGAAAAAAAGAATAAAATAGTACCAAAAATGGTAGAGAATAAGGTACTTTGTTTCAGCCATAGGGACCCGGGTTCGCGACCGCTATGAGAGAAGTGCTTGTACTCGAGTTTGAGCTTTATTTCGTGAAAATATGTTAAATGGTTCTTAAGATATAGACTAAAACACATTATAATACACGACAATTAGTAACAATTCAATATGCAAAAATGACATATAATATATTGTTAGACGGTTGCCAGCCAACATTTTTACGTGAAATAAGAAAATTAAAACAAAATTGAATAGCTCCGTGGTAATTGGAATCAATTTTTGACAGAAGGTGTGCGTCATGTGATCTCATTGAAAAGGTAAGGGTTATAGTCGTTCATGTAGAGTATATGTTTCTAACTTCATTATTTTATGCTCTTTCTGCTAATTTGTGCCTTTCGTACCTATCCTGATGTGTAGAATATGAAAACAACATATTTTGTTCTTACATTGAAAATATATATACAGGGTGCATCAAAATAAACCGTTGCAGAAGACAAGATAACACTTCGATTTCAGAAAGTTTTAAAAGTTTGATATAATTAGGTAGTTTATCTTTGTGTTACGTAAAAATACACATATGTGATCCTCGGGTGTCATATTCAAGCAACCTAGTGGTGTGTCAGTGTAGGGAAATGCAGTGAAATATGCGTTATTTTGAAAAAAAGAATAAAATAGTACCAAAAATGGTAGAGAATAAGGCACTTTGTTTCAGCCATAGGGACCCGGGTTCGCGACCGCTATGAGAGAAGTGCTTGTACTCGAGTTTGAGCTTTATTTCGTGAAAATATGTTAAATGGTTCATAAGATATAGACTAAAACACATTATAATACACGACAATTAGTAACAATTCAATATGCACATAATGACATATAATATATTGTTAGACGGTTGCCAGCCAACATTTTTACGTGAAATAAGAGAATTAAAACAAAATTGAATAGCTCCGTGGTAATTGGAATCAATTTTTGACAGAAGGTGTGCGTCATGTGATCTCATTGAAAAGGTAAGGGTTATAGTCGTTCATGTAGAATATATGTTTCTAACTTCATTATTTTATGCTCTTTCTGCTAATTTGTGCCTTTCGTACCTATCCTGATGTGTAGAATATGAAAACAACATATTTTGTTCTTACATTGAAAATATATATACAGGGTGCATCAAAATAAACCGTTGCAGAAGACAAGATAACACTTCGATTTCAGAAAGTTTTAAAAGTTTGATATAATTAGGTAGTTTCTCTTTGTGTTACGTAAAAATACACATATGTGATCCACGGGTGTCATATGCAAGCAACCTAGTGGTGTGTCAGTGTAGGGAAATGCAGTGAAATATGCGTTATTTTGAAAAAAAGAATAAAATAGTACCAAAAAATGGTAGAGAATAAGGTACTTTGTTTCAGCCATAGGGACCCGGGTTCGCGACCGCTATGAGAGAAGTGCTTGTACTCGAGTTTGAGCTTTATTTCGTGAAAATATGTTAAATGGTTCTTAAGATATAGACTAAAACACATTATAATACACGACAATTAGTAACAATTCAATATGCAAAAATGACATATAATATATTGTTAGACGGTTGCCAGCCAACATTTTTACGTGAAATAAGAAAATTAAAACAAAATTGAATAGCTCCGTGGTAATTGGAATCAATTTTTGACAGAAGGTGTGCGTCATGTGATCTCATTGAAAAGGTAAGGGTTATAGTCGTTCATGTAGAGTATATGTTTCTAACTTCATTATTTTATGCTCTTTCTGCTAATTTGTGCCTTTCGTACCTATCCTGATGTGTAGAATATGAAAACAACATATTTTGTTCTTACATTGAAAATATATATACAGGGTGCATCAAAATAAACCGTTGCAGAAGACAAGATAACACTTCGATTTCAGAAAGTTTTAAAAGTTTGATATAATTAGGTAGTTTCTCTTTGTGTTACGTAAAAATACACATATGTGATCCACGGATGTCATATGCAAGCAACCTAGTGGTGTGTCAGTGTAGGGAAATGCAGTGAAATATGCGTTATTTTGAAAAAAAGAATAAAATAGTACTAAATAATGGTAGAGAATAAGGTACTTTGTTTCAGCCATAGGGACCCGGGTTCGCGACCGCTATGAGAGAAGTGCTTGTACTCGAGTTTGAGCTTTATTTCGTGAAAATATGTTAAATGGTTCTTAAGATATAGACTAAAACACATTATAATACACGACAATTAGTAACAATTCAATATGCAAAAATGACATATAATATATTGTTAGACGGTTGCCAGCCAACATTTTTACGTGAAATAAGAAAATTAAAACAAAATTGAATAGCTCCGTGGTAATTGGAATCAATTTTTGACAGAAGGTGTGCGTCATGTGATCTCATTGAAAAGGTAAGGGTTATAGTCGTTCATGTAGAATATATGTTTCTAACTTCATTATTTTATGCTCTTTCTGCTAATTTGTGCCTTTCGTACCTATCCTGATGTGTAGAATATGAAAACAACATATTTTGTTCTTACATTGAAAATATATATACAGGGTGCATCAAAATAAACCGTTGCAGAAGACAAGATAACACTTCGATTTCAGAAAGTTTTAAAAGTTTGATATAATTAGGTAGTTTCTCTTTGTGTTACGTAAAAATACACATATGTGATCCACGGGTGTCATATGCAAGCAACCTAGTGGTGTGTCAGTGTAGGGAAATGCAGTGAAATATGCGTTATTTTGAAAAAAAGAATAAAATAGTACCAAAAAATGGTAGAGAATAAGGTACTTTGTTTCAGCCATAGGGACCCGGGTTCGCGACCGCTATGAGAGAAGTGCTTGTACTCGAGTTTGAGCTTTATTTCGTGAAAATATGTTAAATGGTTCTTAAGATATAGACTAAAACACATTATAATACACGACAATTAGTAACAATTCAATATGCAAAAATGACATATAATATATTGTTAGACGGTTGCCAGCCAACATTTTTACGTGAAATAAGAAAATTAAAACAAAATTGAATAGCTCCGTGGTAATTGGAATCAATTTTTGACAGAAGGTGTGCGTCATGTGATCTCATTGAAAAGGTAAGGGTTATAGTCGTTCATGTAGAATATATGTTTCTAACTTCATTATTTTATGCTCTTTCTGCTAATTTGTGCCTTTCGTACCTATCCTGATGTGTAGAATATGAAAACAACATATTTTGTTCTTACATTGAAAATATATATACAGGGTGCATCAAAATAAACCGTTGCAGAAGACAAGATAACACTTCGATTTCAGAAAGTTTTAAAAGTTTGATATAATTAGGTAGTTTCTCTTTGTGTTACGTAAAAATACACATATGTGATCCTCGGGTGTCATATTCAAGCAACCTAGTGGTGTGTCAGTGTAGGGAAATGCAGTGAAATATGCGTTATTTTGAAAAAAAGAATAAAATAGTACCAAAAATGGTAGAGAATAAGGCACTTTGTTTCAGCCATAGGGACCCGGGTTCGCGACCGCTATGAGAGAAGTGCTTGTACTCGAGTTTGAGCTTTATTTCGTGAAAATATGTTAAATGGTTCATAAGATATAGACTAAAACACATTATAATACACGACAATTAGTAACAATTCAATATGCACATAATGACATATAATATATTGTTAGACGGTTGCCAGCCAACATTTTTACGTGAAATAAGAGAATTAAAACAAAATTGAATAGCTCCGTGGTAATTGGAATCAATTTTTGACAGAAGGTGTGCGTCATGTGATCTCATTGAAAAGGTAAGGGTTATAGTCGTTCATGTAGAATATACCTGTATGTTTCTAACTTCATTATTTTATGCTCTTTCTGCTAATTTGTGCCTTTCGTACCTATCCTGATGTGTAGAATATGAAAACAACATATTTTGTTCTTACATTGAAAATATATATACAGGGTGCATCAAAATAAACCGTTGCAGAAGACAAGATAACACTTCGATTTCAGAAAGTTTTAAAAGTTTGATATAATTAGGTAGTTTCTCTTTGTGTTACGTAAAAATACACATATGTGATCCACGGGTGTCATATGCAAGCAACCTAGTGGTGTGTCAGTGTAGGGAAATGCAGTGAAATATGCGTTATTTTGAAAAAAAGAATAAAATAGTACCAAAAAATGGTAGAGAATAAGGTACTTTGTTTCAGCCATAGGGACCCGGGTTCGCGACCGCTATGAGAGAAGTGCTTGTACTCGAGTTTGAGCTTTATTTCGTGAAAATATGTTAAATGGTTCTTAAGATATAGACTAAAACACATTATAATACACGACAATTAGTAACAATTCAATATGCAAAAATGACATATAATATATTGTTAGACGGTTGCCAGCCAACATTTTTACGTGAAATAAGAAAATTAAAACAAAATTGAATAGCTCCGTGGTAATTGGAATCAATTTTTGACAGAAGGTGTGCGTCATGTGATCTCATTGAAAAGGTAAGGGTTATAGTCGTTCATGTAGAATATATGTTTCTAACTTCATTATTTTATGCTCTTTCTGCTAATTTGTGCCTTTCGTACCTATCCTCATGTGTAGAATAAGAAAACAAAATATTTTGATCTTACATTGAAAATATATATACAGGGTGCATCAAAATAAACCGTTGCAGAAGACAAGATAACACTTCGATTTCAGAAAGTTTTAAAAGTTTGATATAATTAGGTAGTTTCTCTTTGTGTTACGAAAAAATACACATATGTGATCCTCGGGTGTCATATGCAAGCAACCTAGTGGTGTGTCAGTGTAGGGAAATGCAGTGAAATATGCGTTATTTTGAAAAAAAGAATAAAATAGTACCAAAAATGGTAGAGAATAAGGTACTTTGTTTCAGCCATAGGGACCCGGGTTCGCGACCGCTATGAGAGAAGTGCTTGTACTCGAGTTTGAGCTTTATTTCGTGAAAATATGTTAAATGGTTCATAAGATATAGACTAAAACACATTATAATACACGACAATTAGTAACAATTCAATATGCACATAATGACATATAATATATTGTTAGACGGTTGCCAGCCAACATTTTTACGTGAAATAAGAAAATTAAAACAAAATTGAATAGCTCCGTGGTAATTGGAATCAATTTTTGACAGAAGGTGTGCGTCATGTGATCTCATTGAAAAGGTAAGGGTTATAGTCGTTCATGTAGAATATATGTTTCTAACTTCATTATTTTATGCTCTTTCTGCTAATTTGTGCCTTTCGTACCTATCCTGATGTGTAGAATATGAAAACAACATATTTTGTTCTTACATTGAAAATATATATACAGGGTGCATCAAAATAAACCGTTGCAGAAGACAAGATAACACTTAGATTTCAGAAAGTTTTAAAAGTTTGATATAATTAGGTAGTTTCTCTTTGTGTTACGAAAAAATACACATATGTGATCCTCGGGTGTCATATGCAAGCAACCTAGTGGTGTGTCATTGTAGGGAAATGCAGTGAAATATGCGTTATTTTGAAAAAAAGAATAAAATAGTACCAAAAATGGTAGAGAATAAGGTACTTTGTTTCAGCCATAGGGACCCGGGTTCGCGACCGCTATGAGAGAAGTGCTTGTACTCGAGTTTGAGCTTTATTTCCTGAAAATATGTTAAATGGTTCTTAAGATATAGACTAAAACACATTATAACACACGACAATTAGTAACAATTCAATATGCAAAAATGACATATAATATGTTGTTAGACGGTTGCCAGCCAACATTTTTACGTGAAATAAGAAAATTAAAACAAAATTGAATAGCTCCGTGGTAATTGGAATCAATTTTTGACAGAAGGTGTGCGTCATGTGATCTCATTGAAAAGGTAAGGGTTATAGTCGTTCATGTAGAGTATATGTTTCTAACTTCATTATTTTATGCTCTTTCTGCTAATTTGTGCCTTTCGTACCTATCCTGATGTGTAGAATATGAAAACAACATATTTTGTTCTTACATTGAAAATATATATACAGGGTGCATCAAAATAAACCGTTGCAGAAGACAAGATAACAATTCGATTTCAGAAAGTTTTAAAAGTTTGATATAATTAGGTAGTTTCTCTTTGTGTTACGTAAAAATACACATATGTGATCCACGGGTGTCATATGCAAGCAACCTAGTGGTGTGTCAGTGTAGGGAAATGCAGTGAAATATGCGTTATTTTGAAAAAAAGAATAAAATAGTACCAAAAATGGTAGAGAATAAGGTACTTTGTTTCAGCCATAGGGACCCGGGTTCGCGACCGCTATGAGAGAAGTGCTTGTACTCGAGTTTGAGCTTTATTTCGTGAAAATATGTTAAATGGTTCTTAAGATATAGACTAAAACACATTATAATACACGACAATTAGTAACAATTCAATATGCAAAAATGACATATAATATATTGTTAGACGGTTGCCAGCCAACATTTTTACGTGAAATAAGAAAATTAAAACAAAATTGAATAGCTCCGTGGTAATTGGAATCAATTTTTGACAGAAGGTGTGCGTCATGTGATCTCATTGAAAAGGTAAGGGTTATAGTCGTTCATGTAGAATATATGTTTCTAACTTCATTATTTTATGCTCTTTCTGCTAATTTGTGCCTTTCGTACCTATCCTCATGTGTAGAATAAGAAAACAAAATATTTTGATCTTACATTGAAAATATATATACAGGGTGCATCAAAATAAACCGTTGCAGAAGACAAGATAACACTTCGATTTCAGAAAGTTTTAAAAGTTTGATATAATTAGGTAGTTTCTCTTTGTGTTACGAAAAAATACACATATGTGATCCTCGGGTGTCATATGCAAGCAACCTAGTGGTGTGTCAGTGTAGGGAAATGCAGTGAAATATGCGTTATTTTGAAAAAAAGAATAAAATAGTACCAAAAATGGTAGAGAATAAGGTACTTTGTTTCAGCCATAGGGACCCGGGTTCGCGACCGCTATGAGAGAAGTGCTTGTACTCGAGTTTGAGCTTTATTTCGTGAAAATATGTTAAATGGTTCTTAAGATATAGACTAAAACACATTATAATACACGACAATTAGTAACAATTCAATATGCAAAAATGACATATAATATATTGTTAGACGGTTGCCAGCCAACATTTTTACGTGAAATAAGAAAATTAAAACAAAATTGAATAGCTCCGTGGTAATTGGAATCAATTTTTGACAGAAGGTGTGCGTCATGTGATCTCATTGAAAAGGTAAGGGTTATAGTCGTTCATGTAGAATATATGTTTCTAACTTCATTATTTTATGCTCTTTCTGCTAATTTGTGCCTTTCGTACCTATCCTCATGTGTAGAATAAGAAAACAAAATATTTTGATCTTACATTGAAAATATATATACAGGGTGCATCAAAATAAACCGTTGCAGAAGACAAGATAACACTTCGATTTCAGAAAGTTTTAAAAGTTTGATATAATTAGGTAGTTTCTCTTTGTGTTACGAAAAAATACACATATGTGATCCTCGGGTGTCATATGCAAGCAACCTAGTGGTGTGTCAGTGTAGGGAAATGCAGTGAAATATGCGTTATTTTGAAAAAAAGAATAAAATAGTACCAAAAATGGTAGAGAATAAGGTACTTTGTTTCAGCCATAGGGACCCGGGTTCGCGACCGCTATGAGAGAAGTGCTTGTACTCGAGTTTGAGCTTTATTTCGTGAAAATATGTTAAATGGTTCATAAGATATAGACTAAAACACATTATAATACACGACAATTAGTAACAATTCAATATGCACATAATGACATATAATATATTGTTAGACGGTTGCCAGCCAACATTTTTACGTGAAATAAGAAAATTAAAACAAAATTGAATAGCTCCGTGGTAATTGGAATCAATTTTTGACAGAAGGTGTGCGTCATGTGATCTCATTGAAAAGGTAAGGGTTATAGTCGTTCATGTAGAATATATGTTTCTAACTTCATTATTTTATGCTCTTTCTGCTAATTTGTGCCTTTCGTACCTATCCTGATGTGTAGAATATGAAAACAACATATTTTGTTCTTACATTGAAAATATATATACAGGGTGCATCAAAATAAACCGTTGCAGAAGACAAGATAACACTTAGATTTCAGAAAGTTTTAAAAGTTTGATATAATTAGGTAGTTTCTCTTTGTGTTACGAAAAAATACACATATGTGATCCTCGGGTGTCATATGCAAGCAACCTAGTGGTGTGTCATTGTAGGGAAATGCAGTGAAATATGCGTTATTTTGAAAAAAAGAATAAAATAGTACCAAAAATGGTAGAGAATAAGGTACTTTGTTTCAGCCATAGGGACCCGGGTTCGCGACCGCTATGAGAGAAGTGCTTGTACTCGAGTTTGAGCTTTATTTCCTGAAAATATGTTAAATGGTTCTTAAGATATAGACTAAAACACATTATAACACACGACAATTAGTAACAATTCAATATGCAAAAATGACATATAATATGTTGTTAGACGGTTGCCAGCCAACATTTTTACGTGAAATAAGAAAATTAAAACAAAATTGAATAGCTCCGTGGTAATTGGAATCAATTTTTGACAGAAGGTGTGCGTCATGTGATCTCATTGAAAAGGTAAGGGTTATAGTCGTTCATGTAGAGTATATGTTTCTAACTTCATTATTTTATGCTCTTTCTGCTAATTTGTGCCTTTCGTACCTATCCTGATGTGTAGAATATGAAAACAACATATTTTGTTCTTACATTGAAAATATATATACAGGGTGCATCAAAATAAACCGTTGCAGAAGACAAGATAACAATTCGATTTCAGAAAGTTTTAAAAGTTTGATATAATTAGGTAGTTTCTCTTTGTGTTACGTAAAAATACACATATGTGATCCACGGGTGTCATATGCAAGCAACCTAGTGGTGTGTCAGTGTAGGGAAATGCAGTGAAATATGCGTTATTTTGAAAAAAAGAATAAAATAGTACCAAAAATGGTAGAGAATAAGGTACTTTGTTTCAGCCATAGGGACCCGGGTTCGCGACCGCTATGAGAGAAGTGCTTGTACTCGAGTTTGAGCTTTATTTCGTGAAAATATGTTAAATGGTTCTTAAGATATAGACTAAAACACATTATAATACACGACAATTAGTAACAATTCAATATGCAAAAATGACATATAATATATTGTTAGACGGTTGCCAGCCAACATTTTTACGTGAAATAAGAAAATTAAAACAAAATTGAATAGCTCCGTGGTAATTGGAATCAATTTTTGACAGAAGGTGTGCGTCATGTGATCTCATTGAAAAGGTAAGGGTTATAGTCGTTCATGTAGAATATATGTTTCTAACTTCATTATTTTATGCTCTTTCTGCTAATTTGTGCCTTTCGTACCTATCCTGATGTGTAGAATATGAAAACAACATATTTTGATCTTACATTGAAAATATATATACAGGGTGCATCAAAATAAACCGTTGCAGAAGACAAGATAACACTTCGATTTCAGAAAGTTTTAAAAGTTTGATATAATTAGGTAGTTTCTCTTTGTGTTACGAAAAAATACACATATGTGATCCTCGGGTGTCATATTCAAGCAACCTAGTGGTGTGTCAGTGTAGGGAAATGCAGTGAAATATGCGTTATTTTGAAAAAAAGAATAAAATAGTACCAAAAATGGTAGAGAATAAGGTACTTTGTTTCAGCCATAGGGACCCGGGTTCGCGACCGCTATGAGAGAAGTGCTTGTACTCGAGTTTGAGCTTTATTTCGTGAAAATATGTTAAATGGTTCTTAAGATATAGACTAAAACACATTATAATACACGACAATTAGTAACAATTCAATATGCAAAAATGACATATAATATATTGTTAGACGGTTGCCAGCCAACATTTTTACGTGAAATAAGAAAATTAAAACAAAATTGAATAGCTCCGTGGTAATTGGAATCAATTTTTGACAGAAGGTGTGCGTCATGTGATCTCATTGAAAAGGTAAGGGTTATAGTCGTTCATGTAGAGTATATGTTTCTAACTTCATTATTTTATGCTCTTTCTGCTAATTTGTGCCTTTCGTACCTATCCTGATGTGTAGAATATGAAAACAACATATTTTGTTCTTACATTGAAAATATATATACAGGGTGCATCAAAATAAACCGTTGCAGAAGACAAGATAACACTTCGATTTCAGAAAGTTTTAAAAGTTTGATATAATTAGGTAGTTTATCTTTGTGTTACGTAAAAATACACATATGTGATCCTCGGGTGTCATATTCAAGCAACCTAGTGGTGTGTCAGTGTAGGGAAATGCAGTGAAATATGCGTTATTTTGAAAAAAAGAATAAAATAGTACCAAAAATGGTAGAGAATAAGGCACTTTGTTTCAGCCATAGGGACCCGGGTTCGCGACCGCTATGAGAGAAGTGCTTGTACTCGAGTTTGAGCTTTATTTCGTGAAAATATGTTAAATGGTTCATAAGATATAGACTAAAACACATTATAATACACGACAATTAGTAACAATTCAATATGCACATAATGACATATAATATATTGTTAGACGGTTGCCAGCCAACATTTTTACGTGAAATAAGAGAATTAAAACAAAATTGAATAGCTCCGTGGTAATTGGAATCAATTTTTGACAGAAGGTGTGCGTCATGTGATCTCATTGAAAAGGTAAGGGTTATAGTCGTTCATGTAGAATATATGTTTCTAACTTCATTATTTTATGCTCTTTCTGCTAATTTGTGCCTTTCGTACCTATCCTGATGTGTAGAATATGAAAACAACATATTTTGTTCTTACATTGAAAATATATATACAGGG
The DNA here is from genome assembly GCF_964235325.1 of Thermobia domestica. NCBI lineage: Eukaryota > Metazoa > Arthropoda > Insecta > Zygentoma > Lepismatidae > Thermobia > Thermobia domestica. Next base: position 231,607,216 of record NC_137462.1, on the reverse strand, counting down.
TGCATCAAAATAAACCGTTGCAGAAGACAAGATAACACTTCGATTTCAGAAAGTTTTAAAAGTTTGATATAATTAGGTAGTTTCTCTTTGTGTTACGTAAAAATACACATATGTGATCCACGGGTGTCATATGCAAGCAACCTAGTGGTGTGTCAGTGTAGGGAAATGCAGTGAAATATGCGTTATTTTGAAAAAAAGAATAAAATAGTACCAAAAAATGGTAGAGAATAAGGTACTTTGTTTCAGCCATAGGGACCCGGGTTCGCGACCGCTATGAGAGAAGTGCTTGTACTCGAGTTTGAGCTTTATTTCGTGAAAATATGTTAAATGGTTCTTAAGATATAGACTAAAACACATTATAATACACGACAATTAGTAACAATTCAATATGCAAAAATGACATATAATATATTGTTAGACGGTTGCCAGCCAACATTTTTACGTGAAATAAGAAAATTAAAACAAAATTGAATAGCTCCGTGGTAATTGGAATCAATTTTTGACAGAAGGTGTGCGTCATGTGATCTCATTGAAAAGGTAAGGGTTATAGTCGTTCATGTAGAGTATATGTTTCTAACTTCATTATTTTATGCTCTTTCTGCTAATTTGTGCCTTTCGTACCTATCCTGATGTGTAGAATATGAAAACAACATATTTTGTTCTTACATTGAAAATATATATACAGGGTGCATCAAAATAAACCGTTGCAGAAGACAAGATAACACTTCGATTTCAGAAAGTTTTAAAAGTTTGATATAATTAGGTAGTTTCTCTTTGTGTTACGTAAAAATACACATATGTGATCCACGGATGTCATATGCAAGCAACCTAGTGGTGTGTCAGTGTAGGGAAATGCAGTGAAATATGCGTTATTTTGAAAAAAAGAATAAAATAGTACTAAATAATGGTAGAGAATAAGGTACTTTGTTTCAGCCATAGGGACCCGGGTTCGCGACCGCTATGAGAGAAGTGCTTGTACTCGAGTTTGAGCTTTATTTCGTGAAAATATGTTAAATGGTTCTTAAGATATAGACTAAAACACATTATAATACACGACAATTAGTAACAATTCAATATGCAAAAATGACATATAATATATTGTTAGACGGTTGCCAGCCAACATTTTTACGTGAAATAAGAAAATTAAAACAAAATTGAATAGCTCCGTGGTAATTGGAATCAATTTTTGACAGAAGGTGTGCGTCATGTGATCTCATTGAAAAGGTAAGGGTTATAGTCGTTCATGTAGAATATATGTTTCTAACTTCATTATTTTATGCTCTTTCTGCTAATTTGTGCCTTTCGTACCTATCCTGATGTGTAGAATATGAAAACAACATATTTTGTTCTTACATTGAAAATATATATACAGGGTGCATCAAAATAAACCGTTGCAGAAGACAAGATAACACTTCGATTTCAGAAAGTTTTAAAAGTTTGATATAATTAGGTAGTTTCTCTTTGTGTTACGTAAAAATACACATATGTGATCCACGGGTGTCATATGCAAGCAACCTAGTGGTGTGTCAGTGTAGGGAAATGCAGTGAAATATGCGTTATTTTGAAAAAAAGAATAAAATAGTACCAAAAAATGGTAGAGAATAAGGTACTTTGTTTCAGCCATAGGGACCCGGGTTCGCGACCGCTATGAGAGAAGTGCTTGTACTCGAGTTTGAGCTTTATTTCGTGAAAATATGTTAAATGGTTCTTAAGATATAGACTAAAACACATTATAATACACGACAATTAGTAACAATTCAATATGCAAAAATGACATATAATATATTGTTAGACGGTTGCCAGCCAACATTTTTACGTGAAATAAGAAAATTAAAACAAAATTGAATAGCTCCGTGGTAATTGGAATCAATTTTTGACAGAAGGTGTGCGTCATGTGATCTCATTGAAAAGGTAAGGGTTATAGTCGTTCATGTAGAATATATGTTTCTAACTTCATTATTTTATGCTCTTTCTGCTAATTTGTGCCTTTCGTACCTATCCTGATGTGTAGAATATGAAAACAACATATTTTGTTCTTACATTGAAAATATATATACAGGGTGCATCAAAATAAACCGTTGCAGAAGACAAGATAACACTTCGATTTCAGAAAGTTTTAAAAGTTTGATATAATTAGGTAGTTTCTCTTTGTGTTACGTAAAAATACACATATGTGATCCTCGGGTGTCATATTCAAGCAACCTAGTGGTGTGTCAGTGTAGGGAAATGCAGTGAAATATGCGTTATTTTGAAAAAAAGAATAAAATAGTACCAAAAATGGTAGAGAATAAGGCACTTTGTTTCAGCCATAGGGACCCGGGTTCGCGACCGCTATGAGAGAAGTGCTTGTACTCGAGTTTGAGCTTTATTTCGTGAAAATATGTTAAATGGTTCATAAGATATAGACTAAAACACATTATAATACACGACAATTAGTAACAATTCAATATGCACATAATGACATATAATATATTGTTAGACGGTTGCCAGCCAACATTTTTACGTGAAATAAGAGAATTAAAACAAAATTGAATAGCTCCGTGGTAATTGGAATCAATTTTTGACAGAAGGTGTGCGTCATGTGATCTCATTGAAAAGGTAAGGGTTATAGTCGTTCATGTAGAATATACCTGTATGTTTCTAACTTCATTATTTTATGCTCTTTCTGCTAATTTGTGCCTTTCGTACCTATCCTGATGTGTAGAATATGAAAACAACATATTTTGTTCTTACATTGAAAATATATATACAGGGTGCATCAAAATAAACCGTTGCAGAAGACAAGATAACACTTCGATTTCAGAAAGTTTTAAAAGTTTGATATAATTAGGTAGTTTCTCTTTGTGTTACGTAAAAATACACATATGTGATCCACGGGTGTCATATGCAAGCAACCTAGTGGTGTGTCAGTGTAGGGAAATGCAGTGAAATATGCGTTATTTTGAAAAAAAGAATAAAATAGTACCAAAAAATGGTAGAGAATAAGGTACTTTGTTTCAGCCATAGGGACCCGGGTTCGCGACCGCTATGAGAGAAGTGCTTGTACTCGAGTTTGAGCTTTATTTCGTGAAAATATGTTAAATGGTTCTTAAGATATAGACTAAAACACATTATAATACACGACAATTAGTAACAATTCAATATGCAAAAATGACATATAATATATTGTTAGACGGTTGCCAGCCAACATTTTTACGTGAAATAAGAAAATTAAAACAAAATTGAATAGCTCCGTGGTAATTGGAATCAATTTTTGACAGAAGGTGTGCGTCATGTGATCTCATTGAAAAGGTAAGGGTTATAGTCGTTCATGTAGAATATATGTTTCTAACTTCATTATTTTATGCTCTTTCTGCTAATTTGTGCCTTTCGTACCTATCCTCATGTGTAGAATAAGAAAACAAAATATTTTGATCTTACATTGAAAATATATATACAGGGTGCATCAAAATAAACCGTTGCAGAAGACAAGATAACACTTCGATTTCAGAAAGTTTTAAAAGTTTGATATAATTAGGTAGTTTCTCTTTGTGTTACGAAAAAATACACATATGTGATCCTCGGGTGTCATATGCAAGCAACCTAGTGGTGTGTCAGTGTAGGGAAATGCAGTGAAATATGCGTTATTTTGAAAAAAAGAATAAAATAGTACCAAAAATGGTAGAGAATAAGGTACTTTGTTTCAGCCATAGGGACCCGGGTTCGCGACCGCTATGAGAGAAGTGCTTGTACTCGAGTTTGAGCTTTATTTCGTGAAAATATGTTAAATGGTTCATAAGATATAGACTAAAACACATTATAATACACGACAATTAGTAACAATTCAATATGCACATAATGACATATAATATATTGTTAGACGGTTGCCAGCCAACATTTTTACGTGAAATAAGAAAATTAAAACAAAATTGAATAGCTCCGTGGTAATTGGAATCAATTTTTGACAGAAGGTGTGCGTCATGTGATCTCATTGAAAAGGTAAGGGTTATAGTCGTTCATGTAGAATATATGTTTCTAACTTCATTATTTTATGCTCTTTCTGCTAATTTGTGCCTTTCGTACCTATCCTGATGTGTAGAATATGAAAACAACATATTTTGTTCTTACATTGAAAATATATATACAGGGTGCATCAAAATAAACCGTTGCAGAAGACAAGATAACACTTAGATTTCAGAAAGTTTTAAAAGTTTGATATAATTAGGTAGTTTCTCTTTGTGTTACGAAAAAATACACATATGTGATCCTCGGGTGTCATATGCAAGCAACCTAGTGGTGTGTCATTGTAGGGAAATGCAGTGAAATATGCGTTATTTTGAAAAAAAGAATAAAATAGTACCAAAAATGGTAGAGAATAAGGTACTTTGTTTCAGCCATAGGGACCCGGGTTCGCGACCGCTATGAGAGAAGTGCTTGTACTCGAGTTTGAGCTTTATTTCCTGAAAATATGTTAAATGGTTCTTAAGATATAGACTAAAACACATTATAACACACGACAATTAGTAACAATTCAATATGCAAAAATGACATATAATATGTTGTTAGACGGTTGCCAGCCAACATTTTTACGTGAAATAAGAAAATTAAAACAAAATTGAATAGCTCCGTGGTAATTGGAATCAATTTTTGACAGAAGGTGTGCGTCATGTGATCTCATTGAAAAGGTAAGGGTTATAGTCGTTCATGTAGAGTATATGTTTCTAACTTCATTATTTTATGCTCTTTCTGCTAATTTGTGCCTTTCGTACCTATCCTGATGTGTAGAATATGAAAACAACATATTTTGTTCTTACATTGAAAATATATATACAGGGTGCATCAAAATAAACCGTTGCAGAAGACAAGATAACAATTCGATTTCAGAAAGTTTTAAAAGTTTGATATAATTAGGTAGTTTCTCTTTGTGTTACGTAAAAATACACATATGTGATCCACGGGTGTCATATGCAAGCAACCTAGTGGTGTGTCAGTGTAGGGAAATGCAGTGAAATATGCGTTATTTTGAAAAAAAGAATAAAATAGTACCAAAAATGGTAGAGAATAAGGTACTTTGTTTCAGCCATAGGGACCCGGGTTCGCGACCGCTATGAGAGAAGTGCTTGTACTCGAGTTTGAGCTTTATTTCGTGAAAATATGTTAAATGGTTCTTAAGATATAGACTAAAACACATTATAATACACGACAATTAGTAACAATTCAATATGCAAAAATGACATATAATATATTGTTAGACGGTTGCCAGCCAACATTTTTACGTGAAATAAGAAAATTAAAACAAAATTGAATAGCTCCGTGGTAATTGGAATCAATTTTTGACAGAAGGTGTGCGTCATGTGATCTCATTGAAAAGGTAAGGGTTATAGTCGTTCATGTAGAATATATGTTTCTAACTTCATTATTTTATGCTCTTTCTGCTAATTTGTGCCTTTCGTACCTATCCTCATGTGTAGAATAAGAAAACAAAATATTTTGATCTTACATTGAAAATATATATACAGGGTGCATCAAAATAAACCGTTGCAGAAGACAAGATAACACTTCGATTTCAGAAAGTTTTAAAAGTTTGATATAATTAGGTAGTTTCTCTTTGTGTTACGAAAAAATACACATATGTGATCCTCGGGTGTCATATGCAAGCAACCTAGTGGTGTGTCAGTGTAGGGAAATGCAGTGAAATATGCGTTATTTTGAAAAAAAGAATAAAATAGTACCAAAAATGGTAGAGAATAAGGTACTTTGTTTCAGCCATAGGGACCCGGGTTCGCGACCGCTATGAGAGAAGTGCTTGTACTCGAGTTTGAGCTTTATTTCGTGAAAATATGTTAAATGGTTCATAAGATATAGACTAAAACACATTATAATACACGACAATTAGTAACAATTCAATATGCACATAATGACATATAATATATTGTTAGACGGTTGCCAGCCAACATTTTTACGTGAAATAAGAAAATTAAAACAAAATTGAATAGCTCCGTGGTAATTGGAATCAATTTTTGACAGAAGGTGTGCGTCATGTGATCTCATTGAAAAGGTAAGGGTTATAGTCGTTCATGTAGAATATATGTTTCTAACTTCATTATTTTATGCTCTTTCTGCTAATTTGTGCCTTTCGTACCTATCCTGATGTGTAGAATATGAAAACAACATATTTTGTTCTTACATTGAAAATATATATACAGGGTGCATCAAAATAAACCGTTGCAGAAGACAAGATAACACTTAGATTTCAGAAAGTTTTAAAAGTTTGATATAATTAGGTAGTTTCTCTTTGTGTTACGAAAAAATACACATATGTGATCCTCGGGTGTCATATGCAAGCAACCTAGTGGTGTGTCATTGTAGGGAAATGCAGTGAAATATGCGTTATTTTGAAAAAAAGAATAAAATAGTACCAAAAATGGTAGAGAATAAGGTACTTTGTTTCAGCCATAGGGACCCGGGTTCGCGACCGCTATGAGAGAAGTGCTTGTACTCGAGTTTGAGCTTTATTTCCTGAAAATATGTTAAATGGTTCTTAAGATATAGACTAAAACACATTATAACACACGACAATTAGTAACAATTCAATATGCAAAAATGACATATAATATGTTGTTAGACGGTTGCCAGCCAACATTTTTACGTGAAATAAGAAAATTAAAACAAAATTGAATAGCTCCGTGGTAATTGGAATCAATTTTTGACAGAAGGTGTGCGTCATGTGATCTCATTGAAAAGGTAAGGGTTATAGTCGTTCATGTAGAGTATATGTTTCTAACTTCATTATTTTATGCTCTTTCTGCTAATTTGTGCCTTTCGTACCTATCCTGATGTGTAGAATATGAAAACAACATATTTTGTTCTTACATTGAAAATATATATACAGGGTGCATCAAAATAAACCGTTGCAGAAGACAAGATAACAATTCGATTTCAGAAAGTTTTAAAAGTTTGATATAATTAGGTAGTTTCTCTTTGTGTTACGTAAAAATACACATATGTGATCCACGGGTGTCATATGCAAGCAACCTAGTGGTGTGTCAGTGTAGGGAAATGCAGTGAAATATGCGTTATTTTGAAAAAAAGAATAAAATAGTACCAAAAATGGTAGAGAATAAGGTACTTTGTTTCAGCCATAGGGACCCGGGTTCGCGACCGCTATGAGAGAAGTGCTTGTACTCGAGTTTGAGCTTTATTTCGTGAAAATATGTTAAATGGTTCTTAAGATATAGACTAAAACACATTATAATACACGACAATTAGTAACAATTCAATATGCAAAAATGACATATAATATATTGTTAGACGGTTGCCAGCCAACATTTTTACGTGAAATAAGAAAATTAAAACAAAATTGAATAGCTCCGTGGTAATTGGAATCAATTTTTGACAGAAGGTGTGCGTCATGTGATCTCATTGAAAAGGTAAGGGTTATAGTCGTTCATGTAGAATATATGTTTCTAACTTCATTATTTTATGCTCTTTCTGCTAATTTGTGCCTTTCGTACCTATCCTGATGTGTAGAATATGAAAACAACATATTTTGTTCTTACATTGAAAATATATATACAGGGTGCATCAAAATAAACCGTTGCAGAAGACAAGATAACACTTCGATTTCAGAAAGTTTTAAAAGTTTGATATAATTAGGTAGTTTCTCTTTGTGTTACGTAAAAATACACATATGTGATCCTCGGGTGTCATATTCAAGCAACCTAGTGGTGTGTCAGTGTAGGGAAATGCAGTGAAATATGCGTTATTTTGAAAAAAAGAATAAAATAGTACCAAAAATGGTAGAGAATAAGGCACTTTGTTTCAGCCATAGGGACCCGGGTTCGCGACCGCTATGAGAGAAGTGCTTGTACTCGAGTTTGAGCTTTATTTCGTGAAAATATGTTAAATGGTTCATAAGATATAGACTAAAACACATTATAATACACGACAATTAGTAACAATTCAATATGCACATAATGACATATAATATATTGTTAGACGGTTGCCAGCCAACATTTTTACGTGAAATAAGAGAATTAAAACAAAATTGAATAGCTCCGTGGTAATTGGAATCAATTTTTGACAGAAGGTGTGCGTCATGTGATCTCATTGAAAAGGTAAGGGTTATAGTCGTTCATGTAGAATATATGTTTCTAACTTCATTATTTTATGCTCTTTCTGCTAATTTGTGCCTTTCGTACCTATCCTGATGTGTAGAATATGAAAACAACATATTTTGTTCTTACATTGAAAATATATATACAGGGTGCATCAAAATAAACCGTTGCAGAAGACAAGATAACACTTCGATTTCAGAAAGTTTTAAAAGTTTGATATAATTAGGTAGTTTCTCTTTGTGTTACGTAAAAATACACATATGTGATCCACGGGTGTCATATGCAAGCAACCTAGTGGTGTGTCAGTGTAGGGAAATGCAGTGAAATATGCGTTATTTTGAAAAAAAGAATAAAATAGTACCAAAAAATGGTAGAGAATAAGGTACTTTGTTTCAGCCATAGGGACCCGGGTTCGCGACCGCTATGAGAGAAGTGCTTGTACTCGAGTTTGAGCTTTATTTCGTGAAAATATGTTAAATGGTTCTTAAGATATAGACTAAAACACATTATAATACACGACAATTAGTAACAATTCAATATGCAAAAATGACATATAATATATTGTTAGACGGTTGCCAGCCAACATTTTTACGTGAAATAAGAAAATTAAAACAAAATTGAATAGCTCCGTGGTAATTGGAATCAATTTTTGACAGAAGGTGTGCGTCATGTGATCTCATTGAAAAGGTAAGGGTTATAGTCGTTCATGTAGAATATATGTTTCTAACTTCATTATTTTATGCTCTTTCTGCTAATTTGTGCCTTTCGTACCTATCCTGATGTGTAGAATATGAAAACAACATATTTTGTTCTTACATTGAAAATATATATACAGGGTGCATCAAAATAAACCGTTGCAGAAGACAAGATAACACTTCGATTTCAGAAAGTTTTAAAAGTTTGATATAATTAGGTAGTTTCTCTTTGTGTTACGTAAAAATACACATATGTGATCCTCGGGTGTCATATTCAAGCAACCTAGTGGTGTGTCAGTGTAGGGAAATGCAGTGAAATATGCGTTATTTTGAAAAAAAGAATAAAATAGTACCAAAAATGGTAGAGAATAAGGCACTTTGTTTCAGCCATAGGGACCCGGGTTCGCGACCGCTATGAGAGAAGTGCTTGTACTCGAGTTTGAGCTTTATTTCGTGAAAATATGTTAAATGGTTCATAAGATATAGACTAAAACACATTATAATACACGACAATTAGTAACAATTCAATATGCACATAATGACATATAATATATTGTTAGACGGTTGCCAGCCAACATTTTTACGTGAAATAAGAAAATTAAAACAAAATTGAATAGCTCCGTGGTAATTGGAATCAATTTTTGACAGAAGGTGTGCGTCATGTGATCTCATTGAAAAGGTAAGGGTTATAGTCGTTCATGTAGAATATATGTTTCTAACTTCATTATTTTATGCTCTTTCTGCTAATTTGTGCCTTTCGTACCTATCCTGATGTGTAGAATATGAAAACAACATATTTTGTTCTTACATTGAAAATATATATACAGGGTGCATCAAAATAAACCGTTGCAGAAGACAAGATAACACTTCGATTTCAGAAAGTTTTAAAAGTTTGATATAATTAGGTAGTTTCTCTTTGTGTTACGTAAAAATACACATATGTGATCCTAGGGTGTCATATGCAAGCAACCTAGTGGTGTGTCAGTGTAGGGAAATGCAGTGAAATATGCGTTATTTTGAAAAAAAGAATAAAATAGTACCAAAAAATTGTAGAGAATAAGGTACTTTGTTTCAGCCATAGGGACCCGGGTTCGCGACCGCTATGAGAGAAGTGCTTGTACTCGAGTTTGAGCTTTATTTCGTGAAAATATGTTAAATGGTTCTTAAGATATAGACTAAAACACATTATAATACACGACAATTAGTAACAATTCAATATGCAAAAATGACATATAATATATTGTTAGACGGTTGCCAGCCAACATTTTTACGTGAAATAAGAAAATTAAAACAAAATTGAATAGCTCCGTGGTAATTGGAATCAATTTTTGACAGAAGGTGTGCGTCATGTGATCTCATTGAAAAGGTAAGGGTTATAGTCGTTCATGTAGAATATATGTTTCTAACTTCATTATTTTATGCTCTTTCTGCTAATTTGTGCCTTTCGTACCTATCCTGATGTGTAGAATATGAAAACAACATATTTTGATCTTACATTGAAAATATATATACAGGGTGCATCAAAATAAACCGTTGCAGAAGACAAGATAACACTTCGATTTCAGAAAGTTTTAAAAGTTTGATATAATTAGGTAGTTTCTCTTTGTGTTACGAAAAAATACACATATGTGATCCTCGGGTGTCATATGCAAGCAACCTAGTGGTGTGTCAGTGTAGGGAAATGCAGTGAAATATGCGTTATTTTGAAAAAAAGAATAAAATAGTACCAAAAATGGTAGAGAATAAGGTACTTTGTTTCAGCCATAGGGACCCGGGTTCGCGACCGCTATGAGAGAAGTGCTTGTACTCGAGTTTGAGCTTTATTTCGTGAAAATATGTTAAATGGTTCATAAGATATAGACTAAAACACATTATAATACACGACAATTAGTAACAATTCAATATGCACATAATGACATATAATATATTGTTAGACGGTTGCCAGCCAACATTTTTACCTGAAATAAGAAAATTAAAACAAAATTGAATAGCTCCGTGGTAATTGGAATCAATTTTTGACAGAAGGTGTGCGTCATGTGATCTCATTGAAAAGGTAAGGGTTATAGTCGTTCATGTAGAATATATGTTTCTAACTTCATTATTTTATGCTCTTTCTGCTAATTTGTGCCTTTCGTACCTATCCTGATGTGTAGAATATGAAAACAACATATTTTGTTCTTACATTGAAAATATATATACAGGGTGCATCAAAATAAACCGTTGCAGAAGACAAGATAACACTTCGATTTCAGAAAGTTTTAAAAGTTAGATATAATTAGGTAGTTTCTCTTTGTGTTACGTAAAAATACACATATGTGATCCTCGGGTGTCATATGCAAGCAACCTAGTGGTGTGTCATTGTAGGGAAATGCAGTGAAATATGCGTTATTTTGAAAAAAAGAATAAAATAGTACCAAAAATGGTAGAGAATAAGGTACTTTGTTTCAGCCATAGGGACCCGGGTTCGCGACCGCTATGAGAGAAGTGCTTGTACTCGAGTTTGAGCTTTATTTCGTGAAAATATGTTAAATGGTTCTTAAGATATAGACTAAAACACATTATAATACACGACAATTAGTAACAATTCAATATGCAAAAATGACATATAATATGTTGTTAGACGGTTGCCAGCCAACATTTTTACGTGAAATAAGAAAATTAAAACAAAATTGAATAGCTCCGTGGTAATTGGAATCAATTTTTGACAGAAGGTGTGCGTCATGTGATCTCATTGAAAAGGTAAGGGTTATAGTCGTTCATGTAGAGTATATGTTTCTAACTTCATTATTTTATGCTCTTTCTGCTAATTTGTGCCTTTCGTACCTATCTTGATGTGTAGAATATGAAAACAACATATTTTGTTCTTACATTGAAAATATATATACAGGGTGCATCAAAATAAACCGTTGCAGAAGACAAGATAACACTTCGATTTCAGAAAGTTTTAAAAGTTTATTATAATTAGGTAGTTTCTCTTTGTGTTACGTAAAAATACACATATGTGATCCACGGGTGTCATATGCAAGCAACCTAGTGGTGTGTCAGTGTAGGGAAATGCAGTGAAATATGCGTTATTTTGAAAAAAAGAATAAAATAGTACCAAAAATGGTAGAGAATAAGGTACTTTGTTTCAGCCATAGGGACCCGGGTTCGCGACCGCTATGAGAGAAGTGCTTGTACTCGAGTTTGAGCTTTATTTCGTGAAAATATGTTAAATGGTTCTTAAGATATAGACTAAAACACATTATAATACACGACAATTAGTAACAATTCAATATGCAAAAATGACATATAATATATTGTTAGACGGTTGCCAGCCAACATTTTTACGTTAAATAAGAAAATTAAAACAAAATTGAATAGCTCCGTGGTAATTGGAATCAATTTTTGACAGAAGATGTGCGTCATGTGATCTCATTGAAAAGGTACGGGTTATAGTCGTTCATGTAGAATATATGTTTCTAACTTCATTATTTTATGCTCTTTCTGCTAATTTGTGCCTTTCGTACCTATCCTGATGTGTAGAATATGAAAACAACATATTTTGTTCTTACATTGAAAATATATATACAGGGTGCATCAAAATAAACCGTTGCAGAAGACAAGATAACACTTCGATTTCAGAAAGTTTTAAAAGTTTGATATAATTAGGTAGTTTCTCTTTGTGTTACGTAAAAATACACATATGTGATCCACGGGTGTCATATGCAAGCAACCTAGTGGTGTGTCAGTGTAGGGAAATGCAGTGAAATATGCGTTATTTTGAAAAAAAGAATAAAATAGTACCAAAAAATGGTAGAGAATAAGGTACTTTGTTTCAGCCATAGGGACCCGGGTTCGCGACCGCTATGAGAGAAGTGCTTGTACTCGAGTTTGAGCTTTATTTCGTGAAAATATGTTAAATGGTTCTTAAGATATAGACTAAAACACATTATAATACACGACAATTAGTAACAATTCAATATGCAAAAATGACATATAATATATTGTTAGACGGTTGCCAGCCAACATTTTTACGTGAAATAAGAAAATTAAAACAAAATTGAATAGCTCCGTGGTAATTGGAATCAATTTTTGACAGAAGGTGTGCGTCATGTGATCTCATTGAAAAGGTAAGGGTTATAGTCGTTCATGTAGAATATATGTTTCTAACTTCATTATTTTATGCTCTTTCTGCTAATTTGTGCCTTTCGTACCTATCCTGATGTGTAGAATATGAAAACAACATATTTTGTTCTTACATTGAAAATATATATACAGGGTGCATCAAAATAAACCGTTGCAGAAGACAAGATAACACTTCGATGTCAGAAAGTTTTAAAAGTTTGATATAATTAGGTAGTTTCTCTTTGTGTTACGTAAAAATACACATATGTGATCCACGGGTGTCATATGCAAGCAACCTAGTGGTGTGTCAGTGTAGGGAAATGCAGTGAAATATGCGTTATTTTGAAAAAAAGAATAAAATAGTACTAAATAATGGTAGAGAATAAGGTACTTTGTTTCAGCCATAGGGACCCGGGTTCGCGACCGCTATGAGAGAAGTGCTTGTACTCGAGTTTGAGCTTTATTTCGTTAAAATATGTTAAATGGTTCTTAAGATATAGACTAAAACACATTATAATACACGACAATTAGTAACAATTCAATATGCAAAAATGACATATAATATATTGTTAGACGGTTGCCAGCCAACATTTTTACGTGAAATAAGAAAATTAAAACAAAATTGAATAGCTCCGTGGTAATTGGAATCAATTTTTGACAGAAGGTGTGCGTCATGTGATCTCATTGAAAAGGTAAGGGTTATAGTCGTTCATGTAGAATATATGTTTCTAACTTCATTATTTTATGCTCTTTCTGCTAATTTGTGCCTTTCGTACCTATCCTGATGTGTAGAATATGAAAACAACATATTTTGTTCTTACATTGAAAATATATATACAGGGTGCATCAAAATAAACCGTTGCAGAAGACAAGATAACACTTCGATTTCAGAAAGTTTTAAAAGTTTGATATAATTAGGTAGTTTCTCTTTGTGTTACGTAAAAATACACATATGTGATCCTCGGGTGTCATATTCAAGCAACCTAGTGGTGTGTCAGTGTAGGGAAATGCAGTGAAATATGCGTTATTTTGAAAAAAAGAATAAAATAGTACCAAAAATGGTAGAGAATAAGGCACTTTGTTTCAGCCATAGGGACCCGGGTTCGCGACCGCTATGAGAGAAGTGCTTGTACTCGAGTTTGAGCTTTATTTCGTGAAAATATGTTAAATGGTTCATAAGATATAGACTAAAACACATTATAATACACGACAATTAGTAACAATTCAATATGCACATAATGACATATAATATATTGTTAGACGGTTGCCAGCCAACATTTTTACGTGAAATAAGAGAATTAAAACAAAATTGAATAGCTCCGTGGTAATTGGAATCAATTTTTGACAGAAGGTGTGCGTCATGTGATCTCATTGAAAAGGTAAGGGTTATAGTCGTTCATGTAGAATATATGTTTCTAACTTCATTATTTTATGCTCTTTCTGCTAATTTGTGCCTTTCGTACCTATCCTGATGTGTAGAATATGAAAACAACATATTTTGTTCTTACATTGAAAATATATATACAGGGTGCATCAAAATAAACCGTTGCAGAAGACAAGATAACACTTCGATTTCAGAAAGTTTTAAAAGTTTGATATAATTAGGTAGTTTCTCTTTGTGTTACGTAAAAATACACATATGTGATCCACGGGTGTCATATGCAAGCAACCTAGTGGTGTGTCAGTGTAGGGAAATGCAGTGAAATATGCGTTATTTTGAAAAAAAGAATAAAATAGTACCAAAAAATGGTAGAGAATAAGGTACTTTGTTTCAGCCATAGGGACCCGGGTTCGCGACCGCTATGAGAGAAGTGCTTGTACTCGAGTTTGAGCTTTATTTCGTGAAAATATGTTAAATGGTTCTTAAGATATAGACTAAAACACATTATAATACACGACAATTAGTAACAATTCAATATGCAAAAATGACATATAATATATTGTTAGACGGTTGCCAGCCAACATTTTTACGTGAAATAAGAAAATTAAAACAAAATTGAATAGCTCCGTGGTAATTGGAATCAATTTTTGACAGAAGGTGTGCGTCATGTGATCTCATTGAAAAGGTAAGGGTTATAGTCGTTCATGTAGAATATATGTTTCTAACTTCATTATTTTATGCTCTTTCTGCTAATTTGTGCCTTTCGTACCTATCCTGATGTGTAGAATATGAAAACAACATATTTTGTTCTTACATTGAAAATATATATACAGGGTGCATCAAAATAAACCGTTGCAGAAGACAAGATAACACTTAGATTTCAGAAAGTTTTAAAAGTTTGATATAATTAGGTAGTTTCTCTTTGTGTTACGAAAAAATACACATATGTGATCCTCGGGTGTCATATGCAAGCAACCTAGTGGTGTGTCATTGTAGGGAAATGCAGTGAAATATGCGTTATTTTGAAAAAAAGAATAAAATAGTACCAAAAATGGTAGAGAATAAGGTACTTTGTTTCAGCCATAGGGACCCGGGTTCGCGACCGCTATGAGAGAAGTGCTTGTACTCGAGTTTGAGCTTTATTTCCTGAAAATATGTTAAATGGTTCTTAAGATATAGACTAAAACACATTATAACACACGACAATTAGTAACAATTCAATATGCAAAAATGACATATAATATGTTGTTAGACGGTTGCCAGCCAACATTTTTACGTGAAATAAGAAAATTAAAACAAAATTGAATAGCTCCGTGGTAATTGGAATCAATTTTTGACAGAAGGTGTGCGTCATGTGATCTCATTGAAAAGGTAAGGGTTATAGTCGTTCATGTAGAGTATATGTTTCTAACTTCATTATTTTATGCTCTTTCTGCTAATTTGTGCCTTTCGTACCTATCCTGATGTGTAGAATATGAAAACAACATATTTTGTTCTTACATTGAAAATATATATACAGGGTGCATCAAAATAAACCGTTGCAGAAGACAAGATAACAATTCGATTTCAGAAAGTTTTAAAAGTTTGATATAATTAGGTAGTTTCTCTTTGTGTTACGTAAAAATACACATATGTGATCCACGGGTGTCATATGCAAGCAACCTAGTGGTGTGTCAGTGTAGGGAAATGCAGTGAAATATGCGTTATTTTGAAAAAAAGAATAAAATAGTACCAAAAATGGTAGAGAATAAGGTACTTTGTTTCAGCCATAGGGACCCGGGTTCGCGACCGCTATGAGAGAAGTGCTTGTACTCGAGTTTGAGCTTTATTTCGTGAAAATATGTTAAATGGTTCTTAAGATATAGACTAAAACACATTATAATACACGACAATTAGTAACAATTCAATATGCAAAAATGACATATAATATATTGTTAGACGGTTGCCAGCCAACATTTTTACGTGAAATAAGAAAATTAAAACAAAATTGAATAGCTCCGTGGTAATTGGAATCAATTTTTGACAGAAGGTGTGCGTCATGTGATCTCATTGAAAAGGTAAGGGTTATAGTCGTTCATGTAGAATATATGTTTCTAACTTCATTATTTTATGCTCTTTCTGCTAATTTGTGCCTTTCGTACCTATCCTGATGTGTAGAATATGAAAACAACATATTTTGTTCTTACATTGAAAATATATATACAGGGTGCATCAAAATAAACCGTTGCAGAAGACAAGATAACACTTCGATTTCAGAAAGTTTTAAAAGTTTGATATAATTAGGTAGTTTCTCTTTGTGTTACGTAAAAATACACATATGTGATCCTCGGGTGTCATATTCAAGCAACCTAGTGGTGTGTCAGTGTAGGGAAATGCAGTGAAATATGCGTTATTTTGAAAAAAAGAATAAAATAGTACCAAAAATGGTAGAGAATAAGGCACTTTGTTTCAGCCATAGGGACCCGGGTTCGCGACCGCTATGAGAGAAGTGCTTGTACTCGAGTTTGAGCTTTATTTCGTGAAAATATGTTAAATGGTTCATAAGATATAGACTAAAACACATTATAATACACGACAATTAGTAACAATTCAATATGCACATAATGACATATAATATATTGTTAGACGGTTGCCAGCCAACATTTTTACGTGAAATAAGAGAATTAAAACAAAATTGAATAGCTCCGTGGTAATTGGAATCAATTTTTGACAGAAGGTGTGCGTCATGTGATCTCATTGAAAAGGTAAGGGTTATAGTCGTTCATGTAGAATATATGTTTCTAACTTCATTATTTTATGCTCTTTCTGCTAATTTGTGCCTTTCGTACCTATCCTGATGTGTAGAATATGAAAACAACATATTTTGTTCTTACATTGAAAATATATATACAGGGTGCATCAAAATAAACCGTTGCAGAAGACAAGATAACACTTCGATTTCAGAAAGTTTTAAAAGTTTGATATAATTAGGTAGTTTCTCTTTGTGTTACGTAAAAATACACATATGTGATCCACGGGTGTCATATGCAAGCAACCTAGTGGTGTGTCAGTGTAGGGAAATGCAGTGAAATATGCGTTATTTTGAAAAAAAGAATAAAATAGTACCAAAAAATGGTAGAGAATAAGGTACTTTGTTTCAGCCATAGGGACCCGGGTTCGCGACCGCTATGAGAGAAGTGCTTGTACTCGAGTTTGAGCTTTATTTCGTGAAAATATGTTAAATGGTTCTTAAGATATAGACTAAAACACATTATAATACACGACAATTAGTAACAATTCAATATGCAAAAATGACATATAATATATTGTTAGACGGTTGCCAGCCAACATTTTTACGTGAAATAAGAAAATTAAAACAAAATTGAATAGC
The DNA here is from genome assembly GCF_964235325.1 of Thermobia domestica. NCBI lineage: Eukaryota > Metazoa > Arthropoda > Insecta > Zygentoma > Lepismatidae > Thermobia > Thermobia domestica. The sequence goes on along the minus strand of NC_137462.1, from coordinate 231,589,567 downwards.
TCCGTGGTAATTGGAATCAATTTTTGACAGAAGGTGTGCGTCATGTGATCTCATTGAAAAGGTAAGGGTTATAGTCGTTCATGTAGAATATATGTTTCTAACTTCATTATTTTATGCTCTTTCTGCTAATTTGTGCCTTTCGTACCTATCCTGATGTGTAGAATATGAAAACAACATATTTTGTTCTTACATTGAAAATATATATACAGGGTGCATCAAAATAAACCGTTGCAGAAGACAAGATAACACTTCGATTTCAGAAAGTTTTAAAAGTTTGATATAATTAGGTAGTTTCTCTTTGTGTTACGTAAAAATACACATATGTGATCCTCGGGTGTCATATTCAAGCAACCTAGTGGTGTGTCAGTGTAGGGAAATGCAGTGAAATATGCGTTATTTTGAAAAAAAGAATAAAATAGTACCAAAAATGGTAGAGAATAAGGCACTTTGTTTCAGCCATAGGGACCCGGGTTCGCGACCGCTATGAGAGAAGTGCTTGTACTCGAGTTTGAGCTTTATTTCGTGAAAATATGTTAAATGGTTCATAAGATATAGACTAAAACACATTATAATACACGACAATTAGTAACAATTCAATATGCACATAATGACATATAATATATTGTTAGACGGTTGCCAGCCAACATTTTTACGTGAAATAAGAAAATTAAAACAAAATTGAATAGCTCCGTGGTAATTGGAATCAATTTTTGACAGAAGGTGTGCGTCATGTGATCTCATTGAAAAGGTAAGGGTTATAGTCGTTCATGTAGAATATATGTTTCTAACTTCATTATTTTATGCTCTTTCTGCTAATTTGTGCCTTTCGTACCTATCCTGATGTGTAGAATATGAAAACAACATATTTTGTTCTTACATTGAAAATATATATACAGGGTGCATCAAAATAAACCGTTGCAGAAGACAAGATAACACTTCGATTTCAGAAAGTTTTAAAAGTTTGATATAATTAGGTAGTTTCTCTTTGTGTTACGTAAAAATACACATATGTGATCCACGGGTGTCATATGCAAGCAACCTAGTGGTGTGTCAGTGTAGGGAAATGCAGTGAAATATGCGTTATTTTGAAAAAAAGAATAAAATAGTACCAAAAAATTGTAGAGAATAAGGTACTTTGTTTCAGCCATAGGGACCCGGGTTCGCGACCGCTATGAGAGAAGTGCTTGTACTCGAGTTTGAGCTTTATTTCGTGAAAATATGTTAAATGGTTCTTAAGATATAGACTAAAACACATTATAATACACGACAATTAGTAACAATTCAATATGCAAAAATGACATATAATATATTGTTAGACGGTTGCCAGCCAACATTTTTACGTGAAATAAGAAAATTAAAACAAAATTGAATAGCTCCGTGGTAATTGGAATCAATTTTTGACAGAAGGTGTGCGTCATGTGATCTCATTGAAAAGGTAAGGGTTATAGTCGTTCATGTAGAATATATGTTTCTAACTTCATTATTTTATGCTCTTTCTGCTAATTTGTGCCTTTCGTACCTATCCTGATGTGTAGAATATGAAAACAACATATTTTGATCTTACATTGAAAATATATATACAGGGTGCATCAAAATAAACCGTTGCAGAAGACAAGATAACACTTCGATTTCAGAAAGTTTTAAAAGTTTGATATAATTAGGTAGTTTCTCTTTGTGTTACGAAAAAATACACATATGTGATCCTCGGGTGTCATATGCAAGCAACCTAGTGGTGTGTCAGTGTAGGGAAATGCAGTGAAATATGCGTTATTTTGAAAAAAAGAATAAAATAGTACCAAAAATGGTAGAGAATAAGGTACTTTGTTTCAGCCATAGGGACCCGGGTTCGCGACCGCTATGAGAGAAGTGCTTGTACTCGAGTTTGAGCTTTATTTCGTGAAAATATGTTAAATGGTTCATAAGATATAGACTAAAACACATTATAATACACGACAATTAGTAACAATTCAATATGCACATAATGACATATAATATATTGTTAGACGGTTGCCAGCCAACATTTTTACCTGAAATAAGAAAATTAAAACAAAATTGAATAGCTCCGTGGTAATTGGAATCAATTTTTGACAGAAGGTGTGCGTCATGTGATCTCATTGAAAAGGTAAGGGTTATAGTCGTTCATGTAGAATATATGTTTCTAACTTCATTATTTTATGCTCTTTCTGCTAATTTGTGCCTTTCGTACCTATCCTGATGTGTAGAATATGAAAACAACATATTTTGTTCTTACATTGAAAATATATATACAGGGTGCATCAAAATAAACCGTTGCAGAAGACAAGATAACACTTCGATTTCAGAAAGTTTTAAAAGTTAGATATAATTAGGTAGTTTCTCTTTGTGTTACGTAAAAATACACATATGTGATCCTCGGGTGTCATATGCAAGCAACCTAGTGGTGTGTCATTGTAGGGAAATGCAGTGAAATATGCGTTATTTTGAAAAAAAGAATAAAATAGTACCAAAAATGGTAGAGAATAAGGTACTTTGTTTCAGCCATAGGGACCCGGGTTCGCGACCGCTATGAGAGAAGTGCTTGTACTCGAGTTTGAGCTTTATTTCGTGAAAATATGTTAAATGGTTCTTAAGATATAGACTAAAACACATTATAATACACGACAATTAGTAACAATTCAATATGCAAAAATGACATATAATATGTTGTTAGACGGTTGCCAGCCAACATTTTTACGTGAAATAAGAAAATTAAAACAAAATTGAATAGCTCCGTGGTAATTGGAATCAATTTTTGACAGAAGGTGTGCGTCATGTGATCTCATTGAAAAGGTAAGGGTTATAGTCGTTCATGTAGAGTATATGTTTCTAACTTCATTATTTTATGCTCTTTCTGCTAATTTGTGCCTTTCGTACCTATCTTGATGTGTAGAATATGAAAACAACATATTTTGTTCTTACATTGAAAATATATATACAGGGTGCATCAAAATAAACCGTTGCAGAAGACAAGATAACACTTCGATTTCAGAAAGTTTTAAAAGTTTATTATAATTAGGTAGTTTCTCTTTGTGTTACGTAAAAATACACATATGTGATCCACGGGTGTCATATGCAAGCAACCTAGTGGTGTGTCAGTGTAGGGAAATGCAGTGAAATATGCGTTATTTTGAAAAAAAGAATAAAATAGTACCAAAAATGGTAGAGAATAAGGTACTTTGTTTCAGCCATAGGGACCCGGGTTCGCGACCGCTATGAGAGAAGTGCTTGTACTCGAGTTTGAGCTTTATTTCGTGAAAATATGTTAAATGGTTCTTAAGATATAGACTAAAACACATTATAATACACGACAATTAGTAACAATTCAATATGCAAAAATGACATATAATATATTGTTAGACGGTTGCCAGCCAACATTTTTACGTTAAATAAGAAAATTAAAACAAAATTGAATAGCTCCGTGGTAATTGGAATCAATTTTTGACAGAAGATGTGCGTCATGTGATCTCATTGAAAAGGTACGGGTTATAGTCGTTCATGTAGAATATATGTTTCTAACTTCATTATTTTATGCTCTTTCTGCTAATTTGTGCCTTTCGTACCTATCCTGATGTGTAGAATATGAAAACAACATATTTTGTTCTTACATTGAAAATATATATACAGGGTGCATCAAAATAAACCGTTGCAGAAGACAAGATAACACTTCGATTTCAGAAAGTTTTAAAAGTTTGATATAATTAGGTAGTTTCTCTTTGTGTTACGTAAAAATACACATATGTGATCCACGGGTGTCATATGCAAGCAACCTAGTGGTGTGTCAGTGTAGGGAAATGCAGTGAAATATGCGTTATTTTGAAAAAAAGAATAAAATAGTACCAAAAAATGGTAGAGAATAAGGTACTTTGTTTCAGCCATAGGGACCCGGGTTCGCGACCGCTATGAGAGAAGTGCTTGTACTCGAGTTTGAGCTTTATTTCGTGAAAATATGTTAAATGGTTCTTAAGATATAGACTAAAACACATTATAATACACGACAATTAGTAACAATTCAATATGCAAAAATGACATATAATATATTGTTAGACGGTTGCCAGCCAACATTTTTACGTGAAATAAGAAAATTAAAACAAAATTGAATAGCTCCGTGGTAATTGGAATCAATTTTTGACAGAAGGTGTGCGTCATGTGATCTCATTGAAAAGGTAAGGGTTATAGTCGTTCATGTAGAATATATGTTTCTAACTTCATTATTTTATGCTCTTTCTGCTAATTTGTGCCTTTCGTACCTATCCTGATGTGTAGAATATGAAAACAACATATTTTGTTCTTACATTGAAAATATATATACAGGGTGCATCAAAATAAACCGTTGCAGAAGACAAGATAACACTTCGATGTCAGAAAGTTTTAAAAGTTTGATATAATTAGGTAGTTTCTCTTTGTGTTACGTAAAAATACACATATGTGATCCACGGGTGTCATATGCAAGCAACCTAGTGGTGTGTCAGTGTAGGGAAATGCAGTGAAATATGCGTTATTTTGAAAAAAAGAATAAAATAGTACTAAATAATGGTAGAGAATAAGGTACTTTGTTTCAGCCATAGGGACCCGGGTTCGCGACCGCTATGAGAGAAGTGCTTGTACTCGAGTTTGAGCTTTATTTCGTTAAAATATGTTAAATGGTTCTTAAGATATAGACTAAAACACATTATAATACACGACAATTAGTAACAATTCAATATGCAAAAATGACATATAATATATTGTTAGACGGTTGCCAGCCAACATTTTTACGTGAAATAAGAAAATTAAAACAAAATTGAATAGCTCCGTGGTAATTGGAATCAATTTTTGACAGAAGGTGTGCGTCATGTGATCTCATTGAAAAGGTAAGGGTTATAGTCGTTCATGTAGAATATATGTTTCTAACTTCATTATTTTATGCTCTTTCTGCTAATTTGTGCCTTTCGTACCTATCCTGATGTGTAGAATATGAAAACAACATATTTTGTTCTTACATTGAAAATATATATACAGGGTGCATCAAAATAAACCGTTGCAGAAGACAAGATAACACTTCGATTTCAGAAAGTTTTAAAAGTTTGATATAATTAGGTAGTTTCTCTTTGTGTTACGTAAAAATACACATATGTGATCCTCGGGTGTCATATTCAAGCAACCTAGTGGTGTGTCAGTGTAGGGAAATGCAGTGAAATATGCGTTATTTTGAAAAAAAGAATAAAATAGTACCAAAAATGGTAGAGAATAAGGCACTTTGTTTCAGCCATAGGGACCCGGGTTCGCGACCGCTATGAGAGAAGTGCTTGTACTCGAGTTTGAGCTTTATTTCGTGAAAATATGTTAAATGGTTCATAAGATATAGACTAAAACACATTATAATACACGACAATTAGTAACAATTCAATATGCACATAATGACATATAATATATTGTTAGACGGTTGCCAGCCAACATTTTTACGTGAAATAAGAGAATTAAAACAAAATTGAATAGCTCCGTGGTAATTGGAATCAATTTTTGACAGAAGGTGTGCGTCATGTGATCTCATTGAAAAGGTAAGGGTTATAGTCGTTCATGTAGAATATATGTTTCTAACTTCATTATTTTATGCTCTTTCTGCTAATTTGTGCCTTTCGTACCTATCCTGATGTGTAGAATATGAAAACAACATATTTTGTTCTTACATTGAAAATATATATACAGGGTGCATCAAAATAAACCGTTGCAGAAGACAAGATAACACTTCGATTTCAGAAAGTTTTAAAAGTTTGATATAATTAGGTAGTTTCTCTTTGTGTTACGTAAAAATACACATATGTGATCCACGGGTGTCATATGCAAGCAACCTAGTGGTGTGTCAGTGTAGGGAAATGCAGTGAAATATGCGTTATTTTGAAAAAAAGAATAAAATAGTACCAAAAAATGGTAGAGAATAAGGTACTTTGTTTCAGCCATAGGGACCCGGGTTCGCGACCGCTATGAGAGAAGTGCTTGTACTCGAGTTTGAGCTTTATTTCGTGAAAATATGTTAAATGGTTCTTAAGATATAGACTAAAACACATTATAATACACGACAATTAGTAACAATTCAATATGCAAAAATGACATATAATATATTGTTAGACGGTTGCCAGCCAACATTTTTACGTGAAATAAGAAAATTAAAACAAAATTGAATAGCTCCGTGGTAATTGGAATCAATTTTTGACAGAAGGTGTGCGTCATGTGATCTCATTGAAAAGGTAAGGGTTATAGTCGTTCATGTAGAATATATGTTTCTAACTTCATTATTTTATGCTCTTTCTGCTAATTTGTGCCTTTCGTACCTATCCTGATGTGTAGAATATGAAAACAACATATTTTGTTCTTACATTGAAAATATATATACAGGGTGCATCAAAATAAACCGTTGCAGAAGACAAGATAACACTTCGATTTCAGAAAGTTTTAAAAGTTTGATATAATTAGGTAGTTTCTCTTTGTGTTACGAAAAAATACACATATGTGATCCTCGGGTGTCATATTCAAGCAACCTAGTGGTGTGTCAGTGTAGGGAAATGCAGTGAAATATGCGTTATTTTGAAAAAAAGAATAAAATAGTACCAAAAATGGTAGAGAATAAGGTACTTTGTTTCAGCCATAGGGACCCGGGTTCGCGACCGCTATGAGAGAAGTGCTTGTACTCGAGTTTGAGCTTTATTTCGTGAAAATATGTTAAATGGTTCTTAAGATATAGACTAAAACACATTATAATACACGACAATTAGTAACAATTCAATATGCAAAAATGACATATAATATATTGTTAGACGGTTGCCAGCCAACATTTTTACGTGAAATAAGAAAATTAAAACAAAATTGAATAGCTCCGTGGTAATTGGAATCAATTTTTGACAGAAGGTGTGCGTCATGTGATCTCATTGAAAAGGTAAGGGTTATAGTCGTTCATGTAGAGTATATGTTTCTAACTTCATTATTTTATGCTCTTTCTGCTAATTTGTGCCTTTCGTACCTATCCTGATGTGTAGAATATGAAAACAACATATTTTGTTCTTACATTGAAAATATATATACAGGGTGCATCAAAATAAACCGTTGCAGAAGACAAGATAACACTTCGATTTCAGAAAGTTTTAAAAGTTTGATATAATTAGGTAGTTTCTCTTTGTGTTACGTAAAAATACACATATGTGATCCACGGATGTCATATGCAAGCAACCTAGTGGTGTGTCAGTGTAGGGAAATGCAGTGAAATATGCGTTATTTTGAAAAAAAGAATAAAATAGTACTAAATAATGGTAGAGAATAAGGTACTTTGTTTCAGCCATAGGGACCCGGGTTCGCGACCGCTATGAGAGAAGTGCTTGTACTCGAGTTTGAGCTTTATTTCGTGAAAATATGTTAAATGGTTCTTAAGATATAGACTAAAACACATTATAATACACGACAATTAGTAACAATTCAATATGCAAAAATGACATATAATATATTGTTAGACGGTTGCCAGCCAACATTTTTACGTGAAATAAGAAAATTAAAACAAAATTGAATAGCTCCGTGGTAATTGGAATCAATTTTTGACAGAAGGTGTGCGTCATGTGATCTCATTGAAAAGGTAAGGGTTATAGTCGTTCATGTAGAATATATGTTTCTAACTTCATTATTTTATGCTCTTTCTGCTAATTTGTGCCTTTCGTACCTATCCTGATGTGTAGAATATGAAAACAACATATTTTGTTCTTACATTGAAAATATATATACAGGGTGCATCAAAATAAACCGTTGCAGAAGACAAGATAACACTTCGATTTCAGAAAGTTTTAAAAGTTTGATATAATTAGGTAGTTTCTCTTTGTGTTACGTAAAAATACACATATGTGATCCTCGGGTGTCATATTCAAGCAACCTAGTGGTGTGTCAGTGTAGGGAAATGCAGTGAAATATGCGTTATTTTGAAAAAAAGAATAAAATAGTACCAAAAATGGTAGAGAATAAGGCACTTTGTTTCAGCCATAGGGACCCGGGTTCGCGACCGCTATGAGAGAAGTGCTTGTACTCGAGTTTGAGCTTTATTTCGTGAAAATATGTTAAATGGTTCATAAGATATAGACTAAAACACATTATAATACACGACAATTAGTAACAATTCAATATGCACATAATGACATATAATATATTGTTAGACGGTTGCCAGCCAACATTTTTACGTGAAATAAGAGAATTAAAACAAAATTGAATAGCTCCGTGGTAATTGGAATCAATTTTTGACAGAAGGTGTGCGTCATGTGATCTCATTGAAAAGGTAAGGGTTATAGTCGTTCATGTAGAATATATGTTTCTAACTTCATTATTTTATGCTCTTTCTGCTAATTTGTGCCTTTCGTACCTATCCTGATGTGTAGAATATGAAAACAACATATTTTGTTCTTACATTGAAAATATATATACAGGGTGCACCAAAATAAACCGTTGCAGAAGACAAGATAACACTTCGATTTCAGAAAGTTTTAAAAGTTTGATATAATTAGGTAGTTTCTCTTTGTGTTACGTAAAAATACACATATGTGATCCACGGGTGTCATATGCAAGCAACCTAGTGGTGTGTCAGTGTAGGGAAATGCAGTGAAATATGCGTTATTTTGAAAAAAAGAATAAAATAGTACCAAAAAATGGTAGAGAATAAGGTACTTTGTTTCAGCCATAGGGACCCGGGTTCGCGACCGCTATGAGAGAAGTGCTTGTACTCGAGTTTGAGCTTTATTTCGTGAAAATATGTTAAATGGTTCTTAAGATATAGACTAAAACACATTATAATACACGACAATTAGTAACAATTCAATATGCAAAAATGACATATAATATATTGTTAGACGGTTGCCAGCCAACATTTTTACGTGAAATAAGAAAATTAAAACAAAATTGAATAGCTCCGTGGTAATTGGAATCAATTTTTGACAGAAGGTGTGCGTCATGTGATCTCATTGAAAAGGTAAGGGTTATAGTCGTTCATGTAGAGTATATGTTTCTAACTTCATTATTTTATGCTCTTTCTGCTAATTTGTGCCTTTCGTACCTATCCTGATGTGTAGAATATGAAAACAACATATTTTGTTCTTACATTGAAAATATATATACAGGGTGCATCAAAATAAACCGTTGCAGAAGACAAGATAACACTTCGATTTCAGAAAGTTTTAAAAGTTTGATATAATTAGGTAGTTTCTCTTTGTGTTACGTAAAAATACACATATGTGATCCACGGATGTCATATGCAAGCAACCTAGTGGTGTGTCAGTGTAGGGAAATGCAGTGAAATATGCGTTATTTTGAAAAAAAGAATAAAATAGTACTAAATAATGGTAGAGAATAAGGTACTTTGTTTCAGCCATAGGGACCCGGGTTCGCGACCGCTATGAGAGAAGTGCTTGTACTCGAGTTTGAGCTTTATTTCGTGAAAATATGTTAAATGGTTCTTAAGATATAGACTAAAACACATTATAATACACGACAATTAGTAACAATTCAATATGCAAAAATGACATATAATATATTGTTAGACGGTTGCCAGCCAACATTTTTACGTGAAATAAGAAAATTAAAACAAAATTGAATAGCTCCGTGGTAATTGGAATCAATTTTTGACAGAAGGTGTGCGTCATGTGATCTCATTGAAAAGGTAAGGGTTATAGTCGTTCATGTAGAATATATGTTTCTAACTTCATTATTTTATGCTCTTTCTGCTAATTTGTGCCTTTCGTACCTATCCTGATGTGTAGAATATGAAAACAACATATTTTGTTCTTACATTGAAAATATATATACAGGGTGCATCAAAATAAACCGTTGCAGAAGACAAGATAACACTTCGATTTCAGAAAGTTTTAAAAGTTTGATATAATTAGGTAGTTTCTCTTTGTGTTACGTAAAAATACACATATGTGATCCTCGGGTGTCATATTCAAGCAACCTAGT